>NC_065540.1:14107734-14419281 GCF_932294415.1 Quercus robur
TAAACAAAATCATTATTTCAAAATATATGTAATGTATTTCATAAAAAAAGGAAAAGGTTTTTTTTGAAACATATGTTTAAATGTTATTAAAATTAATGAGTTATATATATATATATGGCAAAACAATTGAATATTAAAAGGGGGAAAAAAGAGAAAGTTATTAGTACCTTAAATAAAAATTTGTAAATTTTTAGTTACATATTTATATATATATATATATATATATATATATATGAAAAAGAAAAAGGAAAAAAAAAGGCCACATATTCAAAGCCCAATTATGAAACCCCTTCTCTTCCACTTCACACTTCAAAACATACCGATTTTTAAGAACGGTATATTTAAAATAGTAATAAAATAGAGTAGTATATCATAATTCTTTACTAAGATATATAACTTTTCTTTTTCTATTTGAAGAAAAACCTAAAGTCTTCCCATAAAATAAAATAATAATAATAAAAACCCTAAAATCTTCTTTCTATTAAAAAAATAAACCTAAAATCTTCCATCGATAAAATTTTTTAATGAATAATAAACTAAAGTACAAAATACACTTTTTATTCACAAACTATCAAACAATGTCTCTATTAATCTTTTTTTCCCCCATTATCAAAATGTTTAGGGATGCAATTGAAACCAAACCTATAGCCTACCGGTACTCAATTTGATTTGATCCAATCCAAATGGGGTGAGGTGTACCTGTCCTATGGAGTAGATGGGGTGGGGGCGAAGGATAGTTTCTCTACTCGCAGTAGGTTTGATCCACTCCTAACCATATATATGTAGTTGAATTATCAAAAAAGAATATATATATATATATATATATAAAATTTGTGCGTGGTTAAACCTAAACTTAAAGATTATGGAGGTAATAAACTAAATTTATGCTACAACTAATTTGTGTTATGGGTTTATATTGATCCACAATGGGAAATTCAAATAAGAACACGTGAATCAAAAGATTCTCACACTATATGGAAATAAAATCTTCTTTATTAAATTTGGTATCTCTCTATTACAAGGATCTTTTCTTTTTTTCTTTTGTATGTTTTTTCTATTGTCCCTCCCTCTTTCTTCTTTTTCCTCTTTTATATGAGCCATCTCCCTCTTCTTCATATTTTGTCTGATGATGTGCTAAAATCGTTAGTGAGTTGTAGGCTCCAAGTCGCTCCAATGGGTACCTGTGAATAAGAACAAAGGGACCAAATAGAAGACACCGGTGGGGTACCGGCCAAAAACCCTTTAAAGGTCAAGTTAGTGAATAAGAAGTCTCTATGAACTCTATAGTGAGAGAGTTAGAGAGTTTCTGCGTACCTAAGAAAAGTGGAGGTCTGGTGCTTATATAGCAGCTAGCGGGAACCAAGATCTCTTGAGAGTGGGGATTTTCCCTTATGGAGAAGATCTGATACTAGGGTTTCCGAGATTATAGGGTGTCTTTCCTTATGAAGGGGAAATGAATCTATAGCAGGTTTACTTTGCGTGATTAGCAATATGTTCCCTTGTGTAGGTTTTTGTGAGGGTCAAGTAAGGCTGTTGGACCCATTGACTCTCGATTCTCCTCGTCGACCTTTCATTTAGCCGTCGGATATTTTTCCCGTCGGGATTCAGTATGGCCTTGTTGCTTTCTATGCCATTGCTTTAGTCCTTCAGTCTTTTCCTAAGGGACCGACGAACCTGAAGGTGCCGTTAGTTTCCCTTGTATGACGTGTCTGGGACTTAGTAAAAACATCACTATCAGCTGCCCCCTACTCCATGGCTCCGTTGGTTTCAGCTAATGGGTTGTGGAGTACTAAGTATTTATGGTCATTAATTGCAGTTTTTATCGAAAAGACTGTCATTAAATGGCGTGAGCAACTCTAAGTTTTGAAAATTAGGTGACAAGTGGCACTTGCTGGTTGGTCTCGTTTCCAATCACAAGCGTCGCTTCATATACCATGCCTCTTCTCTCTATAAATAGTTCTTCCCTCTCCAATCATTTATTTTACTTTACCTTATTCTTCATCATTTGAGAGCTTTGAGACCAAAGTATACATGTTGACACGTCTTTCACAAGCACTTGTCATCTGTGCCTCCATCAATCTCGCGAATTCCGTCACATTTACGGAGCCGTGCATTTATCATGTAAGTCTTCTTCTCCCTTTATGTGTTTTTATTTTTTATTTCTATCTTTTCTAGCTAGTCCTCACCTTTATAGAGACTCATCAAATAGGTTCTTAGAATACCTCCGTCACTTGTAGGTGAATAGATGTCAGGTGATAGAGAAGTGACGAGTGAATAGTCATCAGTCTGTAAAGGTGCAGGCTATGATGAACTCTACCCGTCAGATCATGAGCCTGAGGAATATTTATTCTCATCCCCAGAAAGGGAACTGTTTGCTCACTCCTTTATCGAGGAGGAAGAGGAGTATAAAGAAGACAAGGAGGAGGTTGTGGGTGACGAGGATGAGGAAGGAGAGGGAAAAGGAGAAAGTAAGGGGGATGATGAGGGCGACGTCTAAGAGGTGGAGTGTCAAGAGGTCGGCGTCTAAGAGGTGGAGTGTCAAGAGGTCGACGATGGTTCTAGGCCCTTCATCCTTCCCTTTATATGGATAGTGAATGACTTTTACCCAACCATGTCCCCAACCGTTTTTAACAAACTTTGCAACCGTTTCCAAATCCCAAATAGAATTCCCATCCGTCTATCAAGGAAGCATGAGAGGTGTTACTTTGGGAAAATAGCAAACATTGGCATGTACAACACCATGTTTACTGCCTGTCTAAGGTTGCCACTAACGGAGTTACATCGTCAGCTGTCCAACTATCTTGGGTTATTCGTCAGCAAAATAGCTGCAAATGCGAGGATATTCCTAGGGGCCGAGGTGATATGGGGTCAGCTGGGTGGTGGCAACTGTCGTCTTACCCTCGACGAGTTTTTCTACTATTACAAGCCTCAACAGATCATCTCATCAAAAGGCATTTATGGTTTAATAGCGAGGAAGACGTCGTTTAGGTTGGTGTCGGATATGCCTGATTCAAACAGAAACTAGAAGAACATATATTTTTTTCTTCCAGGAGACAAATTGGGTGTGTAGGCCCGAGGAGTGGGATAGCATGCTCAACGGGTTCAATAACACCTAGGGCATTGTTAGGGAGACAGGTGGGCCATCCTTTCTTATTTCTACCTCGTCTACTTCTATTAATATTTATATCATTTTTGTTGTTTCCAGCCCAGGTCCGTCCGGAGATTACCGATGAGCAAGAGAGCTTTATTAGGCGCGTTTTAGAGATTCCCTTTTAGCAAAAGAAGTGGAAGGATTTAGTTACGCTTGATACTATCCATGCCTTTTGTGGTGGTCCAATGTCGATGATAGAAGCCCTTCGATTGCAAGCATTCTTCCACCATCGTAAGTTCTCTTAGTTGCCTGTCTAGCATATCTACCTTTGTTATATTTCTTTTGTCATCTTTATTTGTTTTTCGTTTTTCAAAAATGGGTGCAGGATGGCAGAGAGTGCTGGTGAGGAAAGCCACTGCTGCACACAAGCAGAAAGAGCAGGCGTTAGGATCAGCTCCTAATGTAAGCCTTAAAACCACACTTAAGAGAAAACCTAACGCCAAGGATGAATGTCCATCAAAGAAGGGGACGAGTCCACTGATTGGGGAGCAATAGCAAAAGGCTCCGTCACTCCCTCCTCCCCCTCTTCATAGAGCTAGGAAAGGTTTAATGACCGAGAAAGGATCCCTCACTCCCGGTCCCTTCCAGAGGCTTGTCACTCACAAGGATTACACCATTGAGATGGTTACCTCAATTATCAAGGAGATGGACTTAGATCCATGTGGTGAACACTCTTCGAAGGACTTGGGAGCTTCTAGCCTTTATGACCTGTCAAGGGTACGTCCCCTTTACTCACATTATACTTCAAAAATATTTTACTCTGATTTTAACCATCATGATTTGTTTCAGGCGTTGGTGCGTATAAAGGCCCTTCAGGACAGGTGTGTGACCAATGAGAGGGTGATCCAACAGTTTGGTAAGCGCCAGGAGATCGAGAACAAGGAGGGTGCTCAATACTTGGAGGCCGTCTGTACCCTTAACCCAGAGTTGACGGCCAAGACTAAGGTGCTTACGGAGGAGACCCATCGGCTCGAGGAGGCGGAGAAAGCAAAGACCAATTTGGCAACAAAGATGGCTACTCTTCATGAGCAGATGGAGAAAGCCAGAGCTGATGTCGTGGCAAAGTTTCATATTTCTCAACCCTTCTTTGATGCATGTGGCTTCTACTATGGTGATGAGTTTGAGGATTACTTAAAGCAAGTGAAAGCTGCTTATCCCAACCTTGACTTGTCAAAAATTGTAATATATGACACAGTTCCTTCGACGCCTGGAGGAGACGATACTATCAGCGATGAGTCCATTGGCTCCATTCATACGATTAAGTAAGAGGTGAAGGAGGCTGATGGCATGGTCATTGCCCAACCTACTCTTGTCAGTCTTGACACTGTTGTAGTCCTATCCACTGAGAACCCAACTACTGCCGAAGGCCTATCCATTGTGAACCCAACCACTCCTGATGTCCCTCCGTCTTGATTTTTCTTAACCCTTGTATTTAAGTTTTTTGTAGAATTATTTGTAAGATAATAATCAATGCCCCCTTCTTTTGGGGTTTCTATGTAAAAACTTTTACTCATTTGGGCTACATTTACTATTTATCTGTTGCCTATACTTGTTATATTTTGTCTTTATTTTACTTGTGTGCATGCCTCCATTGTGTTGGAATTGTTGTCATTTTATTATATCCGTCTACCTCGTAGGTAGGGCATAACGTAATTTTAGGACCAGAAACCCATCGACATCCTTGGTCCTCCGTCCACCCAACAGGTAGGACTTAATAAAATTTCCAAGACCAAGTACTTGTTGGTATTCTTGGTCGTCCGTCTGCCCCGTAGGTAGGACTTGGCAAAATTTCTAAGACTTGGTACCCATTGGTATCCTTGGTCATCCGTCCATCCTGTAAGTAAGACTTCGTAAAATTTCTAAGACCAGGTACCCGTCGATATCCTTGGTCATCCATTCAACTCGTAGATGAAAAAATTTCTAAGACCAAATACCCGTTGGTATCCTTGGTCGTCCGTCCATCCCGTAGGTAGGACTTCGTAAAATTTCTAAAACCAGGTACCCATCGGTATCCTTGGTTGTCCGTCCACCTTGTAGGTAGGACTTGGAAGAAATTTCTAAGACCAGGTACCCATTGGTATCCTTGATCGTCCGTCCATCTTGTAGGTAGGACTTAGCATGGTTTAAATGGCCCATTAAAGGACAGGGAGTAGAGAAACGTTTCTGATAATGCATCTAAGTCTTATTAATAATAAAAAGGCTAAAAAGAGCTAAAAAGAAACTCAACATCCTTAAAGTCTTGACATCTTTTTACATCCAACCTTTGATATAAAAATGGAAAAACGAAAAAACAGCGATAAAACAAGCTACATCATAAGCTGCATCCGACTGCTACTAATAGTACTTCCTTAAATGCTCGATGTTCCACGAGTGAAAAGCCTCTGCCCATCGAGGGTTTCCAAGTTGTAAGTCCCCTTCCTATGGCAGTCGACGATCTTATATGGTCCCTCCCAATTATGGCCCAGCTTGCCCTATGAGGATCTCTAGTGGCTGCTGTTACCTTCCTTAGGACCGGTCCCCAACCTAAAAATGACAAGGCCTAACCTTGGTGTTGTAGTGCTTTGCCATAGGGTCCTAGTAACAAGTCATCCTCTATTCTACCGTTGCTTTAACTTTGTCAAAAAGATCTAATTATAGGTGTATCACTTCCTCGTTCCTTCCTTCGTCATGATGGGATACTCGACGGCTGGTTAGTCCCACTTCTGCTGGGATGACGGTCTCGTGTCTGTATGCAAGGCGGAAAGATGTCTCTCCTGTAAATGTACAAACTGTTGTCCTATATATGCCTACAGGACACTAGGCAACTATCCGACCATATGCCCTTTACCCCCTCAAGCCAAGTCTTGATCATCTTGAGTAGGGATCGGTTTGTGACTTCAACCTGTCCGTTAGCTTGAGGGTGAGCAAGAAAGGAGTAATGATTCTAGATCCCCAACTATTGGCAGAAATTTTTGAATGCGTCATTGTCGAATTGCTTTCCATTGTCAGAGACGATGACCCTGGGGATTCCGAAGCAGCAAATGATACTCTTTCAAACTAAGTTTCGAATATTTTTTCTATGATAGTGGCTAATGGTTCTACCTTAACCCATTTGGTAAAGTAGTCAATCCCTACAACGAGGAACTTGAGCTACTGTACGGCGATGGGGAATGGTTCAACTATATCTAATTCCAAATGGGTGAAAGGTCAGAAGGCGCTCATTGGCGTAAGTTCCTCAGTCGATTGTCGTATGATGTTGCTGAGGCGTTGGCACTTGTCACACGCCTTTATGTAGGACTGGGCATCCTTCTACATAGTGGACCAATAGTATCCAGCTCATATCAGCTTGTGAACCAGTGAGCGTGCCCCCAAAATGGTTCCCGCATATTCCTTCATGTACTTGTCACATGACATAATCAACTTCATAGGGAATTAGGCACCTCAGATACGGACAAGAGAAACCCTTTTTGTAAAGGACATCCCCCATCATGACGAAACATGAAGATTGTACCTTCGGCCTACAGGAAGTGTTGCGATCTTCTAGCAGTGTCCCATTCCTGAGGTAGGATATGATTGGCGTCATCCAGTCAACTCCTAGGGGGATAACTTGTACCTCCACTTTGTCAATTGTAGGAGAATATTGGATAAAGGATAGTACCTAACTAGGGACGTCCGTATACTCAGCGAACGCTACTTTAGCCAAACGTTCTACTTGTTTGTTCTCTTCCCTTGGGATTTGCACGAACTTAACCGAGAATTCCTCACTCATTTTGGTTTTGACCATGCTTAAGTATTCTTTCATCCGTTCCCCTTTTGCCTCGTAGTCCCCATTGATGTGTCTAAGCACAACTTGTGAATCGTAGTGTATGACAGCTGACTCAACTCTCGCTGCTTTAACAAAGTTGAGGCTCAAAAGGACTGCTTCATATTCGGCCTCATTGTTAGTTGTTAAGAACTAGAGGCGGACCACACATTCTATTGTGTCTCCCTCCGATGACCGTAGCAGGACCGCAGCTCCTTTGACCTGTTGGTTAGACAAACCATCTATTTATACCGTCCACGCCATCGATTTCTCCTCTTCGTCTTTTCTTGTCATGAATTCGATAATAAAATCAACTAAAGCCTGCGCTTTGATTGTGGTCCTGGGTCAGTATTAGACATTGAACTCGCTAAGCTTAATTTTCCATAGAACCAGTCATCCTGCTGCTTCCGAGTTGTTCATCATTTTTTTGCAGCAGCTTGTCTGTTTGGACTACTGTAGTATGCGCATAGAAGTACAGCCTAAGTTTTCGGGCAGCAGTGATCAATGCGAAAGCCAGCTTCTCCATTAGGGGATATCTCTCCTCATCTCCCCGAAGTGCCCGACTGGTGTAGTATATAGGTAACTACACTCAGTCTTCCTCCCGTATAAGAGCAGAACTAACGGCAGTTGGGGATACATCTAAGTAAAGGGAGAGCTCTTCACTAGGTTTGAACAAACTGAGCAATAGTAGGGACGCAAGGTATGCCTTCAGTTTTTCAAATGCCCCCTGGCACTCGTCAGTCCACTTGAAAGCCTTCCTTAGAACCTTGAAGAATGGTAGATATTTATCTGTTGCCCTAGAGATAAAACGATTAAGGGATGCAACCCTGTTGTTCAGGCTTTGCACCTCCATGATGTTTTTCGGAGGGGCCATTTCCATTATAGCCTGAACTTTGTCGGGATTGGCTTCTACTCTGCGTTGTGATACCATGAAGCCTAAGAATTTTCCTGATGCTACATTGAAGACACACTTACTAGGGTTGAGCATCATATCATAGAGGTGAAGGGTATCGAATGTCTCCCGAAGGTCGTCCAAGTGGCTAACTTCCCTTGCGCTTTTCACAAGCATGTCGTCTACATACACTTCCATGTTTCGCCCAATCTACTGGGCAAACATCTTGTTTACAAGCCTTTGGTATGTTGCCCCTGTGTTCTTCAATCCAAATGGCATGACTTTGTAGCAAAAAAGTCCTTGACTCGTGACAAATGAAGTCTTCTCCTGGTCTGCTTCATCCAACCTGATCTGATTATACCCCGAGAAGGCATCCATAAAACTTAACACCTGATGGATAGTTGTAGAGTCCATGAGGAGGTCGATGCGCGGGAGTGGATAGTTGTCCTTTGGGCATGCCTTATTCAGGTCGGTGAAGTCTATGAACATTCTCCACTTACCATTTGCTTTTTTAAGCATGACCACATTGGCCAATCATTCAGGGTAGTAGACTTCTCTGATGAAATCTACCTCTAGTAGCTTGCGTACCTCTTCGGCTATGGTCTTTTTCTTGGGCAAAGCCCCTCTTCTTCTGTCGAATCAAGGGAAAGGATGAGCATACATTGAGCTTGTGTACCATGGTACTGGGACTAATCTCTGGCATGTCCTCGTGGCTCCAGGTGAAGACGTCTTGATTGCTTTTTAGGAAGAGGGCAAACTCTTTGCGAACCAAAGGGTCGACTTGTGTACTGATACGAGTAGTCCGGCCAGGGGTATCATCATCTAAGGAGATTTGTTCCAGATCCCCCGTCGGTTCTACAGTGACCTTTTTCTTTTCAATGTTCAAGCCTTGCAAATGATCGTCCATCTCAAGCATGGCTATGTAGCATTCGCAGGTGGCCATCTGGTCTTCTCACACTTCTCTTATCCCGTACTCCATTGGAAACTTCACTAGCAGGTGGTATGTGGACGTGGCCACCCACTATGCGTTAAGTGTGGGACGACCAATGATGGAGTTGTATACAGAGGAGCAATCAACGATAAGGAAATTGACCTCCTTAGTAAGCT
This sequence comes from Quercus robur, assembly GCF_932294415.1. Taxonomy (NCBI): domain Eukaryota; kingdom Viridiplantae; phylum Streptophyta; class Magnoliopsida; order Fagales; family Fagaceae; genus Quercus; species Quercus robur. Next base: position 14,116,666 of record NC_065540.1, read on the forward strand.
GCTGAGGGTACGTCCCGATGGTTATTGGCAAAGTAATAGTTCCAACGGGAATGACTTTGGTACCACCAAATCCTACCAACGACACGTCTGAGGGTTGGAGACACTCTCGGTCGACCTTTATCTTCTAAAACGCAGGGTAGTAGAGGATATCTGTTGAGCTCCCATTGTCCACTAGTAGCCGTTGGGTATTGAAGTCTATGATGGACAAGCTAATGACCAAGGTGTCGTCATGAAGGTGGTGTAGTCGTGTAGCATCTTCCTTTATGAAGTTGATAGCAGGATTGTCAACCTTCATAGCTTTTAGGGGTCGTTCGGAAATCTGGGCGCTTTACACCATACGTAAATACGTCTTCCTAGCCTTCTTGGATGACCCCGCCACAGTGTTTCCTCCTAAGATTACTCTTATCTCGCCAAGCAGGGCTCTGGGTCTTTCTTTAGCCCTTCGATTACGCTTAGGGTCCCTTAACGGGTTTTCACCACCCCTGACGAACCGTTGTAACTTCTCCTGCTTGATGAGGGCCTCGATCTACTATTTGAGGTTATAGAACTCAGAGGTGTCATACCCATGGTCCTGGTGGAAACGGCAGTACTTGTTTTGGGGCCTTTTGCTTGGATCGCCTTTCAGCTTGTTTGGCCATATTAGCGCCACATCGTCCCTTATCTGCATAAGGACTTAATCCAGCGGGGTATTCAAGGGGGTGAAATTTTTCATACCCCCTGACAGGGGTTTTGATCTCCTTTTATACCTTCGCTCACTCGTTTAAGACAACTTCCTTCCTCTATCTAGACAATGGTTGTCTTGTCTTTGTCTCTTCCTCAGCCCGTCCCCCCGAGGCTATCATCACAACTTCGGCATTCATGTATTTCATAGCTTTGTATAGCATTTCGGCCATCGTCTTTAGGTCATTTTTGTAAACGGAGAAGAGAAACTCCCCTGATCGTAACCCATGGGTGAAGGCAGTAACAATGACTTTATCGTTAGCTTCATCAATTAAGAGGGTCTCTTTGTTAAAACGGGTTACGTATGACCTTAGGTTTTCATCTTCCCGCTATGTAATGCTTAGTATGGCGGTTAAGGATCTTCTATGTCTTTGTCCCTCGATGAAGTGCGTGACAAAGTGTCCACTCAAATCTTTGAAGGTTGAGACAGTGTTTAGGGTAAGTTTACTGAACCATACCCTTATTGGCCCCTTCAGTGTGGTAGGGAATGCCCTATACATAATTTTGTCTGGAACTCCTTGCAAGTGCATGAGGGTTTTGAATGACTCCAAATCATCCAGGGGGTCCCGCGAACCATCATATACCTCGATCTATGGCATTTAGAACTTTGCCGGAAGGGGGAAGGAAGTCACTTGTGAGGTGAAGGGTGAGTTGATCCGCTGGACTAATTCGTCGAAGTTGGTAAATACCCATCCTCTCAGGGCATTAATTCTCATGTTCATCTTTTCTTTCATTGTCTGCATCTTCTATGCCATGCGCAACACGCCGACTTCCAGCTCGGAGGGACGACTCGTATCCTGCTGATCTTGTTTGCTGATGGCATTGCTTTCTTCTTGGTTGTCCCTTTCTTAGTGATCATTCATCGGGGGACGATTGTTGTCACATTCATCCTTATCTTGTCTATCATTCTGATCATTCAGCTCATGGTCATTCCGCTGCTCCAGTTGTCGTTCCAACTCGTGGTTCCGCTAAGTGAGTCGTTCAACCGCTGCGACAGGTTTGCACCTGCCTTTCTAATGCACTGGGTAGGTTCCCGATCTTTTAGTTGGTAGTGGCAATTGATCGTGTTAGGACCATACAACTCTTTGTCTTTGAAACGGCGATATGGTTTATCACTCGTTTCCCACAGACAGTGCCAACTAATGATGTGCTAAAATCATCAGTTAGTTTTAGGCTCCAAGTCACTCTAATGGGTACCTATGAATAAGAACAAATAGACCAAACAGAAGGCATTAGTGTGGTACAAGCCAAAAACCATTTGAAAGTCAAGTTAGTAAATGAGAAGTCTTTATGAACTCAATAGTGAGAGAGCTATAGAGTTTTTGCATACCTGAGAAAAGTAGAGGTCTAGTGCTTATATAGCAACTGGTGAGAACCACGATCCTTTGAGAGTGAGATTTTTCCTTATGGAGAAGATTTGATACTAGGGTTTTCGAGATTATAGGATATCTTTTCATACGAGGGGGATATGAATCTGTAGTAGGTTTACTTTGCGTGATTAGCAAGATGTTCCCTTGTGTAGGTTTTTGTGAGTGTCAAGTAAGGCTTCTGGACCTGTTGGCTCTTGATTCTCCCCATCAGCCTTTCATTTAGCCGTTGGTTATTTTTGCTGTCCGAATTCAGTATGGCCTCGTTGTTGTCTATGCCATCGTTCTAGTCCTTCCATCTTCTCTTGAATGACCAACGAACCTGAAGGCGCCATCGATTTCCCCTGTATTACGTGTTTGGGACTTAGTAAATACATCACTATCATTGTCCATGTCTACCTGGATAACTTCTGGTCTTATTTGACTCTTCTTTTTTGGTTTTTCATCATGAACGGGATCTTCTAAGGTTTCCTCTTACTGTTCAGGTGTCCACCTAGATATCTTCTGATCTTATCAAGCTCTTCTTTTTTGGTTTTTCATCATGAATAGAGACTTTTGGAGCTTTTCTTACTGTTCAGGCTTGTCCTTTTGCATTAAATGCAATGGTACTAGGCAAGTGAACTTTGTTAATGCGAAGGTCATTATGGAATTATTCGAAAACTTCAGAAAGCTTCTTGGAGAAGTGAACCTTCCCTTGGGCTTACCTTGGTAGCTCAAATACAGCTCGGACATGGCCTCAGCATTGGGTCTGGATCGATATTGGTTTTGATCAATGATTCGAGGATCTACGTTTATTATCAAAGTGGGCTAGTTAATGCTTGATTGGTTTCTTCCATTTGGGCTGGTACTTTAGTGTTATATTATTGACCCTATCTTTTTATGTTTTAAGATTTTAATTGTTGTATTGTGGTTTTTGAATTGTTTTTATATATTTTTAAGACTTTTTTTTATGAGAAATATATTTTTAAGATTTTAATGATTCAAAGTTTTTTTTTTTTTTTTGAAATATATTGTTTTTGAGAAACATAAGACTTAAATGGTATATTATTATGTTTTGAGAAGATTTATTAATATTATAATTTAATTTGAAATGTTATACGAGTTTAAATTTAATGTCGATTGGATTTTAAATAATATTTAATAAATTATAAAAATATCAGTATAGACTTTGATGGAGCTAGCTAGGGTAGGGAATTGGATTCTTGCCTATTGCCCTATTGCCATCCCTCTAAGCTTCAACTTTATGCATTGTTTCAATCTATGGTTTTGTCCAAATCTGTCACAACGAATTAAACACATGCAAGTTGTGACTAAACATATTGAAATGACCATTTTTTTAGTTGACATTTCATAGTATATGTATGCCGACTCATAGTGGATGTCTATTAGAAATTTTTTTTAATTTTGGTTAATAAAAACATATGCTCTCTATCAGTCTATCTATCTTCGTTTTCATCTCCAGATCCAGATCTTTAGAATTTAATTGAGGACAATATTTGGTTGAAAAATCCTTAAGTACTCCCGGAGTACAAAAAATGATACTATTTTCTCTCACATATATGGTGTGGTCTACTCGTTAAATTCATGGTAAGATCCACCATAAATATAAGAAGAGATAGCACTATTTCTTCGTACTCTAAGAATACTAAAAAATTTTCCTAATAAATGCATCAATATTTGGTATTTAGAGGCAGCAGTAGGCTGGTTCTTTACTACACACAAGTTGGCATGGCTAAGGCAGTGGGATGGTGGCATTACAAAGGGTTGTTTCGCGGCTAAGGCTTGACAGGTTGCAAACCATGTACGTGCTGTGGGCAGCCTTGCTTGGGACTGGGGCTGGCTCAATGTATTTTAAGGCTAAGGCGAAAAATTTTAGTAGGCATTTTAAATTCTAAATGTTAATTAAATAGTTTGACTTTCTATATTTTATATATATATAGCATTAAAATTATCTTGATTCTTGAGATGTAAAATTGCTAATTAAGTTTTATTTACATTTCTTTTGCAAGTTGTTAGGAAAATTTTGTCAATATAAAATTGCTAATTAAGTTTTATTTACATCTCTTTTACAAATTGTTAGAAAAATCTACCTTCACTCCCCAACTTCGCCCCCGTCCTCAAAACTCTACCTTTTCTTTTCTTATCTTTTTTTTAAGATAAATCATATTTCATAATCATATCTCCCTTTTCTTTTGTTGTGTTGTTGAATTTTTGTGTTCGTTGGGAATTTGATTTGTACTTCCCCTTTTATGATTTTTTTTTTCTTTTTTGGTGTTCGTCGCTTATCCCAATCTAGTAATATTTAATAAAAAATTTTTGTCAAAATTTTTGTTCATGCAACTGTGAGAGAGAGAGAGAGAGATGCAGCATTGTTCATTGGCTGGATTCAAGTTTGGGAGTCAACTTTGGGAGATTAGAGTGGGACCATATGTCTTTTTCTGTCAGGCTGTCTCTGTCGGCAATCACAAAAGCAACATGGCAAATTAGAAATTGAGTTTAACTCAAAATTTCTAAAATACTATTGAAATTAGAAATTGAGTTTATTTATTAATAATTAGTGATGGAGGGGATAGGAACTTGGTTCTTGAACTCCTTGTTTTAAATAAACCAAACAATACTATTGAATTATTAGTCTTTTAATCATATCTATACGTGTACTTATGTCGATTTTGTTATTTAATTTTTTCTTTTACCTAGCTAAAATTGTATTAAACCCTTAAAATTTAGGGATGAAATAAAAATTGAGAGACCAAATTAAAAAAAAAAATTATAATTGAAGAATTTTATTTTAAAATTTCTATCTTTCTATAATTTAATAATTACAACAATAAGAAGTAAAATTTGGAATCCTAATTTTCTTAAAAATGAGAGTAAATAATATATTGAAAATTACTAAACTTTTGACGTATTTTATTTTATAATTTACATGATGAAATTAATAGAAATGAAATTGAAACTCTAACAAATGTATAAAGACCAAAAGATACAAAGTATGGAATGGCTCATGACTTGGCCCACTGAGTCTCATTTGTATGGTTTGAGACCAAATTTTATAAATTCTATCCTTCTTGGGGCTCTTATCGATGTTAATTGAGAGGTTTCTCTTGCTCTCTATTTTGTTTGGCCTTAATAAAATTATCTTTATTTATCGGAAAAATATAAATGTCTTCCATGGCGTATGCATATATATTAGAAAAGTATGGTCCAAAAGATAATGTTCGGCCGACACCACTTGAACATCCTTCGCAACATTGGCTGACGAATGAAAATGAACCAGACTTATGGTCTTTTTATATTTTTATCACGTGGCAAACATTGGCCTAACTCAAAAAAGATATATGAACGTGACAATATATATGCTTATGACATCGACCCCATGTGTATGGTCCCAATCTATCCCTATCCTTCCAATGACTTTTTACGCTTTGTTATTATTTTCTACTCTACTTGTTTTTCATATTTTAAGTAAAAGACAAAAATATTGGAAAAAAGAAAGAAAGAAAGAAAGAAGAATAGGTAAAAGGATTAGTTAACAGGCTTTTTAAAGATATTTGTTACCGAATTATTTTAGAAAAATTTTGATACTACTTATTTTAGAAATATAAAAAAACTGTAAAAAAAAAAAAAAAAAAAAAGTTATTTTACTCATAAAATTTTTTAAAAAATATTTATTAAACTAATACCCTAACTTAGTGCATCTGTTAACTTTTCCACTGGTAAAAATATAGTGCTATGAATTTTTGAGTGATATTATCAATCAATGTTACAAACTTTATTACATAAGTTTTCCAAATGATAGTATTAATATATTTTTTAATACCAAATGTTGGAATATAAATCTTTGATACTTCAACTTTTGTGAAAATGCTAAAGTTATAAATCATTCTGTTTTTAAAAAATTTACAAATTGACTAGTCAATAAATTTAATTGGTTTCACATCAACATTATAATAAATAAAATTCTTAATTACTCGTTTGGCCTTCACGTTTCAGTTGGTAAGGTTTAGACTTCAAGCTTATTGGTGTAGGATGTGTTCATCCTTCCCAAAAAGGTCATTAAAACTGTGGAACAAAAACTAAATAGTTTTTTTCGTGGCATGGAACTGATGAGACTGCAACTGGTGCAAAAGTTAAATGGGACATGGTATGCAAACCAAAGAGTGAAGGAGGCTTGGCTTGAAGAGATTTGAAGATTGGATTAACGCTGTTATCATAGGTTTCATCTGGTCTCTTTTGCTCAAGTTAGATCCTTATGGCAGCATGGGTTAAGCTACTCCCTTAAAGGGCAAAAGTTTTTGGATTGCTAAAATCCCCCAAAATTGCACTCGGGATTGGAAGAAAATCTTCAAGGGCTTATGGAGTCTGCTTGACCTTTAATTAGGATTGATGTTGGCTTATTACTGCACACTTTTGATGTAATGGTCACTTCACAAGTACTAAGTTCTTATGAGGTAGAGGGAAGGGGAAGGGCAAATATCGGGTTCAAGTTTCTAAAAAAGAGTTTTACATACATATACACTTAGATTATGTTAGAGTAAAATTTCTATCTTGTAAAAAAAAAAAAAAAAAAATGAATGGTGTTGGCTTAGAGATATGGAAACATCCATCTTTAGCATAATTGGTGGCATCCTGATGATGTATTATTCCTAAAATATGATCACAAAATAGTCTATGATGTAACCAACTTTTCAAATGTTTCGTTTTCCAATGTGATAAAAGGAAAATTGGCATTGGGCTCCAGCCAGACCTGAGAATCTAGAATCCATTCAAAGTAAGCTTTCCCTATTGATTTTTCTTTTTTTTTTCTTTTTTTTTTTTTTTTTAGAAGCTTTCCCTATTGATTTGATTGATGAGGATATGCTAATTGGAATCGAATCTAATCTAATAGTATAAGCTCAACCCTAACTTTACTTTATGTGCAAGTCAATTTTTTTACTTGTAATACAAGTTTATTAATCATAATTAGTGTGTGATTAGTTTAGGATTTAGCCTATTTTATTTTATACTTCTGCTTCTACATATATTTTAGCATATTTAACATGCATAAAATGAGTTAATGCAGTACTTTTGAAAGTCTTGGAATCGTTTGTGTGATGTTTATAAAAAATGTAAATAAACTTTTAATTTTTAATTTAAGCTCCCTTATGCAAGCACAAAATAACAAGTTGAAACTTGAAAGTCACTCTATTTGTTGATGGCAACAACACCTTTATGTTAGAATTATGTAATAAAATGATTAAATATACCATCTTTTAAAATCTTAAGTTTTTTAGAGAATTGATAATTTAACACTCTACATAGAGATAAACAAAATTATTTTATTATTTTAGGTATATATATACACATATAACTGTACAATATAGTCTCATATTAAATAATAATGATCGAAGTGAGTACTTAACCTAATATATAATTTAACCCAAACTCATAGAATCTTCCATTATTACCAATAATATCATATATGTTTGAGTTCTCCCTAATTTGTACTGTCTTGTTACAGGAATTTGACCGTTCACAACTGTCACAAACTCATGCATTTTCTCTATGGACACGTTGCGATTTTCTATTCCCCAATTGTCTATTTCTGAGTTTTTCTCCGAAAGTCATCACCTTAAAACATTTTACATGATGCGTAGAATTGAAAAACTTCCGCCCATCAAATCATTTCCCGATTGACACAGTACTCTTCTTTCAATCAGCTTTATCCGTACGGTCTCAGAAAATATCTTCATTGTCGTCATCTTGATAGAAATTGACTTGGTTAACGACCGCTGCTGTATATGTGCCCGTTTGTTTTAGCATTTGAAGCCTAAAATGTGTGTTTTCAAAAAAGCTAGTCCGAAAATAGTGTTTGGTAAGTATAAAACGTAACTTTTTGGAAAAAGTTGCATTCTATATTTGTGAAGAAACGTGCATTTGAGTTTATGGAGCTCTGGAGGTCCATAAACAAAAAGCTCATGCGCGTTTTGATTTTGATTTGTTGGGCTCTTCCAAAAATAACCAAATTACCCTTGATAAATCATCAATTCTCATCTCATCTCTCTGCTCTCCCAACAAATTTCCAAATCCAAACACAAAAAAATCTATAACAAATTCCCAAATCATCTCTCTGCTCTCCCAACAAATTTCCAAATCCAAACAAAAAAAATCTATAACAAATTCCCAAATCAGCTAAGGAAAAAAAAATCAATCCCTTGCGAATTAGGATTCCTCAAAATGCAAAACAAAAAAAAATCAGAATATAGCAAAATGATAGAGAATTACAGGACAAAATCGAAGCCGAAGTGTCAAAAACACCGAGCTCTGGGTTTGATCAAATCAAAGAACCCCTCCCAATCAAACCCGGACGACTCTGACTCCGACCCCGTTTTCGATCTCCAAGCCCTTCCCTCTCAGCCACTCGTCGTCTCCGAACTCCACCGCCTCATCTTAGTCGCGCACTCCGATGGATTCTACGTCGCCAAAACCTGAGTGGGATGCTATCGATTCCACCAAGAACCAATAAACGAAGTGCTAAGAGTAAAGGAAAAAAAAAAAAAAAAAGAGATGAAGAAGGAGAATGTTCTGGTGTTTGGAGGAATGGCAGGGAAGGAATAAAGAAAGGAGGAAAGAAGGATTAAAAAAGAAAACAGAATGGGTATGTGTGTGGAGGAGAAATTTAGTGGGGAAAAAAAAGGAAAAAAAAAAGAAGAAGAAAGAAATGCCGTGTGGAGGATAAAAAAAGAGTGGAAAAAAAAGAATAATGAAATATTATCACAATTTTTTCATAATTTTTTCACAATAAATTTTAAGGGGTCAGTTATTATTAGCTAATATCGATGAGAAAAAAATAATTTTTTTAGAAAGAGAAAAAAATAATTTTAATAGTATGTTAAAATTAAAATCAGTATCAATTTTTATCACAATATTTTCACAATACTTTCACAATAAATCTTAAGTGGTAGGTTATTATTAGCTAATATTGGTGAGAAAAAAATAATTTCACAATATTGATTTAAGTATGAAATAAACTCTCTTATATATACATTGTCCTTTTTGGTAATTTACCTTTCAAACTGTCACTTTTATAAGTGCTAGCCAAACACTCAGCTTTTTCAAAAAGCATTTTTTAACAGCTTTTACCAAACACTTAGTTTTTTTAAAAAACACTTTTTTATTATGCACTTTTTGAAAACTCAACTTTTTCATTATCTACTTTTTCAAAAAACTGAACCAAACTCACCATATGCATGCTTGCACATTGATTATTACCCTTAAAATATAGGGCCTAATTAATACCCTTGTGTACTTTGTTTGAAAATCTTAGAACTTTCACATTTGTTGTGCTATATGAAAGCTGTTCAGGTTTTGACTACTTCTGATCCATATGGCAAATATTTTAATGAAGTTTCTGCGACACATTTTGGCACAAAGGGTCTATTACTATAATAATCATCCAAAGGAAAACAGTATATTGCCTTGCTTTAAAGCTGTACCTATATATGGCTAGAAATAGAATAATGTGTTATGCCAAAATACAATACATAAATTAGAGTCTCTATTAGTCTCTATTCATAAAGGAAAATGATGTTTATGAATAAAAACCTTGTGTTTTGTGAGTTTGATGGTCCACGTTCTGTAATTCTTTCACATGGGAGAGGGAAAATTTTCACGTGGTTTCCCATACTGGTCATACTCGTGATTCATGCCATTGCTCTCATCATCCAGTCTCGGGGCCATGTAAAAGCATGTACAGAAGGAGAAGAGGAAAATAATAATAATAATTGCCTTTGAGATATATAGTAAAGTACATGTTTTTATTGAATAGTTTTAACAAGTTTACAACATCAAATATCATAATTTTTTCTAACAACTTGTTGAGCGGGTATACTTTAATTATTAATTAGGGCAACATATCACTTCTATTGAGACAATCACTGACATATATATAACTTTTATTGTTTATCAATCATAATATGTTACTTATTTTAAAATTTATTTTCTTTAGGCTAATTGACAAATTTTGTTTTTGTTTTTGTGTTTTTTTTTTTTTTTTTTTTTTTTTTTTTTTTAAGTTAGAAATTTTATTGATAAGTTTAACTCTAGGGTTTAAGCCTTATTTTTATAGGTTGGGTCAATATTCTCTTAATAATATATATATATATATATATATATATATATATATATGTTGAGAATATAACTCTACAATCAAAAAGTTAGGAAACGTGAAGCCTGCTGATGCAAATAACAAAAAACTGAGACCGCAAAAGATCAAAGTACAAACAAAAGAACTCATCTAGGGTACATCATTCAAGGAGTCGCTGCAGTTTTTTAATTATGACGACATACAAAAGAATTTAAAAGAATCATAGGTATATACCTCCCTATTCGGTAATTATTAGAGGTACATACATGTTTGAAATTAAAACACAATAACGTGCCTAGGGTTATTATTAAGCTATTACAAGTATATAGAATTTGACTTTTCCTCCATATTTGTATGGAAGGCTTCCCACAGAAGCCAATTCAAAACACCTGTGAGGCCTTGCCAGTCCTTGAAACCCCCTGTAAATGTTTGTTTCACACTTCCTAATCTACACTACTTTACACAATATCCGTATTTTTCAAAATAGGTATCCACATTAAAATAAAGATTCTACATTATACCCATGAAAACATTATTGGATATAAAACAATCAAAACCCTAACTATCTAGTAAATAGAAGAAGTTATATCCAGTGCATAAAATTCTTACTTTAATTTTGTGAGATTTTAAAGAGGTCATAGTAATTAACCTTATCCTTAATTTTTTATTTTTTTAGGAGACTAATTTTTGGATTTGAATCCAAGACCTGTAGAGAAGAGCTAGAAAAGGGGGCCAAGGAAGAGAGGGAAAAGGGGTGGGGTAAGGAAAGGGGCGGAAATGGCAATTGAAAACGTGGTTGTATGAGTCTAGTTTTGACTAGAGCAGAGCACAACTGTTTAGGTAGGGCCGAGTGATTCCACTTCTTCTCTCTCTCTCTCTCTCTCTCTCTCTGCTTAGCAAGAAACAATGCTAATGGGCACATTTTCACTTTCGCCAATGTTGTGTCTGATTGTCTGTGTCTGAGTTTGACTCAATATTGGTCATTTATAAAACTCAATAATAATCATATTGTGAATCAAATAATAGTCAATTTATATTGGTGTGAGGTTCTGTTGATGTATGACCTTGTTGGACCTGGGTTCTTTTGGGGTTTCAAATCCAAAACTCACACTGAACCGTGGATGATCAGCGGCCTACCATTGCACATTTGAGCCTACAAAACAAAATCCAAAGCCTGAGAGAGAATAAATATGGAAAGGAACACTGATTTGTATTTAGCAGTAACACTAAAAATAGCACAAATTCAGCAGTAAAACTCCTAGTCAAATTAGAATTTATTGTGCGAGTATAGAAGAGGGAGAGTTGTCAAAAAAATACCATAGATAATGAGTGTCGTGAAGAGAGTTTTGATTTTTTTTTTCTCTTTGTTCTTGTAATGAACTAATGGGTGATGCAATCATCTAGTACTTAAGTGTTATATGGGCTATTTTTGTTGTGTGTATGTTAGTTGTTTAAAACGGTCATTGTCTTCCCCAAATATATATATATATATATATATATATATATATATATATATATATATATATATATATATATATATAATTCAAAGAAAATCCGATTAAACTCTACAATTAAAGTTCAATTATGCACTATGTGTCCTAATTATTTATTTTTAAAGAGAGTTTTATTTCTTAATTTTAAAGTCAAATGTGAAACCACATCATAAATATTTATCCAAGTGAGTTATTGCGTACAAAAACTAAAGAGTCTAAAATTTATGAACATAGGAAAAAAAAATTAAAGAAATTAACAATTTACATTTTCTATCTAATAATATAAAAATAACTATCAATAATATTTAAATTATATAGGTAAGAATTATACTATATATTTTAATGTATATTTTTTAAGTATATCTATACATATGTATGAGGTTACAAACTAATTTAGATAACGTAAATAAACCTATTCAAATTGATCAAAAGAAAAGGGGGAGAAAATGATGCGTAAGAGTTCAATTTCTTTGGGTAGTCATGAACCCGTCATTAACCCAAGGTTCAGACTTGTCCTGCACTAAAAATATCAACCCCGGTTAGTTATCCCCCATTTGGTCTTTGAGGAAACCAATTATGAACTCAATTTTGTACCTACTTTTTCAGAAGTTAACATGGTCAATAGGCTGCTAAATTGCACTTATATCAAAAGCACAAAACCCAACTTAGGCCGACAACAACTCAAGAGTAATTGGTTCATTATTTTGAGGATTATGATACAAATCGTGTTGCTTTTTCCTGGATGATCAGTTTTTATGACAGATTACCTAGCTTTGAGTGTTTCGACCATTTCTTTCTTGCATGCTTGGTTGCTCAAGGAAATGGTGTGAAAACAACACTACGATGAGGGCCGAATTTTCTTCCAAGCCGGTTATAAGAAAAAAAAAAAAATTCAGCCCGCTATATGACAACCCACTATATGACAACTTAAATGAATAAATGTGCATATTGTTAATCACATGAATTTTAAATAATTATGTGACCATTTTAACTAATTTATTGAATCATGTTATCAAGATACATGTGAATGGGCTTATGATTTATCACATAATGGGTTAATAAAGAAGAGTTTTCAAACAAAACTTTGTCCATCTAGTAAAAGTATGAATAAGTGAGGAAAAAAAATTCAAAATGATGGTAAAATTAAAAGATAGAGACAAAATTTAAAAGAAGATTGATTGAGGATGAATGGAGAAGTAGAGAGACAATAATGCATATTGATGATGTATGTTGAATTGTTTTTAGTGACCTAGAAGGTTGATGTTGAATTGTTTAATTTTTAATGACCTAGAAGGTTGATGATTTTGAATTGTTTTTAATGATCTAGAAGGGTGATCTTATCATATTACCTACGTATGATATTTAGTCATCTTCTCCTTTTATTTGGTAAAATGATAGGCTATTCAAATCACATATGTATGACATTTTGTTCCATCCTTTTCCTCTTTGGGAAAATTGAAAATGGTAAGCTAGATAGAAAATAATACTCATTACCAATTCTGAGATAATTACAATTCATCTTCCATTTTCTTTCCAACTACTTCAATTCTGTCACTACCAAACCAAAACAAGCTTCTCCTTTTATTTGGTAAAATGATAGGCTATTCAAATCACATATATATGACATTTTGTTCCATCCTTTTCCTCTTTGGGAAAATTGAAAATGGTAAGCTAGATAGAAAATACTCATTACCAATTCTGAGATAATTACAATTCATCTTCCATTTTCTTTCCAACTACTTCAATTCTGTCACTACCGAACCAAAACAAGCTTGTTCAATTATATCTCATTTTTCATTTATTCCATTTTTTTACCATCAAAATGCGCTTTGGGGCGTGGGGGAGTTTTATTAAAATCTCAAAGATGACAATGAGCTAAAGAACAAAAATCCACAATTTCACCTTAAATATTCTATTTTATGTTTTACCAATTATAATATGTCATGTGTTGAGTTTTATGTTGGTTGTTGCAATAGATGATTTTTATACAAAAAATCTAGTATCACACATAAATACACATATTTTGCTACAACTCCTTCACGTGATTGACTATGAGTATGGAGAAAAAAGTGTGAGTCTATATAAAAGTAAAGGAAGTATATCATGTATATCCCACATGAGGGGGTCCACTCTCATGTGAGAGAGAGAATGCATGCATCCGAAATATAATTTATTTTTCCGTAAAAGTAACAAACAGTCAATCAGAATTTAGCACTTAGGAGAATTATGGCTCTAAATTGTGAATCTGTTTGTAATAATAGAAGAACAACTCACTACCATAAGTTTGAAAACTTTTCCTCGTGCGTTTGATGGAAAGAATTATTTGAAGGACTATGAGGCTATATGTGCAACTTTCTTTCGTAGAAAAGACAATGTCGATCGGATGATGCATGCGCACTAGTCCAACAAGTAATCTAAGCACTAGTGCAGCACTTTGCAAACAATCATACTCACCATTTTCCCCACCTCAGTGTTTCGTGTTTTTGACCAAATAATAAAGTAACCATGTTTTTCTTCACGAAGACAGCAATATCTATCCCAAATGTGCGCCACAAGTTGCTGTACTTTTTGTGGTACAATGACACGCCAGCACCAGGATTGAGACTAAAGGTGTGGCATGAAATAAATGTTTTTAAAAAATTTCATAATTAAACCCAAAAGGCAAAGCCGCAAAAGCACACGAGCAATTCGAGTTTGATTCTTCTGTTCTACTTTGGAAAAATCTGAGAAGGGCAACACTACTGTCGTCTTTGATCATATCACAACACTTCCCAAGGAAATTTTAGCACGCTTCTAATTCCTAATGCCATAAAGTGGGTATATACCTTAACAAAAACCTTTTCACCAGAAGAAAAAATAAATAAATGAAAAATGTGATTTATATTTAGCAAATTGGATTCAAATAATAGTCTAGTGATAATAGATAGCATATTTTATAATGTCTAATGTTTGTGATTTAAACACATCTATTTTTTCTTCACTATCTACCTATCAAATATGTATATATATATAAATAAAAACATTATGTAACACATTGGGCTTAAATAATGACACGTATGAATTCAGTCATGTGGATTATTTAATCAAATATCAGCACAATAATAGTCTCATCTCAAGGTACAAAGCACCGCAATTTCATCTCAAAAGAAAAAAGCACTGCAGACAGAAAGTTTTCAAAATTCTCAAGAGAAAGTGTCCACCAACCCCACTAACCGCTACTTAGTTTCTAGGGCTGGCGGCAGGCCTAAACCACTTAGGCCATGACGTAAGCCTCCTAAGAGAGAGAGGATCGTAAAAGGGAAAATAAGTGATTTTTTTTTTTTACTAAAAATGTGACTTGTAAATTCTTTTTCCTCCGCTTTTAAGGAGGTCCAAAAAATTAAGTGGTGTTAGAAATACCACAAATTTTATTATATAGGTCTTATAAATTATTGTGTCACTAATCATATCAAGTAATTCAAATATTCATGTATTATCTTGTAGTTGTTGAAGTGCCACCATCTCTTTTTTTCCTTTTTTTTCTTTTTTTTTTTCACATCAGTTTGTAAGTTTTTTGTAGTAAAAATTATATTAACTTTAGCATTTTTACAAAAAAAAAATATATATATATATATATATATATATATAAAAATTAATAGTAATCCAAACAAATCACCACTAAGCGAATGAAAATGTTGAAATTACAACAAGTTTTACTGCCAAAAAAATAAAAGTTTACAAAATGATTTTGCAAGAATATGATTTGTGCCACTTAAATAATATATGAATGTCATAATCATTTTTTTTTTTTCTGAATGGTGATATGCTAATTTGTAAGGCCTATACATTAAAATTTATAATATCTCTAGCATCGCTCAAGTGAATTAGTCATATGAAACCTTGAGAATAATGAATTTTAAATAGAAATAATAATATAGAACATTAACTAAATTAATGGTTAACGCTCTGTTTGTTTCACTAGAAAACTTTTTATAAAGATAGTTTTCCACATTTTTCAGTATTTGGTAACACAAAAAAAAAAAAAAAAAAAAAAAAAAAAGTCATTGGAAAACTATCTTTAGTCAACGAAAAACCCTAATAAAAATAATGCTTATTTTCTATAGGTTGTTTTCCAAAAAACAATCTGTCTCTCATGTGTTGCATCTCCTATAAATATTATCTTCATTTGTAACCGTGGGAAATATAATTTTTTGGTGCCTTCTCTCTCTCATGGTAAGCTCTTTTACTTTTTCATTCTTCCCTTTACTTTTTCTCTCCTCACACCCTCACTATCACTAACTCTCGTCTCTCTCTCTCTCTCTCTCTCTCTCTCTCTCTCTCTCTCTCTCTCTCTATGTTTCTCTTCCCCTATGTAACACAATTCTCTAATTAGATTTTTTCCCCTCACTGATCGATCAATAGCTCTAACTTGCAAAGGAGAACAGATTTGTAGTGGTAATTATTTCATTCCAGACAGAAGTTACTTCTTTTTCGTACATATTAGTGCAAAAAATTTAAAAAAAAATTAAAAAAAGAAGAAAAAAGAATGAATGAAGTAAAAGATGAAAATTTTAAACATAGTGCCTATATGGTTATATGGCTCTAAATTGCTTTTACATAGGACAATCTTTACCATGGACTAATAATATTTTTATATAATAAATGATAATTGTTTAGGGGAATTGCAATTGTTGGCAGATAGTTTATGCAAATACTATGCAATGATAATATATTATGAAAATATATTATGTAAATACATAATTTAGAGTAATATTGAAGACTTGTGGTTGATTATAGTAGACAATTAGTGAACTAGCAAAAAAAGTAGACAATTAAAAGTTATTGTTATTTATATTTATTGAAGATGTATTCCCCTATCAATTTTATATATATAGACAAATGATATATATATATATATATATATATATCTGTGTGTGTGTGTGTACGTATGTTTGTATGTTACTATCTATATATATGAGCAAAATGAGTAGTAAAGATCATAAAAATTTAACAACTAATTAATTTTGATTGTATCTATTGTCAAAATTTTAGTATGAAAACCAAATTCATTCTTGATTTTTTTATTTATATTGATTACTTTAGTTGGCTTACATGATAGACATGTTTTAAACTATACAAGAAATATTTTAAAATTGCATATCAAACACCAGAAAACATTCTCAAACTCATTTTCAAGGTTGTTACCAAACTCTGGAAAATGAGATAATTTTCTAGAAAATACTCTTTGGAAAATGAACAATTTTCTAGAAAATGTTAATGTTGAAACAAACAAAGCGAAATGAACTAAATATTACGTAAGTAATATTTAAATATAAAAGTACTCATTTACAATTTTCATCTTAGGCCTCAAATTGTATTGAGCCAGCCTTTCTACCTACAAATTACTCCAAAAACTATTAAAGGTATAATATAGGCTTGTTGGCATCCGCATGTCAACGAGGTGAAGATTGTCAAACCCAAACCAGACTAGATGATCTGACTGGATTAATCGAAAACCGAACTAAAATTCGGTTTTTTAAACATAAAGAACCGAATTTATTTGAAATTTCATGAACCCATTAAACCGCAGTTGGACCGCACGGTTCATGCAGAACCGATGGCATGAATCGTACGGTCCAACCACAGTTCAAGCATGCTTGTTAATTAAGAAAAAATCGGAAAAGTGTGCTTACCAAGTTTAGAACCTTGGCATAGTCAAAGTTGGAGCTAGAGTCTAACCACTCAGCTAAGCTTAAAAGTAGATGCTCAACAATATTTAAATAATAAAAAAATAATAAAAAAAAAAAAAAAAAAAAAAAAACTTGAAGTAAACTTAACGCAATTTTTTTTTTTTTTTAAACAACTTAACACAATCCTATTCTAATGAATTAAATTATCCATCTCTTAGAAAGAATATAAAAAAATTATAATTAAAATCCTTCAAAGATATTCAACTTTATTTCAAAAAATAATCATAAATTTTAATTTTTTCATGGTTATTATTTTATTTTACTAACTTTCTTATTTAATTTTAAATATATGCTTGAAAATCATTAAATTTCTCTCACATATATAGATATATTAGTCAATTTTGCAAGTTTTATAAATTTATATTTTTTTAAATAATTATTAAACTCATTATGACATCATCATGATTTGACCTCGGTTCGACCTTGAAAACCTTGAACCTCTCTCCCTTTAACGGTTCATTAAATGATCCGGTTTTGAAAACTATGCCATCATCAAGAAGCCAGACTCGCTTTGTGCTCAGTTGGAGTACATAATGCGATTCCTCTTCTTCCCAAACTCCCACCACCTACAAAAGGATACTATCCACACATATAATGTATAACCCTTTTTTTCACTTTATCCACCTTATTTGGTTTATGTCAAATCTTTTAAATTTTTACTTTTCTAAGAACAATAATTTTTTTTCCCAACTTAATGATTGTTTGTATTATGCTATAAGCTGTCATATAATTTTCCTAATCTCCAATATAAACTAATCCTAATGAGTGACGACCTAAACCTTGGTACAAGTATTGACCTCTAATAAGTTATATCCACTATTAATTGACCTCTAATAAGTTTATTCATTTCTGTGCAAGACAAGATAGAGAATAAGTAACATTAAAATAATATGAGTATCCTTATTAGGTCACTACACATTTTAACTCCATGATGGATTCGAATGTGAAATTGGAAAAAATATCTTGTGAGACAATCTTATGATACCTCTCTCATAGTATGTATGGATGTTATATAATGTGAGATGGTAATCTCTTAAGACCATCTCATAAAATACTCTCATGAAATTGAGACAATGTAAGTTCTTTGATCCCAGCTACAAATCAAGTACACCAAAAGAGAGACCCCATTACAAACTGATTATTATTAAAAAAAAAAAAAAAAAAAACATATTTAAACAATGAGTATTGCTTGGGTCGTTGTTCATGTTTGTAGGTCAGCAAATTGCTTTGTCCACAATGTTGTTAATTAGGCTTTTTTTGGTTTTAATGCCTTTGGGCCTATTTCCATCTCCAATATTTGGGCCTATCCATCTCAAGAGGACCCTCGAGTTTGGTTGAGTAATAGTTCTGTCTTTTAATATATACACACACACAGGAGTATTCCTTGCATGGGAATTATGGTGGCTCACTCGACATATCTGATATATTAGACCCATGGCCTGTAGGCACGAGCCCATGGGTATGCTGCATTGCTGTTGTCAAATTGTCCACGGACCAAATTTGCAAGAGTTTGCTTTAAGACGTTCTGAAAAGTCTTTGCCACATCTATATTCTTAAAATAAAAATTCAATTAATAGTTCAAATTAGATTTTTCTCGTCAAAAAAAAAAAAATATATATATATATATATATATATATATCAATCAAATTAGGTTTTGAATTCATTGCAATTCTTTGTTAAGTGTCCAACTGGCACTCAAGTTTGATGCCAATTGCCAAATGCCTTTACATTGCACACCAATTTTGCGTCTAGTATCCTTCCCTTTTCTCTTTTTTTGGCTAAGAATAAAAACTTTTATTAACAGAAACAAGATACAAACTAAGCATCCTCCTTAATTACATTTAGAATAGAAGGAGGAGCTGAATTAGAATCAAAGAAACCAAAAAATCTATTTAAAAGTGACCAACGGCTAAGAACATGAGCAGCCTGGTTAGCCTTTCTAGGAACTCAGTTAAAAGAAAAAGAATGAACTATACTAGTTAAATCCTTAGTTTCCTGCAAAATATTACTAACCCTATATGGAACAGAATCAGTGGAGGAAGTCAGACCTTGGATGCAAACCTGACAGTCACTTTCAAAACTTACATTGATAAGTTTGTGACTCATGGCAATAGAAACAACCTATCTAAGTGCATCAGCCTCAGCTTGAATAATAGAAACAACCAATCTAAGTGTCTTAGCCTCAACTTGAACAGGGATATTGGTGTTCACTTTGATGGAATAAGCAAACACCAAATTCCCTCTCCAATCTCTGGCAATCATGGCAATAGCTAAGTCAAATTTTCCCACAGCTGCATCACAATTTATCAAATAATATCTTTTATAGTGTCTAATGTTTTGTGGTTTAAACCCACCTACTCTTTCTTCACTATCTACCTATCAAATAAATATATATATATATATATATATATAAACATTATGTAACACATTGTGCTCAAATAATGACACATATGAATTCAGTCATGTGGATAATTTAATCAAATATTAGCACAATCATAGTTTCATCTCAAGGTAAAAAGCGCTGCAGTTTCATCTCAAGGAAAAAAGTACCGCAGACAGAAAGTTTTCAAAATTCTCAAGAGAAAGTGTCCACCAACCCCACCAACAGCTACTTAGTTTTTAGGGCCAGCGCAAGGCCTAAACCATTTAGGCCATGAGGTAAGCCTCCTGAGGGAGAAAGGACCCTAAAAGGGAGAATAAGTGATTTTTTTTTATTAAAAAAATGTGACTTGTAAATTCTTTTTCCTCCACTTTTAAGGAGGTCCAAAAAATTAAGTGATATTAGAAATACCACAAATTTTATTACATAGGTCTTACAAATTGTTGTGTCACTAATCATACCAAGTAATTCAAATATTCATGTATTATCTTGTAGTTGTTGAAGTGCCACCCGTCTCTTCTTCTTTTTTTCTTTTCTTTTTTCTTTTTTTTTCCACATCAGTTTGTAGGCTTTTTGTAGTAAAAATTATATTAACTTTAGCATTTTTCCAAAAAAAAAAATTACAAATTAATAGTAATCCAAACAAATCACCACTAAGCAAATGAAAATGCTGAAATTACAACAAGTTTTACTGCCAAAAACAAGAAAAAGAAAGCTTACAAAATGATTTAGCAAGAATATGATTTGTGCCACTTAAATAATATAGGAATGTCATAATCATTTTTTTTCTTATGATTGGTGATATGTTAATTTGTAAGGCCTATACAGTAAAATTTGTAATATCTCTAGCATCACTCAAGCTATTTAGTCATATTAAACCTTGAGAATAATGAACTTTAAATAGAAATAATAATATAGAACATTAACTAAATTAATGGTTAACGCTCTATTTGTTTCACTAGAAAACTTTCTGTAAAGATAGTTTTCCACATTTTCTAGTATTTGGTAGCGCGCGTGCGCGCATGCACACACACACACACAAAAACCTACTAGTTATTGGAAAACTATCTTTAGTTAACGGAAAGCCCTAATAAAAATAAGGCTTATTTTCTATAAGTTGTTTTCCAAAAAATTTTTGGAAAACAATCTCTCTCTCTCTCTCACACATTACATTTCCTATAAATATTATCTTCGTCTGTAGCTGTGGGAAACATAATTTTTTGGCGCCTTCTCTCTCTCGTGGTAAGCTCTTTCACTTTTCTCTCTTCCCTTTACTTTTTCTCTCCTCACACCCTCACTGTCACTAACTATAATCTCTCCTCTTCTCATAGATCTCTCTCTCTCTCTCTCTCTCTCTCTCCCCATGTTTCTCTTCCCCTATGTAACATATTCTTTGATTAGATTTTTTTCCCTTCACTAATAGGTCAATAGCTCTGACTTGCAAAGGAGAACAGATTTGCAGCAGTAATTATTTCGTTCCTCTCTACCAAAATATCAATTCTTTGCTTTGAATTTCAAGCTTGATTTTCTTTTTTCTCTAAGAAATTTTTGGTTTGATGGATTCCAGACAGAAGTTACTTCTTTTTCATACATATAAGTGCAAAAAAAAAAAATTTAAAAAGAAAAAAAGAAGAAGAAGAAGAAAAAAGAATGAATGAAGCAAAAGATGAAAATTTTAAGCATGGTGCTTATATGGCTATATGGCTCTAAATTGCTTTTACATAGGATAATCTTTACCGTGAACTAATAATATATTGTTATATAATGAATTATAATTGTTTAGGGGAATTGCATTTGTTGGCAAATATTTTATGTAGATACTATGCAGTGGTAATATATTATGCGGATACATTATGTAAATACATAATTTAGAGTAATATTGAAGACTTGTGGTTGAACATAGTAGACAATTAAAAGTTATTTTTATTTATACTTATTGAAGATGTATTCCCTTGTCAATTTTATATATATAGACAAATGATTGATGTGTGTGTGTGTGTGTGTGTTACTATCCATATATATGAGCAAGATGAGTAATAAAGATCATGAAAATTTAACAACTAATTAATTTTGATTGTATCTATTGTCAAAATTTTAATATGAAAACCAAATTCATTCTTGGTTTTTTATTTATATTAATTACATTAGTTGGTTTACATAATAGACATGTTTTAAATTATACAAGAAATATTTATAAAAAAAATGCATACCAAATATTAGAAAACATTCTAAAGCTCATTTTCAAGGTCGTTATCATACTCTAGAAAATGAGATAATTTTTTAGAAAATACTCTTTGAAAAATGAACCATTTTCCAAAAAATGTTAATACTGAAACAAACAAAGCGAAATCAACTAAATATTACGTAAGTGATATTTAAATATAAAAGTGCTCATTTAAAATTTTCGTCTTAGGCCTCAAATTGTATTGAGCCGGCCTTGCAACCTACAAATTACTCCAAAAACTATTAAAGGTATAATATAGGCTTGTTGATATCCGCGTGTCAACGACCATCATCAAGAAGCCAGACTCGCCTTGTGCTCAGTTGGAGTCCATAATGCGATTCCTCTTTCTTTCCAAACTCCCACCATCTACAATTCGATACTATCCACACATATAATGTATAACCCCTTTTTTTCACTTTATCCAGCTTATTTGGTTTAAGTAAAATCTTTCTTTTTTTTTTTTCCCAACTTAATGATTGTTTGTATTATGCAGTGAGCTGTCATATAATTTTCCTAATCTTTTACTTTTCTATGAACAATAATTTTTTTTTTCCCAACTTAATGATTGTTTGTATTATGCTGTGAGCTGTCATATAATTTCCCTAATCTCTAATATAAACTAATCCCGATGAGTGACGACCTAAACCTTGGTACAAGTATTGGGGACGGGCTCCTCTCCTGTTTGTTATCTTCCAGTTCTCTCCCATTTTAATAAGGATGAGTGCCACGTGGAAACAAAACAATCCAAAGGCCAAAAAATAAGCCATGAAATTCTCTCTCTTCTTTCTCCACTCTCCTGTTATTTTCACGGTTTCACCTATTCTCTCTCTCTCTCTCCTCTTTTTCCTCTTTCTCTAAACGGACCAAACCTGAGCATCATAAGCATAAAAACAAAAAGGACAAAAGAGTTTATCCAAAAAAAAAAAAAGCCACAAAACAAATCCAATTTTTTATTTGATACTTTTTCATATAGAGCTGAGTCGGCACCAAGATCAGAGCTTGGTGGCCGGAGAAAATCGATGCTTGAGGAGACCAAAAAGGAGTTAAAAGATCTCTATTTTCTCAGGGGAAGCCAAGAAAATACTACTGTGTAAGTGTAAGGTGGGTGTGAGATTACCATCCTTACCCTTATACCCAACTTCTAATGGGAGGAACCCAATCTGACCACTCTTGCCGAGAATGATAAAATCCCAAGCACAACACTCACATCCTTTGTTCTTTTGTTTTGATGCCTCTGATACTTTAATGCTCAGGTTTGGTCCGTTTGAAAAGAGAGATAAAGAGGTGAAGTGATGGAGAGAGAGAATTCCGTTGCTTATTTTTTGGCCTTTGGATTGTTTTGTTTCCACGTGGCATTCATCCATATTAAAACGGGAGGGAACTAGAGAGTAACAAACGGGAGAGGAGCCCGTCCCCAAGTATTGACCTCTAATAAGTTATATCCACTATTAATTGACCTCTAATAAATTTATTCATTTCTGTGCAAGACAAGATAGAGAATAAGTAACATTAAAATAATATGAGTATCCTTATTAGGTCACTACACATTTTAACTCCATAATGGATTCGAACGTGAAATTGGAAAAAATATCTTGTGGACAATCTTATGATACCTCTCTCACAGTATGTATGGATGTCATATAATGTGAGATGGTGATCTCTTAAAACCGTCTCATACCACCGCGCACCCTTGGTGCGGTGGTCACTCTACAAGTATAAATACTTGTGGGGTGTGGGGAAAGGGCCGGAGTTCAAGTCTCTAGGAATGAGCTTCACACACATATACACTTAGATTAGGCTAGAGTAGAAATTCTATCTTGTATAAAAAATAAAAAAATAAAAAAACCGTCTCATAAAATACTCTCGTGAAATTGAGACAATGTGAGTTCTTTGATCTCAGCTACAAATCAAGTACACCAAAAGAGAGACCCCATTTTTTTTTTTTTTTGGTCAACAAGGAAATAGCATTAAACTAGGAATTAATAAGTCTGTTACAACGCAAGCTAGCTTTATCATTAGCTAGAATTCTTTCAACCACAGGCGGTGGATGCAAAAAGACAACAAAAGAAGTTACATTGCTTGCACCTAGTTTGGCCATCGCATCAGCACATTGATTGGCCTCCCTAAAGATGTGCGTTATCTGCTTGTTGGGGATCTCCCTCACCAGGTTCCTGCAATCATTTAGTAATGGTTCCGATATCAAGTTGGTAGTATTATTGTTCTATAGTAAAACAACACTTAAAGCATCCAACTCAATGATGAGGTTATTCAGCCCCATTTCCTTAGCTAACAAAAGACCATCCCTAAGAGCCCACAGTTCAGCCATACAACTATTGGTGCTTCCAAGTGGCCGAGCATAGCCTTTCAACCATTTTCCATCATGGTCCCTGATCACACCGCCCCCACCTGCACGTCCAGGATTGCCTAGTGCAGATACATCAGAGTTAAGCTTCACCCAACCCAATGGAGGTTTCTCCCAACCCACGGCAACAACAGATTTGGCTTTAGGCAGCTTAGCATTCAACCCAACAGAGAAGAACTCAACACTATCCTTGATACTTCTCTTGAAACATGATCTGTTCACCTTACCAGTTTTGAAAATAAAATTGTTCCTATGCAACCATAACTGCCACACTCCCATGGGAAACAAAATCTTCCAAGGAATGCCCATTCTATGGTATTTGAAATCTGTCTTACAGTTGACTTCAAGCCATTTATCAATTGGTAAATTGAAAGTCTCCCTCATGCAAATCAGGAACTGAATTTGCTGCCAAAAATCTCGAGCAAACCAACAACCCCTTAAAAGATGATCAATTGTTTCCATGCTTTGATAACATAAATTGCATATGGGATCAAGACTTAAACCCCTTGAACCCAAAACTTCCCCGGTGGGCACACTATTGTGAAGACAAAGCCATAGAAAGAATTGAATCTTAAGATAAGTTTCAGCTTTCCACACCCAATCCACCGTAATAGTATCAAGGTTCAAAGGGTTTAAACCCCTTGCCAATAAGTACGCAAATTTCAAAGAGAAAAGACTATTCTTGGAAAAGGCCCATTGGAGTGAATCCTCTGCTTCCGGATTACAAGACAACGGAGTAGCTTTGATGACATTGAGAATATGTTCAGGCAAGTCAAAAGAAAGGCATTGAGCTTGCCATTCATGTTTTTGATCAAAACATTGTTTCACAGTAATGAGATTTTCATCACGGTTCAAAGGCCCTTTAATTAGAGTTCTCAAGGAACCCATAGGAAGCCAAAAATCATTCCAAACCTTCACTTTCTCCCCATTTCTCACTGACCATTTTAACCCCTTGACATAGACTGGGCCACCCTTCTTACAAGTTGCCCAAATAGTAGAGCATGGGAGCTTATTTCCTTCTTCAGACATTCTGCTGGGGGAGAGGTATTTAGCCACAAGCATTTTTGCCCAAGGAGCTTCCTGTTCACAAGCTAACCTCCAACAAAGCTTAGCTAATAATGCACTATTATTATTATTAAAAAAATAAAAATAAAAAGCGATATTTAAACAATGAGTTTTGCTTGGGTCGTTGTTCATGTTTGTAGGCTAGCAAATTGCTTTGGTCGTTGTTCATGTTTGTAGGTTAGCAAATTGCTTTGTCCACAATGTTGTTAATTAGGCTTTTTTTTTTTAATGCCTTTGGGCTTATTTCCATCTCCAATATTTGGGCCTATCCATCTCAAGAGGACCCTCGAGTTTGGTTGAGTAATAGTGCTGTCTTTTAATATACACACACACACACGAGTATTGCTTGCATGGGAATTATGATGGCTCACTCGACATATCTGATATATTTGACCCATGGCCTGTAGGCACGAGCCCATGGGTATGCTGCAATGCTGTTGTCAAATTGTCCACGGAACAAATTTGCAAGAGTTTGCTTTAAGACGTTCTGAAAAGTCTTTGCCACATCTATATTCTTAAAAGAAAATTTCAATTAATAGTTCAAATTAGATTTTTCTCGTCAAAAAAATAAATAAATAAAATCAAATTAGGTTTTGATTTCATTCCAATTCTTTGTTTAGTGTCCAACTGGTACCCAAGTTTGATGCCAATTGCCAAATGCCTTTACATTGCACACCAATTTTGCGTCTAGTATCCTTCCCTTTTTTTTCATTTTTTTTTTTTTTTTTTTGGCTAAGAATAAAAACTTTTATTAACAAAAACAAGATACAAACTGAGCATCCTCCTTAATTACATCTAGAACAGAAGGAGGAGCTGAATTAGAATCAAAGAAGCCAAAAAATCTATTTAAAAGTGACCAACGGCTAAGAACATGAGCAGCCTAGTTAGCCTTAGTAGGAACCTAGTTAAAAGAAAAAAAAAGGAACTAAACTAGTTAAATACTTAGTTTCCTACAAAATATTACTAACTCTCCATGGAATAGAATAGTGGAGGAAGTCAGACCTTGGATGCAAACCTGACAATCACTTTCAAAACTCACATTGATAAGTTTGTGATTCATGACAGTAGAAACAGCCTATCTAAGCGCATCAGCCTCAGCTTGAACAGTAGAAACAACCCATCCAAGTGCCTCAGGCTTTCGCTTGAATGGGGATGTTGGTGTTCACTTTGATGGAACAAGCAAACACCAAATTCCCTCTCCAATCTCTGGCAATCATGGCAATAGCTGAGTCAAATTTTCCCACAGCTGCATCACAATTTATCTTTCTTCTCTCCCTTGTTGGATTATTCCAATGAGTGATCGAAACTGTAGATGAAAGTGGTATGTGATGATTCTTGGACATAATCATCCAGTGCTCATGGAAATTTCTTTGAAACGCTCTTTCCAGCTCTTCACCTGTTGGCTTAAATCCTCCATGGACTGCTTTGTTCCTCAATTGCCACAAAAACTCTAATGTAAGAGCGTCTAGTATCCTTCCAATTACACTACTAACAGCATGAAGTATGTTAAGCCTATAACAAGATGCATGTAATATGTTCTTTAACAGCTTGTTGGGCCTATAACAACATCATTACAGCCCTATTATAAGGGTCCCATAAATATTTATCCCAATTTTAACTTCTAAAGGACGCCACTTACAAACCAAGAGTCATTTAGTTCAAAATTTCAAATGGCACTTTTTGGAGTTTCCGGAATTCAAATCCCAGTATCCCCACTTTCCCAACAACTGAATTATCCGAAAGATAAAAAGGATGGCATTTCTTCTGATAACCTCGTATTCTTTTTTCTTTTTCTTTTTTTTTCTTTTTTTTTTTTTGTTGTGGGGGGGGGGGGGGGGAGATAGCCTTATGATTTCCTACCAGATATTTTCGTGAATGATTTGGACCCACAACGCATACACTAAAAGACCTTCATATTTCTATGACAAGAATATTCTACACTACGGGAGAGTTCAATTCCACATACTCAATCAGAAAAACAACTTAAGGAGTGGTAAAAAAAAAAAAAAAAGGAACAGAATCATACATGCCAATCCATGGCCTCTAGGCACCGTCTTTTACACAATTAACATTCCCAAGGACAAGTTAGATGCACTCAAGCCTGCATGACCCTTTTTAAGGCACCAAGTAAACGGCACTCCATTTGGTCAAGGGACCCCAACAACTAATCACAAAGGAAGTGAGTCCCAGATACGCGGGCAATACAGTACTTTTTTTTTTTTTTTGTGTGAATAAGCAGAACACCAACCTCAAATATATATACTACTCACTCCCCAAGTTTAAAGACCCCAAGTTTAAAGAACCATCCTTCATCAGCTTCATGCTTAGACTGTTAAATCTTCCTCTAGAATAATGTCGAGAAGCCTTTCTCCAATCTGTTCCGGTCTTCATCATAGCCACAAATTCATCATAGCTGATACGCCCATCCTGCATTCATAAAACAATAGCATCAGATTTGTAACCTGCTTAAGAAAAACCAGGTATGTGGAAATTGTTGGGCATTCACCTTGTCTGTATCCACTTCTTGGAAGATGTCATTTGCTACATCTGTACAATCATCCGCTCCATCTTCCATCAATGCATCCCGAAGCTCATCTGGTTCAATGTATCCATTCCCGTCCTTGTCAAAGTAGGAGAAGGCGTTGTGAAGATGTTCATCGTTAGCCATCTTTTGTAGATGGAGGGAAATAGCAACAAATTCTCCGCAGTCAAGTGTACCTTTCCCATTAGTATCTACCTGTTGCCAAGAATTTGTCCGTTCAATCCTTAAGAGACTAATTTACCATGGACACTTGGATTATACTTTTAGCACCTTTCAAAAAATGAGTAATGTTTAATGGAGATAGAAAGACAAAAACTTTGTCTAAGAATCAAGGTGTCCTAATCACTCATCTGCCTGTCATTGTATTTTCTTTCCTAACAATTTTTTTCTACGTTACAACAGAGCACTTGTGTCCCAACATGTCCCTTACATGTCTGACTGCTGTATAGAATGTCAAAATATTTTATTGTTGAAATTTAGAAAGTATTTCCAACTTGTTTCCAGTGTGTCAAAGGGATGTTACGTCCACATGGAGCCCAACTCCTCTTTAAAGGAATCTGCTACTTATGAGGCGGCAGCAGGGGTGCAATATGATTAATGACATAAAACATCAACTTCATGATGGTTTGTGTCATTTTGAATAAAGTTTATTTGGTAGGGGAAAGGGAAAAGGGGAAGACATGAACCATCATCAACACCCTGAGAATCTATCTAGAGTCAACCCCTACTGAAACTAGTTTCTAGACCCAATAGAATAATTTCACATAATCATTTAAAAATGATTTTCCTGGAACTAGGCACCGGTACAAGAATGCATAAATTGTCAACAAGACTGCGTGAAGCACTTGTCCAGAAGGTACTTCAAGGACTGCCCACCACTTCAGTGGCATAAACAACAAACAGATCCAGTGATTAGGCTTGCTACAATGGAATGATTTGTCAAAGATAACACTGAATATAGTCGGATACAGTGAAAAGGATTCTCGGAAAATTTTAACGTGTGATGCGTGTTTGAACAATTATTATGGTCCTGATGGTCATAATAACAATATGATGGGCCTCCTTAAACAAGGCAACATATGAGTAGAATAGGCACTGATGAGAACGGGGAGTAATAAACGTGAATTTTGAGAAGTAATACTTCAGGCTTAAAATTAAAGGGGTGTAAACTCACAGCTTCAATAAGCATCTGGACTTCAGGCTCTGCAAGCTGGGATCCGACATTTCTAAGTCCGACTTTCAATTCTTCAATTGAAACAATACCATCATTATCAGTGTCCATCTTCTTAAACATCTCTTTGATGTCTTCAACTTCTTCAATGGATAAGAAATCAGCAATAACCTGTTTCAGCAGCATACCAATCAACTTGGTTGTCAAAAGAAAATATTACTCAAAACATAAAAGGTACATAGAAATAGTCAACTAACCCTCAGGGCCTTTCTCTTAAATCGGTTCATCATTGAAAACTGCTTAAGCCTCGACTTGACAACATCTCCAAGAGGAACATTAGGAGCCTTTTTAGCATTTTGGAGCCAGGAATGCTCTGTAAACAGAAAAGAACAGTATTCAAAACATAATCAATATTTAACAGATACGTGCAAATCCGACAAAAACCTAAAATCAGAATGTACATAGAGTTACACAGATCAAAGTCTTGTATCATAAATTTTCATGCAACATTGACTAACTGCATATTTAGTTATTTGTGTATTTATATTTTGCTTGTAAGGAAATTACCATTCATGTTTCCAAAAGAAAAATATTGATAAGGAGCTTTTGATGACATGTTAATAGTAATAAAGCATAAATGACTGGGAAACCACATTAAACGTACTTGAATAAAGTTTTAAACCAAGCAATCTGTGTCAGAGAGTGTCAAATTTAAAATGTCAAGATTTATGTCTTTTTTTCGTGATAAGTATTGAAGTTTTATTGAGAGAGAGAATTACTTCATGTTTACAATAATGAACAGAAAGTATCCAAAAAAATTTACAAATAATCAAACAGAAAAGCTAAGAGAGTTATCAAACTCAAAGATGGAAGTATAATGTGTAAATCTGCAAGCTTGTACCCACTCAAAGGTAAATAGGAAAGAGGATTTCAATTGCTCTAAAGATCTCTGAGTGTCAAGATTTCTGTAGCCATATCAATATACCTATCTACATACAATTGCATAGATACCTATCCAGAAACAGATATATCATTGATATGTCACCTATCATACAAGAAATAAACTAACATGACCAACAATATAATATATTTCCTAATATAATCAATACTGTAGTATAATATGCACACTTTTTCGTGTAGAAACTAGGTCTTTTGAGAAACAGGGACAAGTTTTTTATTCATTTTAAAATCTTGTAAACTAACATTAAACTCCAGTGGCTTAGTGTTTTTTCAATTAACTGTTAGTCTGCATGTTCTTTACTTTCTTTATTAATTTTTCAAGGACTGAGTTAATTTGTCAAAAGTAGATTTAAAGCTCTGTATTGGCAAATGGTCATTGATCAATGTAATGCACCAAAATGAAATAAAAGGAGGGGGGAGGGGGTAGAGAGAGACAGGGGGAGGCTTGTTAGATGGGATTACCAAAATGCTTGGACCAAAAAAAAATGGAAATATGCATGCAGACACAGAGAACAATAAATATCGTTCATATTACCCAAATTTTCGAACATACAATGCATTCTTATCATGAGGTATTATGCACAAAAGAGATGTAGAATACCGAGTACTTGCTTCGCAGTGAGCCGAAGCTTGGGGTCTGGCTCCAACATTTGCTTGACTAGACTCTTTGCACTATCTGAGATATTAGGCCATGGATCCCGTTTGAAATCTATTAGCCCACGAAGAATAGCCTGTGCAACACCTTGTTCAGACTCTGCATCATAAGTACACTCTGCCCTGGTCAGAAACAATGGTAGAGACACAAACCCATGTGCACACGCGCACACACACAAAGAGAGAGAGAGAGATGCTGGAATATAATTACCAGCCCAGAATGGGGGAACCCCACATAGCAAAATATAGAGAATAACCCCTGCACTCCATATATCTATCTCTGGCCCATAATTCCGCTTGAGCACCTCTGGAGCCATGTAATATGGACTTCCAACAATTTCTGAGAACCTCTCACCTAGTAATGCATTATATTTAATCATCAGAAAACATCAGTGCAATAGTAAACATTCTAAAAGCAGACAACAATCACCAAAATCAATGAGAAAATGGTCAAAAAATATTAGTAATGCAACTGTAAACCACTTAAAATAACTCTTGATGTTTCCTGGTAAATGGCAGACTACTTAACACCAAGCCCACCATCCCCCACGACCCATTTTTTCCTAGAGAAGGATGGAACTCTTAGAAGCCTCTTAGAACACGCATGAGAAAGTATCTATAACTAAGAGATTGGGGAGACAAAAAGGTGGTATATCAATGTTGGTAAAAATGCACTTCAAGTGCAAAGTGCCAAGCCTTTAGCACTTTTCGTCTCTAAAGTGCAGTGCATTAGCAAAAGTGTGTATAAGGCATGCTTTTGAAGCTTTTTCCAATAAGCATTAAGAGCACTTTTTTGGGCTTTTAATATTATTCAAAAAAAAAATTTCAGTTATTAATGTAACCATGAGATATTAATGGTATATACCTTTGATTTCTTATATAAACATCAATTGTGGTATGATTAATACACATAAGCCCACCCCTCAACCACTCATTGCAAATTCTAGAAGATAATAATAATCATAATAATATAAATATATATATATATTTTATAGGAACATTCAATGTAACTAACACAAAACCAGATGGAAGACTCCAGAGCCAAAGCCAAAGACAAAGTTTTCCTTTTTCCTCTATGACATACATCTCTCTCTCTCTCTCTCTCATTTTATTTCTCTTTTGACTTTCAGCTTTAAGCTCTACCTCCTCTACTTGACCCAACTACTAGTTCCTCTTTCCCCTTCTTGGTATAACTCCCTTCTCTTGTTTTTTTCTCTACTTGACCCAACTACTAGTTCCTTAACCTCCCCCCACCCCCCCCCCCCCCACCCCCCCCCAACCTCTCCTGGTATAACTCCCTTCTCTTGCTTTTCTTGGTCTTCAAAGTTTGTATTTTTTTGATAAGTGGTCTTTGAAGTTTGTCTTGAAAGAGATAACTGATACCCGTTCTTTTTTGGGGGCATACCCCCTTCACCTTCTTCTTCCTTTTCCCTTGATCTTTCTAATTTCTTCTGGAACCAATACCCACTTTTTTGTTGTTTCCCCCTTTTTTTTTTTTTTTTTTTTTTAAAGTTCACTCATGCAAAATATATATTCACAGCTATCAAATATCATGGTTCCGTATATTTTGTAAATCATGAAATAATTATATAAAATGCTATATTTCAATATTATATGATTAGTTGATCACTTGATTGTTATATTGTCCATTAACAATTGTTTTCAAATTTACTACATTATATATATATATATATATATATATATTAAATGTGTTCTTTATTCTATCAAGCACACACTTGCACTTTGCACCTAGGCTCCAAGAGGCCTTTGCGCTTCAGCTAACACTCTTACCAACATCAGTATGTACTGAATGCGTATATCTCCACAAAGAGAATAGTCATTTTTACATGTGAACTTCTCCACAATGAGTGAAGAAACAATATTTTCATACTACTGACTAGAGATACTATACCAATATCTCTTTGAACAATGTAATAAAGACTTACAGAAAAAAAAAAACTCTCTGACATCATGTGTGGTTGAAGAAACAACATTTAATAACAACACAATCAGTGTTGGTAAAAGCGAGGGGTGTACTTAAGCGCAAAGGCCTCTTAGAGCCTAGGCGCAAAGCGCAAGAGCGCGCCTGATTGAAGTGAAGCGCACATTTTTTAAAAATAATTTTAAAATTTTAAAATTTTAAAAATTATTATTAATGAGAAATGCAACAATCAAGTGATCAAATTATCATATAAATTGAAATAAAACTTTTTATATAATTCATATAACATTTAGATATGCCCTACTTTTGCAATTTTAACACAAAAATTGCAAGTCAAGTCATTTTATTTTTTTGGATAAGCTAGATATCAGTACTTCCATGTAATATCCTTTCTTAAATCTCCTACATCTATAATGCCCTATGACTAATTAGTAATATTAGTTAATAATTTAATCACTTAATGACTATAACTCTGGAAGAATTAGTTTGCTATGTTCAAAATCCACCACTAAAGTAACTAAACAATTACCACATATATTATATCATACGGTTTTTTTTTTTTTTTTTTCATGAATGAGCTAAGAATATGAGGACATTGCAACATGGTAATTGGTACCAAGGAGCTAGGTGGGTTACTGTTTCAAGGAGAAAAAACAAAAATAGAAAAGATCTGGGAGGTTGTGGGTTGGGTTTTAGGACAAGTTATACTTAAAATTTTTTTTTTTTTGATAAGTAATTTACACTAAAAATATACAAAATCAATGGTTTATATCAATAATGTCAAGATCCTATAGCTTTAATTCAGTTTTGGTTTTTTTTTTTTTTTTTTTTTTTTTTTTGAAAAATATAAAAAAGCTCCAAAAAGCACGCTTTGAGCTTTTTGAAAAAGCGCAAAAAAGTGTAACTAAAGTGTGCTTCTTTGAATGAGCTTAGCTTTTGAGGCAAAAAGCGCTGGAGCCTTGGGGCTTCGAGCTTTGAGCTTAAGCGCGCTTTTAACAACACTGAACACAATAGTGAAAAAGTCAAACAATCAGCGATGACAACCTCTACAACAGCTGCAGGAGAAGACAAATGAAGGTGAAAAGAACTGTTTTGCTTTTCTCATTTTGGATTTTGGGTCAACTGCTGATTGTTTTATTTCCCCAAGGTAATGCTGAGCAAAACTTAAGCCATCATTCTATTGTAACTAAGGCCTTTTAAAACCAAGGTAGTCAAAGGCGAAAGGCAACCTTAAGGCACCAAGGCCTTGTATCGCCCGAGGCATGAGGCGACAAAAAGGCACTAGCCTGAGTAAAGTGAGGCACCAAATTCTTAATATATTTATTATACATATGGAACTTAAATCATATGTACCTAGTGTATTATAATATTATAATTAAGTATTTTTCAATGTGAAGTATGAAGAAATTAGGTCTATAAAATTATTTCAAAATAGGATTAACATGGGTTAGGCTCTATTAGTTAATTCTAACAATACGTTTTACTACAAGCTTCTACATAACAGTAAGTTTTACAAAACAAATTTGTAAATTAATTTAACTAACAATAGGTTTTATAACATGCCTTGTGAAATTAATAATCTAAAATAGGTTTCACAACAAACTTCTATTAAAAAAAATTATTTAAAAATAAAATAAAATAACTTGAGGCTCTCGCCTTAGCGCCTTTTTCATGGCTTAAGGCAATCACCTTGCTCTCCTAGGCTCTAAAGGCGAGCGCCTCACTAAAGGCACCTCGCCCAGGCGCCTAGGCGAGCACTCGGCTTGCCTTTGACTACATTGTTTAAAACCACTCCATACCAATTAACCAAACTGTTATTGATTGATATATTAATATCACTACTGTTGAACAAGTGAACATAGTAAAAATCAGAAACAGATGCCAAACAATTAGATAAGGATAGTGGACAGCCCAAGTCGCAAAAATATTAATTATACTTATCAGTCAAACAGTCACCAACTCAATGCATGCTTAATAATTTGGAAAAACCTCTAATTAGTTCAGAAGAATTTTCACAGGATTAGATAATATAAAACCACCCAGTCAGGAGATCAAATGCAGGTAATCAAAAAAATAAATAAATAACTCAACTATCTGATCAAGACAGAAATACTTGTCAAGAAGTAAGAAAGGGAAGAGAAATTGATTCTACAAAATTATATACACAATATTCCAGCAATGCCAATCTTTCCAAATTTAAGTCAAGTTTCAGTGTGGCACCACCAGATACATGTATGCAAGCATTATAGCTTCTAAGCATCCACTGAGCACTATTGCTTACTTGAGGTCATACTTTTCATGTAACTAAGCATCTAATTTCCTTTCCTTTTTTATAAAGGCTAAAAAGTGAGCTCGGCCAAGGTTGCAAAAACTTTCTTCACTTAAGGTTTCATAGAGATTTCTATACAATACAAAGATGGTTACTTTGAGTAGGCACAATGGGGAGAGTGGAGACAATGAACCACTTTTTGTTACATTGTGATGTTGCGTATGAATTGTGGGGTTTTGTCTTCCATGTGTTTGGGGTTCGTGGGTAATGCCAAAGAGTGTTGTTGATCTTTTAATTGGATGAAAAAGTGGTTTTTGAAAACACTCTTGTTTTGTTTGGAATCTAGCCCCTTTATGTTTGTTGTGGACATTGTAGAGTGAGAGGAATCTTCAAGCAAAATGGCTGCAATAAAGCTTTGTTTGAATGGTCCAATGTTTGGGGTCCTAGCAATATCTATTCTATCATAGATTTTATTCATTCTCTCTCATTTCAATTGTAACTTGCATTATTTTTGTAATTCTTTAGACTATCCTCTGTGCATGAGATGGTTCTTTTTATTCAATAAAATTTTATTACTTAACCTAAAAAAAAAGAAGCAAAAACATACAACAAAAAAAAGACACTAAATCTTATGTAAATCAAATTTAGAAGTTGAAAGGGTTGTACTATCTTCTAGTCCCCAACAACATATATTTTGAATGAGAATGAGACAAATATCTGATTTTCTAGGTCAACAGACTCCAATAACTCAGATAAAACGTCAACAACATATATTTTGTCCTTTATCTCTTTTCATTTCCACATTCTTGTTTGGCTACATGTCATCCTCTTAATTTCCTAGTGCAATAAAGCAAAAACCCAGCCAGTACCTTTCCCCCCAATGACCCCTTAGTTTAAAAAGTTGCATACCATTGAGAGGTCATTTTAGATCTTTTGGACATACATCAAGATCCCAATTGGTACCTAGCCACTTTGCTACAAAAACTTTCAAATAACATCTAACTTTAGGAGGCATCCACATCAACATTGTTTGACCAGTGAATACAAGTGCAAACTGATTCCCTTTCATTTGTTTGTATTCGCTTCAATTGCATTGGATTTACTATCGTAAACACATTGTACTTTTCTTATCAATAAAAAAAAATGTGCAAACTGATTCCAGCTCTAACATATCGAACACAATAAAACTTACCATTATCTATAAAACAACACAACACAACACATACACTTTTCTTTTACAGGTACAACAGGATTTAAACTTATGGAGTCCACTTCATGACCAAGATACCAATGGGTTTCTTTTTGGTCTAGGCAGGATTCGATCCCGGGTCATTTATTCTACAACAAGAGACTTTAACTAACCAAACTAAATATAATGCATATCCTATCCAATTATGGAAGGCAAGTACATGCTAAATAAGTCATAACAGCCTAATCCACAATACAAGTACCATATACCAAACTTAGCATTTTCACTAGTATAAACATAAGCTCATGTCTCAATCTCAAATCTCAATAAACAAATTTACCAAAACAGAAACAGCAAAGTTCAAATTCTGACCTGGCTTGAAGAATATCGAAAGCCCGAAATCAATAGCTTTCAAAGGCGAATTCTCCTTCTTATTGGCGAACAAGAAATTCTCAGGCTTCAAGTCCCTATGAATCACTCCATGCTTATGGCAGAGCTGCACAACCTCCACAATAGTCCTCGTGACCGCCGCAGCGGCGCGCTCTGTATAGTGGCCCCGCGCCACAATCCGATCGAAAAGCTCGCCTCCCTCGCACAACTCCATCACCAAATGCACCGCATTGTCGTCCTCGCACGCCTCCTTGAAGCTCACAATGCTTGAATTCCTCGGCAAGTGCTTCATTATCGCCACCTCGCGCCTCACATCTTCGATATCCACCGCAGTCCTGAGCTTCCGCTTCGAAATGCTCTTGCAAGCCAATGACTCCCTCGTGTCCCGGTCTATGCAGAGGTACGTAACGCCGAACTCGCCGCGACCGAGCTCCCGGTCCAGCAGGTACCTCTCATCGATGTTCTCCTTAGGCAAACCGGCCAAAACCGTGATCGGAGCCTTCTTTCCGGCGTTCGAGTCTCTCCGGCCGTGATCGTGGCCGGAAAAGTTCGATTTCACATCCTCTCTCGCCACCGCCGCCGGAGATCTACAACAATTCCCCATACTCTCCGAATCCTCCTCGATCTCACGGCGGATCTTCCAAATACCCTAGCTCACCGTGTCACATGATAATGCCGAAACTCCTGAGCTCGAAAACCCTAACCCTAACCCTAAGATCAAAGCGACGAAAGCGACTGTGAGAGAGAGAGAGAGAGTGAGTAAGTGAGAGAGTGAGAGTAAGAGAGAGAGAGAGACTGTGAAGCTAAACTAAGCTAAAGCTAAACAAAGAGTTTCTAATTCTAAAATTTCTAATATATTTTTGTTTTTATATTTTTAAATTTTTATTAATATTTTTTTATATAAAAATTATGCTTTGGTTCTGAGAATTTTGTCGGCTATAAATCGAAAGAGTTGAACGGTCGGAACGGAACGGTGAGTGTGAAAATGAAGAGGATGGGTTTATTATTATTAATTAATAATTAATACAGTATTATATAGTTCCTTTATTCTTTTTTTATTTTAAATTTGTTGCTGAATATAGAAGGGACAGAATGATAAGTGATTAATTAAATAATAAATAGTGAATAGGTGTTTACACTATTGTCCCCCTTGGCCTGTGGCATATTTGTTTTCTGACCCATGATAATAAAAGTTTGGGATTTTGTGAATCTGTCAACATTTTTGGGAAGGACAAAAAGGAAATTAACTAGTTCAATTATTGTACTATGGTTTATGTTTTGATTGCTTGTGAATTAATGGAAGTGTTGTTAAATCATAGTCCTATTAATTCAAAAGTAGCAATTAATAGAAAATTCAGTGATTCTTAAAATAGAATGTGCATTTTTTTTTAAGGGTCTTTTTTTATTTTTTAATTATACTCTTCGTAATTTTATTGTTAAATTGCATGTAACATGTATCAACCCAAAAAAACTAATAATATTATTTCTAGAGTAGTAATAATAATAAGGGTCTTATTAATGGATGTCCTTAAAACATTTGTTAGTGGACTATTTGAAGAAAGTTTGATTCTACTTTCATGGATAATATAAAAGGTTGTGAAAAAGTCAGTTTTTTTTTCTTTTCCTATAAAAAAATTTCTAAAAAAATATCATAAATCAATACTCTAAAGACATCCGTTAAATTTTCCCTAATAATAATATTTTTTTTCTTCACTCATGATGACTGTAGGATTCTATGATATAATAAGTAAAACATGTTCATAATTTTTGTTTGAGTAAATTGCAAATTACACTCCTAAAGTTTGGGAGTGATTAGATTTTTTTTTGGGAGTGATTAGATTATACATCCTAAAATTTTAGAATTTAAATTTTATCCCCTGAAGTTTGGGGTGTTTGGATTTTACACCCTAATGTTTCAGAATTTGGATTTTACCTCATAAATTTTAAGAGTGTTAGAATTTTATACCCCCAAATTCTGAAACTTTAAAGTATAAAATCCAAACACCTCAAAACTTTAGGAAGTAAAATCCAAACACTCTTAAAATATAGCGGTAAAATTCAAAATTTGAAACATCGGGGTGTAAAATCCAAACACCTCCAAACTTTAGAGGGTAAAATTCAAATTCTAATACTTTAAGGTGTAAAATCCAACCACCCCCAAAACTTTAGGGGTGTAATTTGAAACTTACCCTTTTTTGTTTTTATATACCATAGGATTTGAACTTATGGTATTTTATTCAAGACGATTGTTCTTTGACATCAATACAAGTCTCTAACAGGTTTCTTTTGATGTAAACAAAATGAAATCTTAAAACCTTTATTCAACAATAATAAAATTTATCAATTAAACTAATTAGAATCATATGTTCATAACTTTTAAAGAATCATAACCTAAAAGATTCGTATTCTTCATTTTTTTTTTTTTTTTTGGTTAAGAATATCAAACTAAAGGAATAACAATCAACAAATGATAAACTTTATCAGTTTTTACTTGTTACAAAGATGAATACATAGGAAATAGGTCAAGAAACTACATGAACATAAAGTTTACAAAGAAAAATCTGGGAAGATTTGCATGAAAATTGCTTTCCTTCACTTGAAATAGAATGTAGTTTGGGTGGTGTCATGATTGTATTAACTAAATGTCATAGGCATCAAGAAAAATTAAGCCCAAATTGCAGGAGCAACATGCAAAAATGCAAAACACAGAGAGAGTTTTAGTGCGAGAATTAAGAAGAGAAAAAGATGCTGTTTTTGTTGTCTCTTTTAATAGCATACATTGGGGGGGGACCTTTGTCTGTCATCCCTCTGTGTTTTTATTAGTGTCAATGACTAAGTGGGTCTCATTTTGACACTCAAACAGCCATCTTTTCCTCTTTTGGTGTTGCTTGAAAGACTAGTACAACTTGATCTAGAACAAGTACATGATTGTGAATCAGCTTTGGATGCAACTTTATCAGGGGGAAAAAGAAGAAAGTATT
Source organism: Quercus robur (assembly GCF_932294415.1). Classification (NCBI taxonomy): domain Eukaryota; kingdom Viridiplantae; phylum Streptophyta; class Magnoliopsida; order Fagales; family Fagaceae; genus Quercus; species Quercus robur. Next base: position 14,156,229 of record NC_065540.1, read on the forward strand.
TTGGTCCATTTTAAAATAATAAATAAATAGTAGAAACTAAAATATACATATATATATATATATATATATATATATATATATATATTTTATGCTGTTGTCATTTTAGTATTTTTAGTTTCAAATTTTTTGAATTGGATATGGATCCTCAACTTATAAACTTTCAAATTGTTATCAATTTGATTATGTCATTAGGTTCCCTAAAATATTGACGCTTATAACTACTGCAGTGGGCCTTTTTTACAATGTTGGACTGGGCTACCTCCTACAGTATTAAGCCCAAGTGTTCTGAGTAAGGGAGTCAAGACCGATCTAACTGTAACTCACTTTGATCCGGCTTGTGCACAAATTATGCCCTGTTTGCCAAGCTTTGATCACAGACCCATGGCAAGCAGAGCTGCTGTAGGTAAGTTATGACAGACAGATATAATAAAGATAACACAAGAAATAGTAGACAAAATGGATAAAAGGGAGCGATAAGAGGCACCCCGTGGGTTGAAAGTAGAGAAATAAATGAGGAATAATAATAATGAGATTATTGAATTAAAGAGGGAAAAATCAGTCTGCCATGCCAAATAATGCTGCGAAGCTGAAACCAAGAAAGTAAACCACTTCCTCAATGTGACTAATCTCTCAAGGGAAAGAAATTAATTGCTTTGAGGGAATGGGCCTGAATGATTTATGTTTAATAAGGATCCTCTATCTTTTTTTATAGAAAGTAGGGCTTTAGAGGGAGAGAGGAGATCAACATATTGGTGCATGCCTGCCATTCTATACTCCCTATTCTCTATCCTTCCTAGTTTTTCATTTCTTTCTTTTTTCTTCCTTTTCTTTTTCAGTGTTTACTCATTTTGTTTCAATTCTTTCCGAGAGGTTGCTATTATAGTGTTTGTGATTGTGATCCTAACCGTCCTGCCCTGCTGTGCACGGCAAGGCCCCTTTTTATTAGTACCCGCTATGACCGGATTTTACTATTTTAGCCTTTAACAACTTTTGTTTAGTCTAGATGTCCTTGCCGACCACTTACTGGTTTGCCAGTTGCTTAGCCACCACCACTTACCTGTGCTGGTCGTGACACCAGACAAAGAAGGCTATTTTGTTTGTTTACCTGCCGTGCTACAGTGTGAATGTTCTCTCTCTCTTCCTATCCCTCATGGCATGCACCTAGTGGTCCCAACTCATCCTTACTTCCTTTGAGTGGTATGTCATCCTAGCAAGATGTTTCTCCCAAAAGAGCCTAAGCAGGAACTCCAGAATAAGTTTTCCCCTCTCCCCACCGCCAGACCATGTCCTCTTCTCTCTGACCCATGACCTTACCACCTCCTATATTGGTTGGGTATAAGATGGTGATGTCTTGGCCTTACGTGTGCTTCATTTCCATGTATATCTGAAATCTGCTTGCTGCTCATGTGTCCGCCATGGTCTAGAGACTTGTCTGCACATCCTGCCGCCCATCCTTGGCTTCTTATGGCATGAACCATTTTCTGGCTTCTCATTCTTTAAAGCCTGCTCCTTTCGGGGCTGGGCTTTTGCTTGGCCGTGGGCTTTTCCTCTTTCAGCCCACTCTCTTGCACTTTTCTGCTGTCTTTGCGTGTCTTGCCATACTGTTCTACCATTCCTACTGTGGCATTATTTGACCCAAGCCTACTAGGCTTCTTTAGGCTTATTGCTTATTCTTCCCTCAATGACTTAGTATAGTCATTTGGATTTTTTTGGTTACGTTGTGCATTTTTGGCCCATTTACTTTCCTTGAGCCCTTTTAGCCATTTTCCTAGCTTTGCATTCCTATGGGTTTTTACTAACTCTTTTGGACTTCCCTGGCCCAATTACCTTATCCTTCATCCTTAGAGCTCATGGACTTTCCATCAACCCCTTACTTTCCTTATTTTCATTACTTCGGGCCTACTGTGGTACATTCTCACTTTTCTACATTACATACTGTCCATGGGTTTGCTTCTTCTCTCTTTCCAGGCTCCTTTAAGCCCGTCTACTTCCTCAATGTCCATTTGTTTATTTCATGGGCCTGCAATCCATTATTCCTGCTGTTTGGGCTTAATGGTTTTTCTATCCACTTATTAACTCTTTTCTGCCCATGTTGCTGGGCTTCTTCTTTCTATTGGGCTTCTGAAAATGATCATCAACAACTACATTATCTTGTTTATTTATCTATTTTAATTTTACTTTTGCTATTACAGTATTTTGGGTTTAAACTAAACGAAAATCGAATCTAGATCATTTGTTTTCTGTAATCGCGGACTATCATATGCTTAAACGAAAAGTCCAGGGTTTAAATTGAATGAAAATTGAATCTTAGATCATTTATTCTTTGTAATCGAGGACTATCATATGCCTAAACAAAAAGTCTAGAAACAGACTCTTTTACAGTAATATTGGGAAAGATATTGAATTATTGACTATATAGGTTAACTAGTTGAAAACTTCAATGTTTACATGTTGTCCCGTAAGAGACGTGCAGTTGGCATATAAAAGCAAATCAAGCTCGTGGTTAGCTCATTCTCCGAATTAAAGCAACAAAAATTTGACCCACAATTTCTTGATTCAACATGGACCTCGGCCAATTCAATTCTCAGTCTTCATTCTTCGTGAATCACACAAATATACAAGGTCATGAAGATCACGTCAGCTGAACTAGGCAAGCAGATTATCAGATTTTCTTTGCAGAGATTGGGGAAGTTGCTATATGTGCTCTATGAAAAGTCTTAATATACTAGAATTTTTATTTTTTAAACCTATGGAATTCATCTCTAGGGTTAGGTGTGTTAAGAAGAAGAATAAGAAATGCAGAGAATAGTTTCAATTGTAACCAACTTTGTATGCCATCACTTGCTCTGACAATTGACCCACCATATATGGAAGCAAATTGTAATATGTTTAGGAAATACAAAAAGACTTTGCTTTTAAAGGTGAGAAAATTCAAAACATAATCGGAAAATAGTCGTAATTAAAACACTTTTTTTCTTCTTTATGCACGTGTACACATTAACATTGTTTAGCCTTATCATTAAATTAGAACGAAATATTATCTCTTTTAGTTTTGCTTTTGCTATTAAAATATGTTGTTTTTTAAACTAAAATCGAACCTAGATCATTTGTTCTATGTAATTAAAAACTATCATATGCTTAAACAAAAAGTCTCAGGACGCATCTTTTAACGTGAAAATTGGGAAAGATATTGAAACAACCCAAATTTGACCCTTAATTTCTTGATTCAACATAGACCCCAGCCAAGTTAATTCTCTGTCTTCATTCTTCGTGAATCACACAAATAATGCAAGGTCATGAAGATCACGTCAGCTGAACTATATAGGCAAGCAGATTGTCATATTTTCTTTGCAGAGATTGGGGAAGTTGTTATGTTTGCTCTTTGAAAAGTCTTAATATACGACACTTTTTAAACCTATGGAATTCATCTCTAGGGTTAGGTGTGTTGGAAGGAAAGCAGAGAATAGTTTCAATTGTTACCAACTTTCTATGCCATCATGGAAACAAATTGTAATATATGCTTATGAAATACAAAAAGACTTTTGCTTTTAAATGTGAGAAAATTCAAAACATAATCGGAAAATAGTCTTAATTTGAAACATTTTTTTCTTCTTTATGCACGTGTACGTTAACATTGTTGAGGCTTAATTTCTCAATTGAATTCATTTTTAAGTTATTTTCATTGAAAATTTTGATTTAGACTCCAACGAACAATTAATGCATTACTTATTAGAGATTAGATACGTCCAGAGTTACCAATTCAATAGATAGTACAATTATAGTAGTTATTACCATAATCCAAATCAATAGAAGATCATAAATATTTGTTGATGAAGTGAAAAACCTTTACAAAATTCTTCAAATAAAACCAATGCTGATAACCTACCCATTGAAAATTTTACTCTAGAAGAAACCCTTACGATAGTCTAAACTTACAAAATCTTTGTAAATGGACCACTGCCACCTCAGCATCTGGTCCATATTTGCCTCACATTGCAGCAACCACCAACACTCTGCAATTATTCAATGAAACCCCCTTCATGAATGTCTTTGTCTACAACCACCAAAAAGTTATAATATTCCACGTAACTCTTTTGAGAGATATACCAATAAAGGCACTAGTAATGGGTATGCAAATATATGATCTGAAATGAGAAACACTGTAAGAAATAACTGAAGAAAGAACTCATAACGAGAACACTCAAAAGGAAATAATTATCAAGTTGTTTCTTGGCTCAAATCAATACACAACCAACTTACTTCAATACAACCATCATTTACATTTGTTTTGACACGCATGTGCATATTAGCGAACATAACATTAAGAAAATAAATAATAAAAAAAAATCAAAACATGGCATTAAAGTCATGTTTTATTTATTTAGTCATCAAATTAATCGGGAAAAAAATAATAATAAGTCAATCCGACAACAGCAAAAATTCTCTCTCAACTAATGTAAGATCGCCATTCTCAAAAAAAAAAAAAAAAAACTAATGTAAGATCGCAATTAGTTGGGTAGAAATATAATGAAAAATTTATTTGATAATATTATCTAAGAAATCTTATAAAATATTAAAATGATCTGGCAGAGTAGGGTCCACATGGCATGCCCCTTTTTTATGTTAGATATTCTCATCTCCTAATTAATGGAATATTTCCATCTTGTTTTCCTTTTTTTCATGTGAGGGGATAGGACACTACTTCTTCTTTTTTTTAAGTGAATAACTTCCACATAACCATGTTTATACTCAGAAGTCTAAAGGAAATAAATAATATATAATAATACCTCAAAAGTCTTAAAATTTTAATTATTTGAATGTTGATTGTTAAGATGATATTTGATTCAAGAAATGTTTTTTTTTTTTTTTAAGATAGTTATAATATATAATTGTCAGCCCTGCAGTTTGAACTCTTTCTTCTCTAGACCTCTAAGTACTTTGTGTATAGGGAAGTGTCAATTAAGTTACAATAGGCTCGGTTGAGGAAGTATTATTTAGGATTTTTAGAGTTTGTATTTAAGGATTTTGGGATTTGAATTTTTTTTTTTAGGTTAAAAAAATTGCACTAAAATCAATTTTGTAATATTAGGCACATTTAGGATTTTTTTAAAATTTTATTTAAAGGTCCCTATGAGGATTAAAGAATGTAGTGTGGGTAATGCAACATTTATGTTTTTTTAAATGTCAATTTTGTTATAACAATTTTTCTTTCTGATGGGCCAAGAATGTATTGACCTCTTGTGATAAATTAACAAGTTAGTTAGCCAAGTTAATTAATTAATTCAATTAACATGCAATATGAGTGGTAGTACAAACAAATCACCAATTAAGTTAATATGCAGCGGAAAATAAAGTTGATACTATGATTTGTTTACGAATGGGGAAAACCTCTAAGGCAAAAACCCTACCGGGTGATTTTAAGGTCACCACTCCCGAAAATCCATTATTATCACAACAAGCGGTTACAAATAAAGGAATTCTAGTACCTTATACCAACCTACAGTTGAACTTTTACCTTAATACCCAATTAGACTTATTCTGTAGTGACAATCTTTCATTTTCAATGCACGGCTCCCAGTACGTGACTAACCAATCGATGTACGGATCCAAATACGTGACTAACCACTAACTTGAGAAGGATGTTAGCTGCAAAGTTCTTCAGTTCATTAATATGATGAAGATCATGAAATTCATTGGTTACAAAACCCTACGGCGTACAAACACAACAGTTTCTTGAAGAAAAAGATGAAATAGAGCAAATTGTCTCTGGTCACAATATGCTTGTAAAAAACCTTTGCATCAAGTTGCATTCGCTTGCATCAATTGTGGCAGCCCTTAAAATAATCCTTATATATGTTTAGGGTCATGAGAAAAGAAAGCCTAAACATGTATACATGGATTGGAGTGAAATCAGATCTGAAAATCTAATTTTCTTAAATCTCGATAGATAGGGTATCTATCGAGCAACTATCGAACATCGATAGATGCTATTTGTTAAGCTAGTAGTCGAGTTTTAAAATCTAGCACTTCTTCACTTGATTCTTGGACAGACTTGCATGACTTTAATACTTGGACTTGAACTCTTATTCCTTGAAGCATTAAACATATCCTAGATCTACCAAATTACAAGTAAAGTGCGTTTTGTCAAAGGATTAGCTAATTCTACATTGACATATGTTCCTAACATGATTCACATATGTTCTAACACTTTTGTATCACTTTAAGTTATAAACATTACAAAAGAAAACTCTTTTAGGTAGCAATTATCTCTTACTTTTATTTTGAACAATTATCTCTTACGTCTATTCTATGAAGTGGAACTCTCATAATATGTGAGTTCTATACTGTTAAGTATTTACGAGACTTAGACACGTGGAACCAGTTTAAGAGATGTCGTCGTTTGAATGATATCATACGGAGATGTTGAGACTTGAGATGCTTATCCTATTAGGTGCCTATAAGATGCCAATAGCTCAAAATTTTCAAATGCTATAATTGTTTCTTTGTTATTAATTGACTTAAAGTTTGTTTTGATTTCATGTTTTTCAAGATGTAGAAGTAGAAAATTGAAATTTATTATTTCTTAGCATATGCATGCGTTCATGATCCTCTAAGTCATAGTTTTGCGTTTCCATTTGAACTTTTGAAGAGGTTTCCCTATCTTCTTTCCTCCTTTTTGTGGAGATTCCATACAATATTTTTAAGATCTACATGATATCGAAGTTTGTAGAAATTATATTACATATAAATTTGTATTCACACACTATAGACACGCACACACTCGAATTTGTTTAGGGAGAGAGAAACATGAAGGAAAACTTCTTGATTCTTATTTAATCCGAGGCTTCTTGACCTTCAATAAAAAAGTGTGAAGTAAAATCATTGATTTGTTACACTAATATTTTTTTTTTCTCTTTTTACGTGTCTTTCAATGATTTGAAAACAAAAATAATAATAATTATTATTATTATTTTACCATGTCTTAATTATATAGAGGCTCTTGAACCATACTGTTGAGTATTGTATTAAAATAAATAAATCCCTCGCGTATAATATATGTGATCGAAAGGCTAATATATAATTAAAAGAAATCTACTAGTGTAAAAGAGAAGTGCAGCATTATGAATATTCTGGAAACTAGTTCAAACAATAAATGCATGCATACATGTAACACACTATCATACACGTATTTACTAGCTATACTTAATTTGTACCAATAAATTTATGTTTCATCCATTTAAGAAGATCATATATATTTGAGAGTTCATAACTCAATAAGATACCGTAGACAAATTAATCTAGCAGCATGTGTCAATAAAATATGAGAATGTGTATTTCAATATTAATCTTAAGCATTTGGTTTGTATAGATTAGTTTCATTAATTCATTTTTCTTAAAAAAAGAAGTTGAATAAAAGTAAAATAAATTGCACATTCTTTTTTACAATGAAAATAAGTTAAATCAAACAAGCTCTAATGAAGTATCAAAGGTCACAAATATTGGTGTTTCGGCCTAGCTAGCAAATTTCATCCATATTTACCTTCCAAATTAATGTAAATATATGAGATTTATCAAGTTATGAAATAAATACTAGTAATAGACAAAACTATTTCTTTAGTTTCTTCATAAAAATGAGGGAAACACGGTGCTTCATCAACATGTAGACCAGAGGACAATTTCCAGGATTCAAGACCAGTGGCCCCGCCGCCTCATTGATTTCAGCGATTAGAAAGTTGTCAATTTATCACACATGCAATATGGCTGCTCTGACATTCAAACCATGCTTTTACACACCTTTAATTTTGAATAAAAAATCCCAACATCTATTCCTTCATTAAGTGATGTCGATCGGGGTTTGATTAATTTGTATGCAAAAAATTTAATATCAATATCAATTGGAAGTGCTTTTGAAAATTTTTTCAAGTAAAATTTCAAGGCTGATCGTGTAGTTTCAAAAATGCAATGGTGCTCACCAACAATTGAGGAAGCAAAATCTAAAGCTTTCTGATGAAGACTCTGTGTCAATCAAAGACGATATATAATGCACACTTATGTTATACGTACGTAAGCTTATTCGTCATCATCACTTGGATTTTAATTCTCTCAAAGATGTAATGTCGCTATATATAAGCATTAAGAACCGGCTACCTTAGCTCCAAAGTCAAACACATTTAATTGTAAGTTTTGAGCCTAAGACTTCCTAATCAATCATTGACAATTACAATATTTTTTTTGTTGAAAAAAGAAGCTTTTTTTTTCTTTCTAATTGATCATGAGGAGTGCGTGCCCTACGCCCTCCTACCACAAATTTGAGGAGGTAATTACTTGATTACTTTGCGCCATAATTGTGGTGTTTTTTTTTTTTTTTGGAAAAAGAAAAATTCAGAATTTAAAAAACTAAAATTATACTTGTATCTACATTTCAATTCTACTCCTGGTCTATTATTATTTCCTTAACTATTTCCATTAAAGAAAGTTTAATATGCTTTAGAAAAGCAATTTGAATTTCTTCGGAAAAACAAAACTATGTGAATTAGCTAGTTAAAACTTAAAGCACTTAAAAAGTAAAGAAGAAATAGAAAGAAAACACACACACGCAAATGGTTCTCCCAAAAGCTCATATGTCACATCTTTATTATTCAATTCTATCTTATATTCTTTACAATGTACCTATTTATATATAGTAACCTATTTTTAAGCTAACCCTAAACTTACTCTAGAGCTGTAGTACAATAGGATTATTACTACAACAATATTTATTATTTAGGACTAAAATTATATAATGAGCAATTGGGCGGGCCCTGATCAATTCATGCATATCTCAAATTCAACTTAAGATGAAAGTTTGAACACATTAATTTGAATTTGGAACAAAAAGTGTAAATACCAGGTAGGTAGAGAATGGATTGGATGGAACATGAATATTAAAATAGGTTGAAAAGAAGACTAAATATCCTGCAAGTGTGCGAGGAGACCGATACCTCATGAGTCTTTGAGTGCTTGAAATTAAAAGACATAATTTTTTTTAATTTTTTACCTTTTGAGAATGAACTCATACTTTTCAGGAGACCAAACTATTTATTTTATTTTATTTTTATAAATTTAATTTTCTTCTGAAAATGTTTTATTGTTTTTTTCAAAATGAATCCCAAAACATGGCTCCGCCCCTGGGAAAAAAATATTGACTTGAAATCAGAACGTTAATTACTGCCTTTGTTTTTGTACCTTGCTTTCGAATATGAGACAGAATTGACATTTGAAACCATCATGCGCCGAAGTTAACTATAACCATTAGCCATTACCACTGCGCAAAACTGGTGGTGGGCTTGGAATTGTTCCGTAGCGACTGAATTTAAAAACATGCATCACATGCATCACATGCATGCAAGAAATTACGACTGAAATGAGTATTCCAAAATGAATGTTGTACCTTTGGAATGCTTTTTTTTAATAGTTTTTACACAGTCATCCTGATTCCTCAGCCATCTTCGGCGGCATTCACTATTACTGTGAAGTCAATGTCTTTAAGAGTCCAAAAGACTCCACATTAGAGGGCCCAAAAGAGAGAGAAACACCTTGATGCTTTGATTACTAATCCTTTTATGTTTGTATTAGGCTAATAGCAATCCACGATGTACCAAAAGACAAAAAAAAGTTATTGATAGAATCTGATTAAACTCAGGTAGGGTAGGAATTCGATTCTTCTTGTACTAACAATTAAAACATTGGTGGCCTCTATTGATGAAAAGTCTTAATCTCAACGAAAAAGAATGAGTTGATTTACGTTAACGTGTCACTTAATTATAGAAATAATAAAGAGTGTAGTTTCGGATAATATAATAAAATGGCAAAAACAATTAAATCAAACAAACAATAATAACTAGTAAAACTTACTCTCAAAATTTTAAGCATAACTATCAATTCTCAATAGACAAATTAGTATCAATGAAGTGTAATCTTGGGTTAAGATAGTTTGACCCCGATTAATTAGTTTACTTACCCAAGTTGATTAATTAGGTTCAATTATATACAAATCGTGAAGGCACCATCAAATCACCAAAAATATTAAATGCAGCGGAAAATAAATTTGATACGATGATTTGTTGACAAATGGGAAAAACCTTGTAAGGCAAAAACTCCAATGGGTGATTTTAAGTTCACTATTTCTAAGAATCCACTAGTCAACAATCAAACTGTTACAAGTATAAGGAATCTTACCAACTATCTGGTTTATCCCGAAATACCAACCTACAGTTGAACTTTCGCTTCAATACTCAATTGGACTTGATTTTATAGTAGCCTTCTTTCCTTTGATGTACAAACATCCAATTTCTGACTAACCCTTTGCACAGATCTCAGTACGTGACTAACTCCAACAACTTGAACAGATGTTGTTGGCTACAAAGTTCTTCACTTCATCAACAATGAAGATCTAGAAGCACTTAGTTACAAAACCCTATGACGTACAAACGTAGTAGTTTCTCACAGAAAAAATAAGTCTCTTGGTATCTGTATCCATGTGTGATGACTCTTAAAATAAGCCTTATATATGTTTAGGATTGTGAGAGAAGAAACCCTAAACAAATACAAAAGTCTTGGTTGAATTTCAAATCTGGAAATTCTGAAATCGTAAGTCTCGATAGATCGAGTTACTATCGAGTTTCACATTAAGTCTCTATAGTAGGCATCTACCGAGCTATCTGTCGAGACTTAATGAACAATTTTTCTTCACTTGTTTCTTAGACCAATCTTCACGTTTTTAATACTTGACTTGAACAACACGTTTCTTGAAGTATTAAACTCATCTTAGATAAACTCATCTTAAATCTACCCAATTATAAGTAAAATACATTTTGTCAAAAGATTAGCCAATTACAAAACATATGACCCTAACATGTAATTTAGAACAAACAATACAATAGGTCTAATAAATTGAATCTAGGCTAATTATGAAGCCTATTGAGCCAAAGACATTCTAAGATTGTTGGATCGGATTTTAAATTAAATTCCAATTCAATTAATGGGATACGGTAGGAGTGTTTGCTTCATTTATCCATTTATAAATAGTCAAACTCAAACCCGAATATAAATTTTCTATCTCATTCTAAGTAGCTCAAGTTTATACTCCATCTAATTAAGTTTTTTTTTAAGTTTATACTTTATTAATTATAGTTTATCACAGTTTTTTTCCCTTTATAAAATAACTAATGTTTAAATAGGAAAAAATTACATGTGTCATATTGCAGTTGGTAAAACATAATGTGAAATGCTCATATCAAGACAAATTAGTTTTATTTTTTAAAGTACCTTCTAAAAAAAAAAAAAGTTTTATTTTTCAAAGTTCAAACCCCATATATCTTTGCATATTATTACACACATATATAAACAATTATTAACTCTAATCCTTTTCTTTTGCTTTTGGCTTTTCCTTATGGCTTTTTATCAAATGGATAATTTTATTTTGATTTGACTTCGGCTCAATTTCACTTTAAATTTGATGTACATGTGTTCTAGAATGATGTAAAGCAAAGTCTTTCGGTGTTTGAGGTCTTCGAAAGAGTAACGCATACTCAAAATTATACAAGTTGACAACTTGACACAATCTAATCTAAAAAAAGAAATTTCAATACTATGAGAATAATGTTACTTTCTCTTACATGAGTAGTAAACTCTTCCATAAATTTAAGTGTAATCCACTATTATGTGAGAAAAAGAATCATTATTCTCAAAATACAGAATAATTACTCATATATTTAAAGTGGTAAAATATCTCATAAATATTCTCAAAATCAGAAATATTTGGTTTATATATGTATGTTTTCTTCTAATAAAAATTCTGACTTAGGAAAGTCAATTCACATGACAAAGATTTTTTCCCCATATATATGTTTGATCATTTATGTTGACTAGGACCGTAGGTAAGGTTAGAGGAGATTATGTGGAATATGATTATATCTCAATTTAAAATTGAGTGGGTCCATTTCATTGTCACCAATTTATTTCAAGTAGTCTAACAGTAAGTATAGTGTTACGACATTTAAATTTTAAATAATATGACACTAAATACATATTAATTTTTTATTTTTTATATTTAATTTGAAGTACAAATAAATCTATTTCTAATGTAAAAGATTAATTTTTAGGTAGATAAAGAATGATCATTCTCTAACAAGTCAAAATAAATAAATTATACTTTAGATTTATGTTAATATATTAGATTTGACTGACCTTGATTTGGTAAGTATGGAAACAAATTGCAAGAGCATATAATTTTAACAAACATTAGAAAAATTATTATGCACTTTCGGCTTCTTTTCAGCCAATTTTACTCTACTCCCCTCACTCCTCCTCAATCCAAACAAGCCATAAATATAATAAGAGAGAGATCATGTTACACCATTCTCTGAAAGTACTTGATAATTATTCATAACATTATCAATCTCTACCTTTTAAAGCATTAGTATTGGTGGTGTTAAAAATTAAAACTATCTTGCTATTTTTTGCACTACCAAATACAAAAATATGGCTACATTGGGAGAGCCAAAGTTAAATAATGGTGGGTCATTGGCATCATGGTCATGCCTTGGGTATGGTGGGTCATTGGTTTTGGGTCATGCCGTGGGTGTAGGTTTGTGCCGTGGTGTTTGTGGGTTTTGCCGTGGTGGGTCATCGGTTTCATGGTTTCGTGGGTCATGTCGTGGGGTTTGTGTGGTGGGTTATTGGCATCGTGGTCATGCCGTGGGTGTGGTGGGTCATCAGTTTCAGGTCATGCTTGGGTGTGGGTTTTCGTGGGTTTTATTTTTGTGGTTGTGGGTTGATTTTTTTGGGTAGTTGTGGGCTGATTTTGGTGGTTGTAGTGGTGGGCTGTGTGAAGTGGTGGTTGACTGGTGGTGGTGGTGGTGGGTTGTGTGCAGTGGTGGTTGTGATTGTTATTTATTATAGTAGATATATTATTTTATTATAGTGGATATATTATTTTAATGTATTGTTTATGTTATTTTATTATGTTAAAAGTTAAAATAAAACTACTGATATCAGGTTTTTTATAAAATAAAAAAGTAAAATAGATAAAGTAACTTTTGATAGAATTAAATAATTAAAATTAGGTCCACCAACATTGATGCTATATAGATTTAATGAATTGCTAAATCTACTTTTCTAAATGAAAAAGATGTGATACACTTCTCAAAAAAAAGAAAGATCTGATACAGTTTTGCATATAGTGAATTTGTCCCTTGAGAGATAAGAATTAAGAATTACCTACCATGTGGCACGTAGCATGTAGAGGGGAAAAGGTCAAAAAGCATTAATCTAAGTTTGTTTATGAATCTACATGGAAGAGGTAAAACCAATAGTGCGTCAGTCGTGGTACTTGTTCTGACCATGAAAACAATTCTCTTCACACTGGTCTCATCGTAGAATTTCAGTATTGTCGGTGTAATTGGGTAATCTACTTTAATTTACTTGTACTAGTCTATTGGAATCATACGAAGAAGTCAGTAAAGGCGTAATAAAGCTTCGATTCAATTTATTTCAGTACCGGTCAGGACAGGATTCTTTAGACTTTTTAGGTTAATTTTATAGTTGAGTTTTTATTTAAATTTATTATTATATTATATTATTAATAATTTATATACATATTAAAAATATATAGTCAGCCTGCTAATAATGTAATAAGATCTAATTCATTCATTTCGAAATTAATAAATAAAATATTGAAAATTCTAAAATAGATTTATGATCTGTTTAAATATCGCTTATTTTACTGAAAATTGAAAATTTATTATTAAAATTACTGTAGCAAAATAGTTTTTAAAATGCAAAACACTGTAACAAATTTATTGCTACGTTTTTCAGTACTTGGTTGGTCCGTGAACAATACTGTGTGACCCAGGAAAAAAACTCAAAATAAAAAATCATTGCTTGGCAAACACATGCTTAACTTAAAAGAACTTTAAAGGGTCCTAATTATGTTTGTCTTTTTTTTTTTTTTGAGAAAAAGGTAAGCGAAATTTTATTAATAAAAAAAAAGAACTACAAAAAAAGCAACGAAACAAAAACCCAATTCAAGGAAGATCCGACTAGAAAACAACATCCACGTCCTCAGGTAAGTCTTCTACCCAAACCTCAAAACCTGTAGATAAAACTGCTTTTTTAGCTAGACAGTGAGCTAATCTATTCCCATCCCTCCTGACATGTTAGAACATACAACGTCGTAATACTCCACCAAGTCTTTTTATCTCATCAATGATATGGCCAAACAGCAGCGGGCAGGGGCCAACACGTAGCAAAGCCTGAATAACAGTAAGGCAGTCACCTTCAACAATAATGTCAAACAAACTCATCTCCCTGGCGAAAATCACAGCTCTTCGAGCAGCCAAAGCTTCAGCCATCTCAGCTGACTGCACCTTGCCCAAATTCTGACACAGAGCCGCAATAGCTTGCCCGGAATGATCTCGACAAACTACACCAATACCTGCATAACCTGAATCCTCAAAATAAGCTGCATCAAAATTTATTTTGAAACGATCCTCAGGCGGAGGAGACCAACGAACCACTGAACGAGGGATAGACGCACCAAGCTTTTTTGAATTCACGTTCCAAAATTCATCAACCATCCTATGTGCATGTTCACCCAGCTCATGAAGCTGCCAAGATGGCTGACGTTCCCTCACACGATTTCGACGCTGCCATAAACACCATGCCACAGTGACGAACAAAGCAACCTTCCGATTCGACTCTGTACCGAGAACTTCCTCCAATAATTCATAAAAGGTCCGAAACTTCTTATGAACCAAAGACCGAAACTCCTGGAGCGACATCCATACTGACCGCACTTGATCACAGAGCCATAAGCAATGCACAGTCGACTCCGTATGCTCACCACACCCATCACAAACCTCATCAATTGGGATATGCCGGGCTTTTAAGTTCTGTTTCGTAGGTAGAGAATCCTTTGCAGCGCGCCAAATAAAGTGCCGGATCTTATTTGGAACTCTCATCTTCCAAATTTTCTTCCACACCAACCCAGGATTACCCGAACTAGATGAGCTCGGCTGAAGAATAGAATCGGCAGATACTAACATTCGGTAAGCACTCCTAACACTATAATCCCCATCACTAGTTAGAGGCCAAATCAGAGTGTCCTCTGCCCCATCCTCACAGACTTGAATCCTCCTCACCAATTCTGCCTCCCATGGAATTAAACAACTCTCAAGACGACCCGGGTCCCAAACTCTTGTATCAGGGAAGAACAAATCACAAACTCGATGAACTGAAGAGTCAGTTCTAGGAGAAATAATCTTACTGTGATTAGGATCAGGCAGCCACCTATGTCGCCACACATCAATCAAATTTCCATCACCAACCCTCCAAATAGCCCCTTGTTCAATAACTCCACGTGCTTGAAGAATACTCCGCCAGGCATAAGAACATTTAGGATGAACCTCCGCCTCCATAATATTACCATGAGGGAAATACTTAGCACTAAAAACTTTAAAAAGAAGGGAGTCTCGATTATGGATAAGACGCCAAACCTGTTTTGCTAACAAAGTATTAATAAACTTCTGGAAATCTCGAAACCCCATCCCGCCAATTGATTTTGGGTAACAAAGAGAGCTCCATTTCACCCAATGAATCTTCTTAGCATCCCCATTACCCCACCAAAATTTTCGAACCATGGCTTCAATGTCTTTACACAGGCTAACTGGAAGCTTGAACACACTCATCGAATAAACCGGAATGGATTGGACCACTGCCTTAATCATAATCTCCCTGCCAACTTGAGACAACAACTTTTCCTTCCAACCTTGCATACGACCCCATATTCTTTCTTTTATTTGAGTAAAGCACGACGTTCTATTTCTTCCAATAAAAGAGGGTAAGCCCAAATACTTCTCATAATGCCTGATGGCTGGAACATCAAGGGCTACTTTTATGGCTTCCTGGGTTACTTCATCTGTATTCCTATTGAAACAAAGAGTAGTCTTTTCCTTATTAATCACTTGGCCTGACGCAGTCTCATAATAATCTAAGAGCTCTTGAATTTTATTGCACTCATCTAAGGTAGACCTGCAAAAGATTAGGCAATCATCTGCAAAAAATAAATGAGTTAGTTTAGGCCCATTACAACAAAGGGAGAAACCCTGAATTTCACCATTCACTGCAGCACCTCGTAAGAGTGCATTCAACCCCTCTACATAGAAAAGAAATAAATAAGGAGAGAGCGGATCTCCTTGTCTTAAACCTCTAGAAGGGACAATCATACCCTTCGGCTCCCCATTCACAAGGATAGAGTACGAGACAGTGGTAATACACTCCATAATTAAAGCTACCCAAGCACCTGGGAAACCCATCTTCAGAAGAATTTTTTCAAGAAACACCCATTCCACCCTATCATATGCCTTGCTCATATCTAATTTCATAGCCATGAAACCTTTCTTCCCTGTACAACTATTCTTCATATGATGCAAAGATTCAAAGGTAATTAGAATATTATCAGTGATCAATCTATCAGCAATAAAAGCGCTCTGGGTCTCAGATATAATGGAATTAAGAATAGGCTTAAGGCGATTAGCAATTGTCTTGCTAATAATCTTATAGATCACATTACATAGGCTTATAGGTCGAAAATCTGAGATCCTTTCAGGATTGGGAACTTTGGGAATCAAAGTAATAAAGGTATGGTTAATAGATTTAAGAATAGACCTTGAATTTAAGCAAGATAGAACTGCTTGAGCAACATCCATACCGATATCGGTCCAATAAGTCTGGTAAAATAAAGGCGGCATACCATCTGGACCAGGAGCTTTTAGTGGGGCCATTTCCTTGATTGCCATCCCCACCTCTTCACTAGTAAAAGGCCTCATCAGCTCTGCATTCATAGTCTCAATAATCACAGTATTGACCCCATCTAAAACCCTATCAAGCCCCTGTGGATTTGAAGAAGTAAATAGATTAGTATAGAAATCAGTAATGATGGCTGAAAAAACCTCTTCATCCTCCTGCCAAACTCCATTCCCATCACACAACCCCTTAATAAAATTCTTCCTCTTTCTTTGAGTAGCAGTCCCATGAAAAAACTTTGTGTTCTGATCACCATTCTTCAACCACTGAACCCTGGACCTTTGTTGCCACATCTTCTCCTCTTTCTCATATAGTGCATTCAATTCTGATTTAAACCGAATAACCTCCTCATGCTCCCCAGTCCTGGCCGAAACCTCTTCAGCTTGCCATAATAGATCCTTTACTTGCTTTATCTGCTTCTTCACATTGCCAAAATGAACCCGACTCCAAGACTTTAACTGTTTCTTACAATTCTTAAGCTTAGTGGCTGCCACGAACATGGGAGTACCAGTAGGGGTACAATCCCAAGCCCTTGCTACCACCTCCTTACACTCAGGATCATCAGTCCACATTGCTTCAAACTGGAAAGGCTTCCTACGCCACTTTTGATACTCCCCATGCCCCTCTAAAGATAGAAGGAGTGGCCTATGATCTGAGGTAAAGCAATGCAAATGCTTTATCCTTCCTGTAGGAAAACGAGTTAGCCACTCATAATTAGCAACACCCCTATCTAATCTCTCCCAAATCCATTCCCCCCTTCGCCTACCATGCCAAGTGAAATCTGGTCCAGAAAACCCCAAATCAGCAAACCCACAATGGTCCAACACATCTCAAAAATTTTGCATCAAATAATGAGCCCGAGGAACCCCACCTCTCTTTTCTTGCACCTCAAGCACCTCATTAAAATCACCCACAACACACCATGGCAGCTTTGGTTTAGAGCTCAGCATTCGAAGCATACTCCATCCCTCATTCCGACGACCAGAATCTGGCTCCCCATAAAACCCAGTCAACCTCCATACCCTCTTTGAACCACCATGCACAATGGAATCAATATGGTACTTTGAAAAGCTATCCACCCACACATCCACCCCTGCTTTCCATAAAAGAGCTAAACCTCCCCCCCTCTCATCATTAGAAACCGTAAAACACCCATTAAAAGAAATCTGATCTCTTACCCATAACATACGCTCCTTAGATAACCATGTTTCTGAAAGAAACACAATCATGGGATCTTGTGCTTGCACAATGTCGACAAGCTCTTGAACTGCACGCCGGTTCTCAAGCCCCCTGCAGTTCCAAACTAAGATTTTCATGGCTGTCGGCGGGGCTGAACATCAGCCTCCACCGCTTGAGTTTTAATTACTAACGCTTGTTTCTTTCTACTATCATTTGCAAGACCCAATTCCTCACTTGACGCCTCCCTTGGACGCTTCAAAGAACACAGCTCTCCTGGAATTTTAGAAGGTGAACTGCCTCCCTCAGATTGAAGTGCATAATTTATTGCCCCCCCTACTGACCTCTCTAACCGATCCCCTACTCCATTGCCCCTACAAACCCGATTCTGCTGCCCAAGTTCCTTCCCATCATCAAATCTTTCTAACTCGGCATCAATTTTATCTAGCTGATCTTGAAAATTTTGACTAGTGCTACCCCGAATATGGCCTTGATCCATGCTTCTATTCGGAATGCTCCCCACAAGATTTCCATCCCCAGCCGTATCTATTGGAACTTCCTCCTGACCATGCACTGTATCAAAGATTGCACTCCCACCCTCCACATTGTCATCACAATGATGTGTGCTCATCCCATTGCCTTGCATGAAATTCAAACCTTCCACATCTTCTCCCTCCCTCTGTTCCGACTGTGAAGTGGACCCATCATCACCATGTATCACCTCATCATACCCAGCAACCCGAATTACAGTTTTCTTGGCCAGGTTCGGAGTGTTTGCTCGTAACCACGAACCAAACTGTTGAACATTACCCTGCATTGATCCCTTTCTTGACAGCCATGTTGAGCAATCTTTGTCATGGTGAGTAAGCCGGCCACACCAATAACATAAATTCGGCAACCGCTCATACTTAAAGCTCACCCAACCTTCCTCTCCATTGCTCAGCCCTATTTTTCTACCTCTGCACAATGGCTTGGTAATATCTATCCGCACACGAACTCTCACAAAGTGGCTGCTTTCATAGTCCTCCTCCATCGCCCTCAAGGTTACAATTTCCCCTGCTACCGAAACGATATCTTGTGCCACTCGCAGCTTCAAACTACTGATGGGGAGATCATGTACTTGCACCCAGAAAGATGCTCTGTCAAAAATCAGTCCCTTCATCTCTGTTTGACGTCCAATCCTCTTCAACGCAACCAAATTTTTGTCGAAAGACCATGGCTCTCCCGCAAGCACTCTGTCAATATCACTCTGCTCAGAGAAAATAAACAGCACACGATGATCACCCATATCACGTGCTTCAAAGCCCTTCTTAGTGTGCCATAATATTTTGAAAGTGCGAGCGACGGCCTCAATATTCAGCACTCTGCCAGTGAAAAACCGTGCCGCAAGAAGGAACTTCCCTTCAAGCCCATCGTCCTCAACTTGATACTTCCTCCCTTCAAATTCCGTTAGCGAAAAAGACTCCCAAAGGACAGACAGGTTCTCCATTCGTAGCCAAACTGGAAAAAGAAACTCACTGCCGCGTCGGTCAGGAAACCAGAGAACAGGAACAAAAGCCTCACTCAGGGAGTAGGCACGTTTTCTACCAAACCTAGGGTTTTAGCACCGCCTTAGGTTGGAGAGACTTAGCTTCTGTTTGTCTTATGTTTCTAATTAGAGATAATTATCTTACTAAATGAATTCATAAAACCACACATGTGGGTAGGGATACAAAAAAAAAAAAAAAAAAAAAAAAAAAACCAAAACTACAATAATATTTTCACCATATTTTTATAACAAATCATAGGTGGTGAGTTGTTATGGGTTCTAATTTGAATTTACAACTTAAATTACTTTTTTTGCTCACTCATAACAACCAATAACAATCCACAACTTAGAATTTATTGTGAAAATATTGTGGACATAGCATTTCTTCAAACTTATTTAATATAAACCGACCAAAACAGGCTGCCAATGCCGGAAATTGAAGATGTCATCCTGATGGTTAGAAGAAAAGTTCGAGACCAAAGGTGTTACAATTCGCATGATTACCAATTTAGTTTTTAAAAAGCCAAAAAAAATTGCTATATATATTACATATATAATTAATATTTTATATTTTTATATATAAAAAATATCATACATGAAACAATGTAATAATAATAATAATAATAATTATTATTATTATTATTATTTTGAGTGAGGAATGTCATGTTTTAATGAGACTTAAAGAACGCTTTCAAAGTTCATTAGATTTTCATTTCCTGATTTACATTCATTCACCAAAACTGCTTACAAAATGGTATAACTGCATTGCAAGTGACAACAGTGTACCACACCGCATGGTACAGTGCAGTTTGAGGTTTTATAATAAGAAAACCACACAAACCGCACTGCATCACACGTACCGCACCCTTTCTATATATTAATATATTTATTTTTTTAATATTAAATACATTATTAATAGTTTAATAACCTTATTTTTCCAAAAAAAAAAAAAAGTTTAATAACTTTAGCAAGTGTTAATTTGGAAACTAGCCAAAATAAAGAAAAACTAGTTTAATAGTTTTAAACTTGATCCAAAATAAAGGGAAAAATTAGTTTTGGACTGGGCAAGAAAAACCCAGAATTTGAAAAATATACCGATTTCAAACCGCTTAAACAATATGTTATACACTGCATCGCACATATGACTTAAAAAATGAGATGTAGTGCGGTTATAGTTTTAACTAAACTCTAAACCACACTGCACCACACCTCACATGTGACTGCAAAAATGAGGTATAATGCGGTTATGATTTTGGTTAAACTACATCACAAAGTGCAGTATTAAAAATGACCCAAAACTGTACCGTACGGCACTGCGAACACCCCTAGTCAAGTCTCTTTTATCTCTCTCACACCCTCACTATCTCATGCCTTTCTTTGTCAATCTCTGTGTCTCAACAGAATTCACCTATTCGGTGATGTCGCTCAAACCTCATGTCTAGCCCAATCTAAAAATCAAAAGGACCACAACGAGTAGAGAGGCCAGTCTCCCCATTATCATTGTGCAATGCTATGACGCTCAAGGGGAAATCGACCTATAATTAATTAGCTCAACAGGGGCGGCGCCATATATATAATTGTGACCACCCTCAAACTTGAAAAATAAATCAATTTTATTCCTTAAAAAAAAGAAATTCTAAATTAATATGGATTGTTGAGAACCCTAAAAAAAACTTGAACATCCTAAATAAAAATTTTCCATTAAAAATAAAATTTGACTTCTCCAAAATATTGATCCACTGAAGATTGAACCAAAAAATTGCGAGTAGTGCTATTCACTACATGTCCTCAACACTTTTATAACAAATCTTAAGTAACAGATTGTTACCGGTAGAAATTTTTTTTAATGATATGTAAATTAAAACTAGTAACAATTGTTAACTAGGATTTGTTGTGAAAATATTGTGGATGTAGCATTTCTCAAAAATTGTCCAAACAAACAAATTAGCCTAAAAGCCCAAATCAAATGTTTAATTGTGATATTTTAAATTATGTTTACAAAAGACATATTTCAAATTGCTATTTTTTTATAAATAAAAAAATCCATATTTTCCAATAGCTAGTCAGTTAGTACTTGTTCTAGTCTTTAGATGAGTTTATTGGATTTATGTGATACATTTTGTACATACACGTATGCACTAAAATAATTCCTCAATATTTTATTGAACATGATTAATGTAACGGTTTAATACCTAAGTTGAATACGTTAAATGAATTTGTAACTTACCCTTTATTTTTTTTGTTATCACTATGGACAAAATTCTTATAAGGAAATCACTTTTATTACAAAATTTATCTTCTAAGCAAATTTGTATTCGCTTGAATACAAATTCAAGTTTTATTTTTATGAAATTTTGTTTAATTTAAATTTCTTAATGACAATTCTGAACAAAATTTCTAGATCCACCACTATAGCTCAATGGAAAACCTCCCCTAAAACCGATCAAATTGTATTATGTACACCTTTTTTTTTTTTTTTTTGAGAATTATGTACACTTCTATTTGTGAGTCTTATACGTTGTGAAAGACTATTGGAGATGTTTTATAAGATAATTTATTATTTTGTGTAACCCTCAGGGAGCGAGATCTCGCATTCTCGCTTACATGCAAGTGAGTCCCATAGATATGGGACCCATCACCATATATGAGAGTATCTTCGTATACAACTATTACACACAAGTATTATCTCTTACACAAAACACAAATACCATCTTTGATACGATATCCTGTGGCCATGAACCCATGTATCATTCCTCAATAGTCTCGGAAATGACAACCATAACCTTCCTTCAAACGACGTGTCGTGTTGATATTGATGAAGAGAAGGATCTAAATTAATGGGGGTCAAATATTTTGTGCAAAAAAAGGTCAAGGATTAAGAATAAGTCATAGGTGTGAACCAGAAGACCTGTGGGTCCGAACACTTTTCTCTTGCAAACTTTGCATGCATGCCACGTGGAAAATCATGGTAGGCGTTTACACGTGGGACATGACCCAAACGCGTTGGTGATTAAAAATTTCAAAAAATCAACGGCCCACATAGCTCCCTAAAAAAAAAAAAAAAAAAAATTTAATATCTTTTTTTGATTCTTCATTCTTGTCCCACTTTTTTGATTTCAAAAAAAAACCATGCAAACATTTTAGCTCCCCCACAATATCAAATCGTTATTTAGCTCCTCCACGTACCGTCTCGAAGCTTTTCTTTCTTGTCAACTTCACAATCTCACACGCTTCAAAAAGAAAGAACCTGAAACTTTTTTTTATTTTTCTAAATTGTTATTGTTTTTTACTCTTTTTTTTTTTTTTTAATTTGGAATAAAAAAAAAAAAATCAGAAGCTTGCATAGCAAGTTTTCTATAACTGGTTGCAGAGAATAAAGTCCCCACCATGGAAGACTTTTTCGTAAGCGTGACGACGCGTAAACGCAATGGGAACAAATGGGAAATACACTAAAATAAAAAAGAAAGATAGAGAGAGAGAGAGAAAAAGAAAAAGAAAAATGAAAGAGAAAGATAGAGAGAGAGAGTTTCCGCGTAGACAGATGAGACTGAGAAGAGACTGTTTAGAGGAAGAAAAGAATGAAATAAAGAGAGAGAGAGAGAGAGCGCTTTTCTATGGTTTCATTTTCTGAATCTGAACGAATAAAAATAACACTTTGTTTTTAGACACCTAAGCAACAAAGAAAATCAACCTTGTTTCGTTCTCGGCGATTCACACCTGGGTTTTCATAGTTTTCACACCACCTATACATATAAATCTCTCTCTCGCTTTCTCTTTTGGTCTTTCTATCTCTCTCTCTTGTTACAATCCATCTTTTAGAACAGAAAATTCTAATCTTTGTATAAAGCTATTTTCCTACTTTTTATTTTTATTTTTTTGTGTGGTTCTTAATGGAGGGACATCATCCTCATCCTCATCCTCATCATCTTCAACATCAGCAACAGCAACATCATCATATCAGTGTCAACGTTGATACGAGTGATAGATTTCCTCAATGGAGTGTGCAAGAGACAAAGGAGTTCTTGATGATCCGAGCTGAGCTGGATCGAACTTTCATGGAAACAAAGAGGAACAAGCTCCTCTGGGAAGTTATCTCCACCAAGATGAAAGAAAAGGGTTTCAATCGCAGCGCTGAACAGTGCAAGTGCAAGTGGAAAAACCTCGTTACTCGTTATAAGGTACTTTTACTCAATACCCATATAAAAAAAACCCTGATCTTTATTCTTATGATTGGTTTTGAAGATTTTTGTTGTTTTTGGATTAGGAAAAAGCTCTAGCTGTTTATAAGCTTTTGGGTTTTTGGTTTTTGGTTTTTATTTTTTATTTTTTTTAAACCTAAATATCTCTTTTGGAAACAACAAAAAGGTATTATTTGACTTAAAAGTCTTTGGTGGTTATGGGTTTTGTTAATATTTCTTTCTTGGTGATTTTAAGGGGTGTGAGACAATGGAACCTGAAGCCATGCGTCAACAATTCCCGTTTTACAATGAACTCCAAGCGATTTTCACTGCAAGGATGCAGAGAATGTTATGGGCTGAAGCTGAAGGAGCAGCAAGTGGTTCAAAAAAGAAAGCTGCACAGCTTTCATCTGATGAAGAGGAAGATATCGAAGACAGTGAGGGAGAGATCAAAGGCAACACTAGGAAGAAGATTAAAAAGAGCAGCAAGAGCAATATTACTGGAAGTAGTACTAGCGGTGTTGGTAGTGGGAGTGGAAATAATTTCAACCATTTGAAGGAGATATTGGATGATTTCATGAAGCAACAGTTGCAAATAGAAGTGCAATGGAGGGAAGCGTTTGAGGCTAGAGAAAACGAGAGGAGATTAAAGGAAATGGAGTGGAGGCAACACATGGAAGCATTGGAGAGTGAGAGGATATTGATGGAGCAGAGGTGGAGAGAGAGGGAAGAGCAAAGGAGGATGAGAGAAGAAGCTAGGGCTGAGAAAAGGGACGCTCTTATCACAGCTTTGCTTAGCAAGATTAGGAGAGAGGATATGTAGTACCAGTATTACTTAGTAGCTGATTGGCTAGCTTTCGATCATTTTTCTTTTTAGCTTTGTGTTTCAAAGAGATGGATGAGCTTGCAAGCTTTGAAACTGAGAGGTTTGTCTTGGAACTCACATGTTGGAGATGATTTTGTTCTTATGGCTTTATCATATATGCAAATCATCGTTTTTTCCTCGCTGAGACTAAAGGCGTATTTAGTGTAGAAAGTTCGCATCTTTTCATTATATTATATAAGCTGTTTTGCTCTCATAAGTCTGATCTTAATCATGCAGTGCTTTTGTCATCATTGAGAGATAAAAGAACACAATTTACATTCATATTTAAGTAGGTGAAAACCACAAAACATTATGTTTGAGATAATGTCAATGAGAATTAGCATTCCATTATGATGCTCGGTTTTTACGTTAATGCTCCATTCTTGCTAATGGCTCTCAACTTCATAAGAGTGTAGTTACTTTCACTTTGATACAGATACACTTTGATGAGTGATACAGATACACTATTTGTATACAAAGATTTCGGTTCTTACATGTTTAATTATTGGTGCCAGTCCTGTTTAGTTGACTACTGTTTTATACAATTTAGCAATCAAATCCTAGAAAAACGGACTGTATAGAAATGGATGATCCTGTTCCATCATAAAAAAAAAAGTTAGGAAATTGTCTTTATTTTGGTTTAAAAGTTTTACTAAGCCTTTTTGATGGTTCATAAAGCAATAATGTTTGTATTACTTCTTAGGTAATATATATATATATATATATATACACATGGTCCTCCTCAAGGTGGTGGCAAGGCCTAGGGGGAAGATGACATATGGATTCAGTTTTTCAGTGGAAAGATAATGGTTTGGTTACTTATTTCAGCCTTGATATATATGCAAAGCTCATGATTTTTTTTTTCTTGCTGCTATATGCATGTCAAAACATGTGCATTAGTTATTTGGCAGCTGAATTTGCTGTTGAAGATCTCAAAGAATAGAAAGGAAATAATCACTGCATTTATAAAGCTTTGGTTTGACCATCCAGGTAGTTTAAAAATATTGGTGAGTTTGACACTCATAAGTTGTGGGAGGAGATTCGTACATAGGAATATATATATATATATATATATATATATATATATATATATGGTTTAAAAGCTTCATCAACATGAGATACGGTGATTTGTTTTTAAAATACATTTTAAGTGAAGGAGAGGAGCGGGGTGGACTATAAACATTTTCGTTGGAAAAAAACATATTTTTGACCTAAAAGTCATTGAGTAGTACATGCATGAGATATGTAAATTTGTCTAGAGCCTTACTTTATATGGTTGATGATAGAAAATCTACGGCATAGAGATAGATGGACATGCTCGGACAGCTAGGTACAGCCTTGTTTGTAGACTTTCTATTTCTATGTAATTTTACTTTTGTCATAAATTGTGTATTAGTTTTCCCCTTAGCCCGCTAGAAATTTGAAATTCTGACATATCTATAAGTCCTTGAATATTTTATATAGGACAAAATTTAGGTACAGTACTTCAAGTACTATTCCATAAGTTCCTCTCTTAAGATTCAACCATGAAGTTACTTAACTTAAAAATATACTTTCATCCCATGAGAAAAAATTCACATGACAAAATCTTAAAATTATAGAAACCTAAAAAACACCTAAATATTTTATCTAAATCCTGCTCTTTTATATATATATATATATATATATATATATACTTGATAAATTTTTGTTACTTTTACAGTTTTATGTAAAAAAAATTATTACGTTTTCCATTATTATTTTCTTTGCTATGTTTGATAAATTATATGGAACAAGCAAGGAAATAAAGTTTAAGATATGTACCCACTTCTCATATTCCTGAAAATATTCAAGCTGTATGCCGGTAAGGATTTACAGGTATTTTTATCGTATACAAGCATATATGTTTTCCAAATTATTGTTCATGATTATCAGATGATTAGACTACTAGCTAAAAAAGCTAGTAACCATTCATGAACTGGTACACGATCCTTTTCAAAGGACCTAGTTTCTGTTGAAGTTTCTATATTACTTGTATCTTTTGCCAATCTTTTGCGATTGGCCCTCAACTGCCAATATATGTACATATTAATGATTCTTGAGGGTCAATCTCTCAAAAGAGATTTATTTATTTATTTTTATTCAGTTGAAGTTTCATATTAAATTGGCTTTTTGGATCTCAAAAAAGAATGAACCTAAATATTTTACTGTAATTTTTTGTGATGTTGTTGAATTGTATTAAGATATGTTTTCCTTAGATTAATAGGTAGAGGATTTAGAAAATCCCCCTAGTATCATTCTGAAACAAGCTTAATTGTTTGAATTTTTAATTTAGTACCATATGTCCTTGTGATGTAGCAAACTTGACTGAAATGGGGGACAGAGGGGGCCATGGCACCTTTAGCTTTTAAAAATTTCCTATTTATATATATATATTTATATATATATATATATAAATTATAAGAGGAGAAGGGAAATTTTTACCTTCTCAAAAAAAAAAAAAAAATCATAAATTCTTTGTCCTCATTGCATATTTGAATATAAACCTAGGAATCTAGGATGCATGATAATATTCCAATAATAGTAAGTAATGAGTATGCAAAGCTAAGCTTTTATATATATATATATATATATATATATATATATATAAAAAGTATGCAAAGTTAAAGTGAAAAATTATCATTTTTAATTTAAAAATCAGTGTACTAATTTGTTGCTAACAATTTTATAACTCAATTAGTTGACACTTTTTTTTGCATTTTATATTTAGGATTCAAAGCTCCCTTCCCGACTATTGAATTATCAAAAAGAGAAAGAAAAAAAAAGTGTACTAACTTGTTATTATTAGAAAATATTCAAACAAATTAGCACCAAAAAGAAAGAAAAAAAAAATCAAAGCATTGTCCACCTAGATCATTATTTTGTTGAGGGTCTACCAAAAAAAAAAAGTATTCTTTCAATTCAATACTTGCCGATATATCAGCTAACAAGCAAATTTAAATAATTATCAATTAAAGTGGACCATGGGCTATTTAACTTTTCTTCTACAATTTTTTTGTTGTATTTGATCCCACGCGTATCTCCAATTAATTTTTTTTGTTTTCTCTTGCATTACATTCAACAAAGATGAGATTTTTTTGGGGGTTAATTGAAGCATGTGAAACGAGTCTATTTTTAGATGTGAATATTCCCACTCTCCAATTTATTAATACTTATTTTTAATGGTCACAATCTTCTTGCGGAAATCCATTTTAGATGGATCTCAGTCATATAATAAAGTAATATAAAATAGTTTTATTGATATGGGAGTAAATTAATTTTCTTTGTGCAATTGGATTAGTTTTTCACTTTTAAACTAAAATAGTTATATCTAAAATACACTTAATTATACTTAAAAAAAGGATTACAATGTGATACATAAATAATCAACTTAACCAAACCCACACATATCTCTAAATGTCAACAAGGTGGAATCGATTACATTTTACCACCCCCACCGACCCCAACTTCCCCACCCAAAAGAAAGGATTTGGCTTCATTATGCGATTCACCTTCTTCCTTTTCCTCAAAGAAATGCCTAATTGGCTCTTTATCTTTTTCTTTTTGATTTAATGGTACGTATCAAAAATTACACATGGGTGCAAAAGTAAATTTTTTATTTTTTATTTTTTAATACAAGATATAAATTCTACTTTAGTCTAATCTAAGTGTATATTTATATGAAACTCCCTTCTAGAAACTTGAACCCCAATTCTACTCTTGTCTCCCATACCCTACAAACACTTATACTTGTGAAATTAATGACCATTGCGCCAAGGGTGCGCGGTGGTCAAAAGCAAATCTTTTACAATCTCTCCAATGGGGGCTTATATAATCTTATTATCATAGATTTATGTAATTATTATTCCCTCGCACAATATCTATCCCAATGCTTCACCAATCATTTCCAATGGGATCTTAGCGAAAAAGAATAAATCATTTCCTAGGTGACATTTGAGTACAGTTTTATAAGTCTAGAAACTTCAGAATTTCATTATGAGATCCAGCTATAGCCATATGTACACGAACACCTATACGCGTTTTTTCGCATCAGTTTACATACGAAATTCTCTCACCGACACACCGTTTTTCACTAGCAATTATATAGCCAGACTGACTTTTTTTTGTTTTGCTCAACATGTTCTTCAGAATACTTTCTTTCTCCCCCTAGTGGGGGCATTTCTTTAGGCCATTGATCAATCTTCCAAGGCTATGTGTTTCAGCTGTCAACAGTTAACACGTAGAAGGGTTTGAGTGTATAAGAAAACTAATATGATTAACTCAAGCACTCAACCTAATTAAACCCACCATAAAAATTTTGACCATGTCCAACATATATTTAATTATTATTCAAGGTCTTGGTAAAATTGTCTTTGGGGGATGTTTGCATGTCTATGTCTACTAGAAATTCGGTGAGTAATGTTTGGGTTTGTCAAAAATCTTGTAATTCAATGGACACTTATTAGCATTCTAAAATCCTCAATTTCCAACTACTTATGTATAACAAAAGGGTAAATCATAAATTACACCCCTAAAGTTCGGAAGTGTTTAAATTTAACACCCTAAAGTTTTAGAATTTGAATTTTACCTCCAAAATTGTACTTTGTTTATATCAGTAGCCACTCCATCCATAATTTATGTTAAGTGCCACATAAATTTGTCATGCGTGTTTAATTTGTCCAATAAAATGATGCCACATAATTTTTATTTAAACTTTTTAGGAAACAAAAATGATATGGTATCATTTTATTGGATGAATCAAACACGAACATGTGGCAAGTTTACGTGGAATTTAACAAAAAATAAGGATGTAGTGGTTGCATTGATGCAAATAGATTATAACTTCAATGATGAAATCTAAATTAAAAATTTTCAAGATGTAAAATTCAAACACCCTCAAGGTATATTTTGCAATTTAGTCTAAAAAATATAAAGTTGTGATTTGAGAAATTTTATTTTTATATGGACTTATAATTTTCTCAATTGTAAAAAAAAAAAAAAAATATATATATATATATATATATATATATATAAAATAATTTCATCTTTAGATTAATTAATTGGGATCAACTAGGTAGGTATTGGGTGAGCATGTGAAGGAAAGGAGTGAGCATATAAAATAAGCAAGTTATTATTGTTTTTTGAGGCTATGGGGTACACTTGTCAATTTGCGTGTCAAACATAGTAAGATGTTAGTGGCCAACATGTGCATATTCAAACAAAATGGAGAGAAGTAAAATAAGCTAAGCAATATGCACAAGAAGATACAGTATTTTATTTCTTTTAGCTTTATAAAACTTGACCGTTATTGAAACTGATCATATGCCTTTTATTTTATTTTTGACAATAGGCCCAACGACAATGTGGGCACCATTTATTTGTACGAAAAATAATATAAAACTTATCAAAGATTCCACTCGGGCCCAAAAAAAAGATTTTCTTTTTCTTATTTATTTTTGCTAAACAAAATCTAAACAATGGTCTGCATTAGTTCAAAAGTTAGTATATCTTCGATCTCATTTTTCACATTGTTAAATCAAACTTCGATTAATTATATAAATCTTATGATTTTAATAGTAATTTTTTTTTAATATGTACAAATGTCATAGAACTAAAAAAAACTAAGATTATTTTTGGTGAAAAAAAAACTAAGAATATTTTTATGGGATTCCCAAAAAATAAAAAATAAAAATAAAGAGAGAATATTTTCATCCTTTAACCCAAAATAGAGCACGTCACCTCTATCAGATGTTAAATGTGAAGCATCTATATAAATTATTTATTTCAATCACATTTAAAAAATTTATTAGTTCGATAGATAAAAATAGAAATAATAAAAGTCTATAAGATTTATATCTATAACTAGGGCTAGGTTCAAGTTATACCTGGTATAACTCTAAGCAATTTTACATCACTCAATAACTTGTTATTGAATTCATATTTTGAAAATTCCATCGTTGAATTACACGTTCTATATATTCTTAATATTCATGTCAATTAGATGTTATTTACCATTTCATCAATAAATTCATCTTTTATGCATTATTTTAAACTATAAAAATTTGAATTTAAACAATTGATTGAGGACATGACTATTGATCTTTGATCACCTTGAAATTTTGTAAGCATGAAGAATATATAAAGATAATGTAATCTAATGGTGAATTTGTCAAAATTCACATTCAATTCAAAAATATTGAGTGATGTAACATTGCTTAAAGTTACACCAGGTGCAAGAACAATAAAATTTTTTGTTTGTGTGTGTTCATGTTCATTCCCTTTTTATATATTTCATTTATAGTTTTTAGTTGTGGTGGATTTTTTTTTCCTGTAATAACCACCTCTTAATATCTCAATTCCTTCCCATACCCTATTATTAGCGTTTGATGATCTCACAAAAAAGTAAAAATAATTTTAAAAAGTTTTTTTTTTTTGGTATAATACTATTTTGGTACTTAAATTTTACTAAATTTTTTTTTCATCCCTAAATTTTTTTTTTTTTAAAAATTCATTTTTTGTTTATAAACTATTGAAAAATTTGTTTGTATTTCCTAAACTATTGAAAATATTTTATTTTTTTTCCTTAAACTTTACAAAAAATTTGTTTTTCTCTAAACAATTAAAAAAAAGAAGTTATTTTTTATCCATATTTTTGTCCTTAAACTATGAAGAAAACTCTCTACAAAGTTTAAGGATAAAACAAGAACTCTTTAAAGTTCAAGGATGAAAACAAATTTTTGGTAAAGTTTAAGAATTAAAATAGTATTTTTTTTTATTTTGCTAAATAAAAAGGGGGGTCTTCGGTGTGAGTCCATTAACCTTACGTTTTGTGACGGCAATGGATAATACCATGTATATTAGCTTTACTGGAATTATCGCTCAAACTGTTTTTCTCTACATGTTGGGACAAAGACTCCTACTATCAAACCACAGGCTGCGTGGTATTTATTTATTTATTTATTTATTTTCCCATAGATTGTATTATGGAATTTATACTCAGACACTATTAACGTGATTGCAATCTGTGGACTGATTATTGTAATGGGTGCAAGTGCAGCTATCCTCGAGCCACGACCAATCTTCATGCATTATTCACAAAAAGACAGCCCAAAGGCCATATAAGTGATATAACTATTTTCTCAAAAAAAAAAGTGATATAACTATTATAAGGGCCACGATATAATAATGATGTGAGCACAGACGAATGATAATAATAAGTCGGTGGTCCTAGCCAGCCATCGACATCAGTGTTGATGTTTGGTGGACCCCTTGACCCATGTAATGGGAACGAGAAATCGTCGGGAATGGGTCAATAAATTCATTATACAACTCATCCCGCTGACATTTTTAGATTTTGTGCTTCATGTCAAACACAGAGACCTTAGCATTTTGGTCAAATCTTTGGACCGTACACAAATTCTCTATAGGACCACAAGAAACTTGATTTCTTTTCTTTACATGGAGTAATTGTATTTGTTATTGTTGAAACAGACATGAAGTTTCCCATATTGTGAAAGCAAATTAAGAATTGTAGAAACAGCCTAGGGTGTCTCAAAGTTTCTGATTGTGTAGGGAAGGTGGGATTTGACCATTTCCATTTGTTATCACATTGCAACTTCAACAGAAATTTATTAGGCTCTTGGGTCATCCAGCAAATCCAAATTTATTTATTTGTAGCTATGCTACAAAGTCTTGCCATGTGTAGTTTGAGAATCCAATGAACACTGCTATCTTTTCAAGTTTATGTAATTTCGGTACATGTCATGATTGGTGTATAATAAAAAATGATATCAATGGTGGTTCTATGTGAAAATAATGTTTACATTAATCGCAATTTATCATAATAGATTTTGTGAAAAAAGTTATTAAATTTATTATATATATATTATTGTTAAAGCTTTGGGAAAACATGAATAGATGGTTCAATATTAAAAAGTTTAGGTTTGATTCGAAATTTGGTATCTTTTCATGATATCTTAAGGCTCGCTTGTACGTGAGAGCTACTATTTATGTAAAAACATCCACACGCATTTACATACCAAATTGTAGAGTTATTCTATTGTTGAAACCTTAAAACACAGGAAAGCATGGAAGAGAGATTTGGATGGTAGGGCTTCCTAGGGGAAGAAGCAACCTTTCCATTGTAAGTGTTGTCCATTTTATAAGAAAATACAGAAACTATGAAGGAGAAGATAATATGCGAGAGAGAGAGAGAATGAAAATTATGATCTCAATTGAATGAATGAATCTGTACAAGCTCTACGTCTAAATACTAAAAACAGAGACCTGGAGAAATATCCCAAATCTGTTACAACCAAAAATCAGTTACTGCACGTGTAGGAGTCTGTTATTCCACGTGTGAGGTTCCTCCAACTTAAATACAATGAAAGCTACAGGTAGTTTTACATATAGGAAATACAAAACTACAACATCAACACTACACTAATGTCGTTTAGACAGAAAACTTATTTCTTCGTTGCTTTCTTCTTCTGCTTTATCTCTTTTCTGTCTTTCTGATGTGAGCTGCAATCTTGATACTCCCCCTCAAGATGAGAATTGGGATTGTGGATATTCACAATACACATCTTG
Organism: Quercus robur; assembly: GCF_932294415.1. Classification (NCBI taxonomy): domain Eukaryota; kingdom Viridiplantae; phylum Streptophyta; class Magnoliopsida; order Fagales; family Fagaceae; genus Quercus; species Quercus robur. The sequence goes on from NC_065540.1 coordinate 14,189,428, forward strand.
GATAGTAATGCTTGCAATTGTTGACCACTAAGAGCCTTTGTGAGGAGATCAGCTAGCTGGGAATGAGTAGGAGTAAAAAACAATCGAATGACCTTATCTTCAACTTTATTCCTGACCAAGTGGCAATCTATTTCTATGTGCTTGGTTCTTTCATGAAACACAGGATTTTCACCTATGTAAATGGCTGCTTGATTGTCACAGAAAAGCATAGCAGGTTTGGGATGAAAAACCTCTAAGTCCTTTAACAAAGCCAGAAGCCAAGTTATTTCACATGTAGTAACAGCCATGGCTCTATATTCTGCCTCAGCAGAGGATCTAGAGACAATGGATTGCTTTTTGGTCTTCCATGAAATGAGTGAATCACCTAAGAAGATGCAAAATCCGGTAGTGGACCTTCTAGTCTCAATGCAAGAAGCCCAATCTGCATCCGTGTATGCCTTTAGATGCAGATCAGACTTGGATGAGAAAAGGATGCCCTGACCAGGAGTTCCCTTAAGATATTGCAGCACTTTATAAGTTGCATCCAGATGAGGTTTGCGTGGCTTGGACATAAATTGACTCAATTTTTGTACTGAATAAGCAATGTCTGGTCTAGTTATGGTGAGATACAGCAATCTTCCTACTAGCCTCCTGTAAACACTAGGATCATGTAGTAATTCTCCACAAAACTTGCTTAACTTCAAATTTTGTTCCATAGGAACCTTACTTGGTTTGCAACCTGTCATCCCAGCATCTTTAAGTATCTCTAAGGTGTATTTCCTTTGGCATAAAGAAATGCCTTGGTCTGATCTAGCCCCCTCAAGTCCAAGGAAAAATTTTAAGTTGCCAAGGTCTTTCAACTTGAATTCTTGATCCAAAAACACTTTAAGTTCTTCAACAGCATGAGTATCATTGCTGGCAATGAGGATGTCATCAACATACACCAAGAGAGCTATAAAAGACTGATTAAATTTCTTGGTGAATAAGGAGTAATCTGACTTAGATTGTTTGAAACCACATTTCAAAATGGTAGATGAGAACTTAGAATACCATTGTCTTGAGGCCTGCTTAAGACCATACAATGACTTATTCAGTTTGCATACCAAATGCTCCCCTTGCTGTGAAAACCCGGAGGCAAATGCATATAAACTTCCTCATGGAGATCACCATGAAGGAAAGCATTGTTCACATCAAGTTGAACAAGGTGCCAGCCCTTCACAGCAGTAATAGCAAGAACAGTCTTCACTGAAGTCATCTTTGCCACAGGAGAGAAAGTATCTGTGAAGTCTAAACCCTCCTGTTGAGTGAATCCTTTTGCTACAAGTCTGGCCTTGTACCTCTCCACTGATCCATCAGCCTTATATTTGATTCTATAAACCCATTTGCACCCAATGGCCTTTTTATGAGAAGGAAGAGAAGTAAGAGACCAAGTCTGGTTGGATTCCAAAGCTGCAATCTCATCAGCCATAGCATTCTGCCACTTAGGGTCCTTGATAGCCTCAGAATAGGACTTAGGCTCAGAAATAGCAGTGATTAAGGAACAAAAATGGGCATAAGAAGGGGAAAGACCAGAAGAATCAAGATAATCAGAGAGAGGATACTTGGAACCTGACATAGAGGACCTGGAACCAGACTTGATGGGTGAATTGGAATGAGCAAACTGATCATGAACAACATTACTGCATTTATAATTTTGCAAATAAGTAGGAGCTTTACTGATTCTGGTAGACTTCCTTAAAGAAGGAATGGAAGCAGGAATGGAATCAGGTACAGATGCAGGAATGGAATCAGGTATAGATGCAGGAATGGAAGCAGGAAGGGAAGTAGGTATGGAAGGAGGAATGGAATTGGACATGGGATCAGGTATGGGGTCTGCAGAATGAGGAAGGTTAGAATCAAGAGAATGAGTAGATGTAATATTTGGAATGGATGAAGGTGAAGTAGGAGTGGTCAAAACAGATGTAGAATCTGTAATAGGAGTGAATGTGGTATGGGAATCAACAATGGGAGGGGCAACAAAAGGTAAGGGGTCAAGGTAAGGATCTGGGGAAGGAAAAAGATGAGGTAAGGTAATTGTGGAATGAGGGGAAGAAGAATATGTGGAAGAAATGAATGGAAAGACAGTCTCATGAAAAAGGACATCCCTAGAGACAAAAATCCTCTTGGTGGCAAGATCAAGCACCTTGAAACCTTTAACCCCATAAGGATAGCCCAGAAAAACACATGGTAAGGATCTAGGATCAAACTTTGACCTATTGTGAGATAAGGTAGATGCAAAACAAAGGCATCCAAACACCTTTAGATGATCATAGGAAGGGATTTTGTTGTAAAGTTTCTCAAAAGGAGTTTTGTTGCCAAGGGTAGAAGAGGGCAGCCTATTGATAATATACACAGCAGTTAAGACACACTCACCCCAAAAGGTAAGAGGCACATTGGACTGAAACTTTAAGGCCCTTGCAATGCTCAATATGTGTTGGTGTTTCCTCTCCACAACTGAATTTTGTTGTGGAGTGGCTACACAAGAGTGCTGATGCAGAATTCCATGCTTAGCATAAAATTCTGGTAGAGTAAATTCCTGAGCATTATCAGTCCTAATGGCCTTGATTTTAGTGCTAAACTGTGTGGATATCATATTGAAGAAAGAAATTAACAAGGGTCTGGTTTCAGATTTGTTTTTCATGAGGTACACCCATGTGGATCTTGTGGCATCATCAACAATGGTAAGGAAATATCTAAAACCATCATGAGTAAACTTAGCAAAGGGACCCCATACATCACAGTGAATAAGATCAAAAGGAGTTGCAGACAAATGATTAAAGAAAGGGAATGGAAAACGTTTATGTTTGGCAATGGGGCAAAGAGTACAAGTTTTATTGCTATGAACATTGCTTACATCAGGTATACAATCATGTAAAGCAAGAAGCTTAGAATCTGAAGCATGTCCTAGTCTAAGATGCCAAAGAAATGGCTTGGTTATGATAGGAACATTAGAAATATTATTGACAAAAGTACCAAAAACAGAATCTAAAATGGAAGAAGCTGCAGAATCAGATTTGCAAGGAGTTGTAGATAACAAGTAGAGGTTGTTATGTAGTTTACCCACTCCAATCATTTTCCAACAAGAAAGGTCCTGTATAAAATACAAATTGGACAAGAAAATGAAACAGCAAGATAAACTTTTTGTCAATTGACTCACAGAGATCAGATTGAAAGTGAAGGCAGGAACACATAACACATTCTCAAGTATAAGATTGGCTGTCACTTGAATGGAGCCAATGTGTGTGACAAGAACTCTTTCACCATTAGGTAATTGGACAAAAGATGAGATAGAACTGGTAATTTTAGTGAACAAATTGACAGAATGGACAATGTGATCTGTTGCTCCAGTGTCAAGGACCCAAGTTTGTCTATCAAAGAATGTTTTACTAGCTGGATTATTGGCAAAAATGGAATGTTGCATACTCAGGCAGACAGAATCATGAAAAGAGTCACAAGGATTACCTGAAATGGCAGAATTGGCTGTGGCTATAGCATCATTGGAATTACCAGAAGTGGATGCATGAGAATTCAGTAGAGATAGCAACTGTTGATACTGCTCTGAAGTGAAAGGGAAGGGATTGTTCTGCTGCACAAATTCAGATTGACCTTGGATATCATCTACCATAACTTGATTAGCCTTGGCCATCCGTCCATTCTGCTTGTAACCTGGAGGAAATCCAACAAGTTTGTAACACTTTTCCATAATGTGTCCAAGCTTTCCACAGTGGCTGCATACAGGTCTTCCTTTGCTGGCATTGCCCTTGAAATTTCTACCATTGTTGTTGTTAGAAGAAGAACCTTGATTGAAGACTTGGTTCTTAACAGCAAGTGCAGCTGATTCAATAGAAGGAGTACCATTAAAGGTTGAAAACCTTTGCCTTTCTTCCTGGATTACCAATGAAAAGGCCTTATCTATTGATGGAATAGGCTCCATCATAAGGATTTGAGTCTTGACTTGTGAATAACAATCACTCAATCCATTGAGAAATTGCATTATTGAGTCTTGATGATAAAGCTGTGTAATCTTATCATTTACTCCACAAGTGCATTTGCCACATGAACAGCTTGGCAGGGGCCTGAGATTCAACAGTTGATCCCAAGTAGCTTAAAGATCAGTGAAAAATGTTGTTACTGTAGAATCTCCTTGCATTATACTGGAAATCTGCTTCTGGAGCTGAGAGATTCTTGGTCCATTTGCTTGTTGAAAACGGATCTTGAGTGCATTCCACACTGCACGAGCTGTGTCTCTGTAAATAACACTAGCTTTGATGTGAGGTGAAACAGAATTTAAGATCCAAGATGAGATCATCGAGTTGCATTTCGACCAAGCTTGCTTCTCAAGCGGTGTAATCGCCATTGCAACAGTGATGGAACCATCAACAAAGCCAAGTTTGCTCTTAGCATCCAAAGCCATTATCATTGCTCTAGACCAGGTTGGGTAATTATCCTCAGTCAGGTGTGGAGCAATGAGGATCGCACCAGGAGATTCACCATGATGCAAAAAGAATGGACTGCGAGGATCTTCCATTGGAGAAAGCTCGCGATGTGAAGAAGTAGATGAGGTAGTTTCTGTGTTTGACGCCATTGATAAAGGCTCAAGCTCTGATACCATATAAGAAAATACAGAAACTATGAAGGAGAAGATAATATGCGAGAGAGAGAGAGAATGAAAATTATGATCTCAATTGAATGAATGAATCTGTACAAGCTCTGCGTCTAAATACTAAAAACAGAGACCTGGAGAAATATCCCAAATCTGTTACAACCAAAAATCAGTTACTGCACGTGTAGGAGTCTGTTATTCCACGTGTGAGGTTCCTCCAACTTAAATACAATGAAAGCTACAGGTAGTTTTACATATAGGAAATACAAAACTACAACATCAACACTACACTAATGTCGTTTAGACAGAAAACTTATTTCTTCATTGCTTTCTTCTTCTGCTTTATCTCTTTTCTGTCTTTCTGATGTGAGCTGCAATCTTGATACATTTCATGGTCCAAATTAGATATTTTTTTTAATAAACATATTAGATTTTACAAATCTAAAGGTGTACCGTCATTAAAATTTTCAAATGATGTGGCAATTTTTACATTGTTAGAAAAATAATTAAAATTTGAAGTGCATACAATTGCAAAATAGACGGTGCTTGAAATGGAAAGTATCCTAATCCTTCCTAGGGTAGGATAGTATGCTTAAATACTTCTTTGTTTTATTTTTTACGCTTGTGGGTAATTTTATATGTGTAAAACCAAGAGTCTTATAACTCAATAAATATCTTTTAATGTTTTTAACGGAGACATTCATGGTTCAAATAATACACACAATATTCTAGATTAAGATTTTTTTTTTCTTTTCTGGATGGGTTGCCCGCATGGGCTTTCCTTACTTTCTTTAGGCCTAAACATAAGGCTCAATGTCTACAATCTACATTCTCCCACTCACCTATGGTGGGCATGCTCTCCAAACCATTTGTTCTATCTATTCGTGCAACTGGCAATTGGGCCTAACGTGCAATGTGAAAACACCGTAGCTGAGCTCCACCAAACCAGCATAGTGTTACTCCTAAAGAAACAAAAACAAAATGGTTTTTCATACCCCATTGAACTGAGCAATGTGCATCCTTTGATCCACCATGAGTTTAACAAGCTCAAAGTCATGCTCAACCCCCAACCATACAGTTTTATGTCCACATTTATTTTCAAATTTTCAGAGTCGGTATGAATTTACAAAACTAGGATATATGTTTTATATTAAGTTAATAGCCAAGTAAAGCCATTAAAAGTTGCTTCTCATCTTAAAACACAATGGTTTGTCATAAAATAATTTGATAAGCTAAAAATGTATTGACCCATTTGGTAAATTAATCAATTAATTACCCAAGTTAATTAATTAAATCAATTTAACATGCAATAGTGTGATAGCACAAACAAATCATCAAATTACTAAATACAACGGAAAATAAGTTTGACATAGGTAATTTGTTTACGAATAGGGAAAACCATCGAGGTAAAACCCCATCGGGTGAATTTAAGATCATCACTCCTGAGAATCCATTATTATTAATCACAAGCGGTTACAAGTAAAAGGAATCCCAATACCCAATACCAACCTACAGTTGAACCCTTACCCCAATATCCAATTGGACTTGTATTGTAGCGGCAATCTCTCCATTCAATGCACGAATCTCAGTACGTGACTAACCAATGATGCATGGATCCTAGTACGTGACTAACACACTAACTTGAGGAAGATTGTTGGCTGCAAAGTTCTTCAGTTCATCAACAGTAAAGATCAGGAAGCTCCTTGGACACAAAACCCATGGCGTAAAGACGTAGTAGTTTCTACAGAGAATATGAAGAACTAGAGCAATTTCTGCCTCCGGTCACAATATGCATGGATTCTGTTTTCAACACTTTGCATCACTTGTGACGGCGCTTAAAATAATCCTTATATATGTCTAGGGTTGTGAGAAAAGAAATCCTACACAAATACTTAAGGATATGCATGTAATCAAATCTAGAAAACCTGATTTCGTAATTCTCGACAGATACAGCTTGTGTTGAGCTTTAGCAGTAATTCTCAATAGAAAGGATTTTGTCGAGACTTCTATCAAGCTTTAATGAGCAGCACATTCTTCACTTGTTTTTTGGTCAGATTTGCATGACTTCAATTCTAAACTTGAACACCTGTTTTTTGAAGTACTAAACCTCTCTTAGATCTACTTAATTACAAGTAAAGTACGTTTTGTCAAAAGATTAACCAATTACATCAAATAAGTACCTAACATAATTAATAATAGTAGAAGACTAAATATATCAATTGGTTTACAACAGAGTTTTACTCGTATTTTATTTAAGAAAAAACATAAACATGGATATAAGGAATTGAAGAGGTCGTACAAATAAATCTTATTTAAAGTTAATGGTCATGATCATTTTAAAATCAAGATTGTTAAAATATCATTATACGTTGTTATTGTTAGTGATCTTGGCAAAATGACATCTACTTCCATGTTAAAGAAAGCATAGAGTTAAACCATATAAGAATGGTAGGATATTCATAGTGGATAAATTGCTTTCATGTCTCAGAGTCAATATCATATCAATTTATAAATGAATAATCTGTTTATTTCACATAAAAAATTACAATGTGTGATGGACCGAGCAAAGATAAGGAAAAAAAGTAGAAGAAAAACACTAAGAAATAAAAAAGAATCATGGGAACCAAAGCACACGCCGAGTAAAAGTAGTAAAAAGAACAACAAAAAAAACGACTATATGGTTTTGCAGTAATCAAGTAAGAGTAAGCAATAAGAATTATCCCTTTTCACAGGTAATCAAAAACTCTCGTCAAGCTCTATCTGATTTCCACCGTGTGAACATTGCTCACCGGTCCTAGGTTTGGTGTCAACCTCCAATCGGGTTTCATGGATCCCTCCACCTAAAAGCTCTCTTAAGGTTAACTTTGATGGGGCAACATTCACAGATATTGACAAGGCTGGTTTGGGTGTTATAATCTGCAACGATCATGGACAGGCGATTGCTTCCCTCTCGGAACAGATTCGGCTACCTTTCTCTTCTGATTTGGTTGAAGCCTTGGCAGCGGTAAGGGCAATATCCTTTGCTCAAGAACTTGGCTTCTCCAAATTCATCTTGGAAGGCGACTCCGAACTGGTAATAAAAGCTCTCAAGAGTAATGAAGATTCTCTATCTCCTTTTGGTCACACATTCGAGCTTCGGCCAAAGCTACTACAGATGTCAATTGTATTTCTTTTTCCCACACTCGTAAACTTAGCAATTCTGTTACTCATAACTTTGCTAAACATGCAAGACATATTGCAGGTTTTAAGGCATGGATGAAGGATGTTCCTCCACATCTCTACTTTGTATTGTTAGCCGATCATGGCTGATTTTTTTAATAAATTTCAAAGTCTTCTTTCTCCAAAAAATAAATAAAATGAAGGCGTTCAACAACTCTTGAGATACTTGAATACAATTATGATTGAATTTGTTTTTTTTTTCTTAATTGACAATTCATGCAAAAAAAAAGAAAAAGAAAAAAGAAGAAGTTATTTCTCAACTTGCACAATGATTCAATATTCAAAAGACAATATTATCTTCTTTCACCTGACTACCTGAGTACTGAGTCTCAACTTTTTGGTTGGTTGTTTTTGTTTTTGTTGTTATTAATAATTCAACATTTAAGATTCTCCTTATTTATTTATTTTTTTTACCTGAGGTAGAATTTTATTTTAATCTAAATATATGTGTGTGAAATTCATTTTCTAAAAATGTTACATCCCACAATCACTATTTATTTTCTTCATTTTTTAATACAATGATAATTAGGAGTTGAGGGATTTAATTTCTGAATACTAACTAGCTGAGTTACAATACCCTTAGCTATGCTTTTAGTGATTTATTTTTAGAGAATGCTTTTTGGTGAAATTGGAAGATTTTTTAACCATCTTTAAAATTTAATAACATATTTACAAGCAATTGTTTAAAACTTTAAATATCATTAATATGAGAGAGGGAGAGAGAGTACTAATTTTCTAGCGTTAGGTAGGAAGGATAAAAAAAGTAGGAAGTTGGAAAATTGGTTTATCTTTCCTTTATTTGGTAGGAAAGAAAAATTGAAGAAAAGAAATAGTGATTTGTAGCAATTTACTGTTATATCAGTACTATATAAAAATAAAAAATAAAAAAGATCAAAATTTTGGAGACACTTTCTCACAAAAGAGACCCAAACTCCGTAAAAAACAAGTTCCTTTAAAAGCTAACGTGACTCATAAACTCTCCATCGATGATCACTTTGACCGCCGCTGATTAAAAAAAGAAAAGAAAAGAAAAGAAAAGCCAAACAAAACTCCAAGGAGCGAAAAGTAACTAATTAACTAACTATTTCAATTGGTCAATTTATTAGAGTCATAGCCTTGTAGAGAACTCAATTTTCTTCACCTTTTTGGCTATTCACGGACACAGACACAGTATAGATATGGGTACGATATAGTAACATAAATAATTTTCAAAAAATTATAACATGATATGGCAAATTGGACACCATTACAACACGGTAAAATATAGATATTGCACCCAAAATAAAGTATCCGTACAACATAAGCATTTGCTCTCATATTTCTCAATTCTCAAACTAAGAGTCACTGTTAGCTCTCACGTCTCAATCTCTCTAACCTCTACTTCTCTCTCAAAGGTACTCCCATTTTCTCCATTATTGTCCTTTCTAGTTTGAATAAATGTCTCCAACACTATAATTTAATATTCAATATAGCATTTGGTTTTTTATTTTCACAGTCACAATCATGTGGGTTCTTTTTATTGATTCTCTTCTAGTAGTTTCATTTTATATTTGCAAGTTCAAGTCACCAATAATAAAGAATGCAATTCTTTATGCACTATATTGACTGCTTTTCTATTCTTTTTTTAAAATTTTCTTGTAGCTTATCTGGTCTTGAACAGCTGAGAGCTTGTTATTTTTTTTTTTTTTGTTGGTAGTTTTTGACTTTTTGTTTGTTATCGAGAAGACTGAGGAAAGAAAAAACAACTAGCTGTGTGGGGAACTTGGTTTTATATACCGGGTTCCAAATAAAAAATTAGAGATTTACAAAATTAAAATGTCTTTTCTTTTCTTATCCAACTTTTTCTTATTAAACAAACATAGCATAAAGGAAGCTTCTTTTCCAATTTTTATATTTGGTTGTCAGTAAGACTGAGGAAAGATAGAAAAAAAAACTTGTTGTGTGTGGACTGTGGGGAACTTTGTTTTATATACCCGGTTACAAATGAGAAATTAGTGATTACAAAATTAAAATGTCTTTCTTATCCAACTTTTTCTTAGTAAACAAACATAGCATAAAGGAAGCTTCTTTTCCATTTTTTACATTTATATATGCAACACTTCATTTTGTTTTCTTTTGGATAATCTCTTATGGGGTTTCTCCAATTTTGATTTGCTTTCTTCAATTCTTCTTTCTTATTGGCAATTACTCCTTTATTGCATGCTTTTGACGCCTACTAATTGATCCTTTCTTACATAAACAGAAGTAACAGAACGCTCCCATGGACATTATTTGGTACTGGGCGGGGTTCTTTGTTAGAGAAACGAGGAGTGCCTCCAATATACTTGATCTTATGGCTCGTACTTCAAGATTGCTTCAGGCTTTCGAGTCATCCATCCTTGCACGTAGAAACGAGGAGTGCCTCCAATATACTTGATCTTATGGCTCGTACTTCAAGATTACTTAATTAAGTAAATTTTAAGATTGTTCACTTAATTAATTATTAATTATTAAAATCACTATTTTTTATCATGATTATCTTAATGAAATAAGAGGGGGGACCCCAATCCACGCGACTTGCTCACGCTGCCCTTTTATGTACTAAAGTAAAGCTTTCGGCTAAGGAAAACTACAGTTGTGGCTGTCATTGATTCTCAAAAACCAATAAAAAAATTGTGTGGCTCTCATTGTGTTATTGACTATTGTGTGTAGTGTGCACTGAACAAGTAGGAAGTAGCAGAGAGGCAGAGCACAGCACAACACGGTTTTACAAACTGTGCAAACCAGTCTCTCTTTTACAAACTAAGAAAGAAGCTCTCATAAGAAAAATGGATTAATTTAATTTCGTGTGTATTGTGGTCCTCTCTCACATCCAAACAAAGATTTTCAACCATCTTTTCTCTCTCTGTCTCTGTCTCTGTCTATGAAGATCTCTGTTTGAGTGTTTTCTCTTTGCCTCTCTCTTTTGTGAAGATGTGTGTTTTTAGGTAAGGTTAGGAATTTTGACTGCTCAAGAGGCTAGCTTTGATGCCATGTTCACCAAAGCCTTCAGTCATCACAGGTAGACGCGGATCTAAGGGGAAAAAAAAAAAGATCTTTGCTGCAAAACGTTTGGTTTCAGATTTGTTTCACCCATTTTGCAGAATTCGTTACAAAACCGGTTTAACCAGTCCGGTTCTCAGTTTTTCCGGTTGAACTTACGGTTACCGGTTATTTTCGATTTTTCTTTAATTTCCGATTTTTATGAATAATCGAATCAGATTGTGTCTGGTTTTCAGTTGAGCCGGTCAGTCCGGTTCGATTTTTAAAACCATAGTTAAAAGAGCTCCCTGTCTCTTATTAAAAAAAAAAAAAAAAAAAAGCTCCCATGTCTCAAGTCTCAACGTCAATATTATTTCCATTTACAAATGGATCAATGGTTAATGTGAAATAAAAAATTACAATGTGCGATGGAACAAGCAAAGGTTAAAAAATAAAAAGAATCAGCTCCACCAACAACTAATTAAAAGTAAAGATTTATAATAATTTATTATGGGAATCAAAGCACACTAAGTAATTATGGTATCTTAAAAATATTCTATCTGATAAGGTAGTTTCCTTTTCCCCATCTGATTTGAAAATTAGAGATAAGGATGAGCTTCTAAGTGAATTGAAAAATAGAGATAAGGCCAAGCTTCCTAATGACTAATGAGGTTCTGATAGACTCCTCATCAATTCTGCAGTTGAAATTTATGAGGATATTGAGATGGGATTATCTTTACGTAGCTGGAAACGTGTTATCCGAAATAAGGGAAACTTTGGTACAAAAAATTCTTCCAGCTCATTGCCACTATCTTCCAAACGGTCTGGCTATTCCCATCACTGGGGTTGGTAATCAACGCCCCTCCAAACCATGAAAATTCGTGGTTTATCAACTGAAGAAAGTCCCAAGTTTTTGTTTCTATGTGAAAACATGACTTGTTCAAAAAAAAAAAAAAAAGAAGTGAAAACTAGGCTTGAAAACCATTGATGACGCTTCCAAAGACAACATGGCTTCAACCTCTAATCCAACTGAATCATGTATACACCTGCTTTGAGAAAGTTCCTTTGCACAAATCGTTTGGTTTCATGCTCCTTATTGGAACTCATTTAGGCTGGCCATGCATGTTTAGTATATAGAAGTTAAATGAATTGATCTTTGAAATCTATGTTCTCGTACTGCTATTTGCACTATGGAGTTCATGGAGGCCAATACAATCAAGATTAGGTTGTGTTCTTTTGAAGTGGTTGGCTGGATCTGAAGATATTAAGTTGATTTGTGAACAATTTTTTAGTTTTTTATTTTTATTTTTAAAGATGTAATTGTATTGCTCTACTTCTTTGCAAGTGTTGCAACTTGTAAAAGAGAATGAGGAGGCCATTTTTGACCCTCTTTTTCCTTTCCTATTGTATAGCATGATATTGAATGAATAGAATTTACTATCATTTCTTTCAGTCAAAAAAAAAAAAAAAAGCTAAAAAGGACAACAAAAAACGAAGGCATTTTTAACAACTCTTGAGATGACCCAATACAGAGATGATTGAGTTATTTTTTTATTTTTTTATTTATTTATTTTTTTTCACTTGGTCTCAACTTTTAGATCTCATGAACAAAGTGCTTAAGGGATTGGGGGAAAGAGTTTAAGCTGCGAGATTAATAACATATTGTAATTATCTTTATTAAAAAAAAAACTTTTAGATCCCAAAGTTTATTTTTATTTTTTGAGGGATGATCCCAAAGTTTAGAAATACTAAAACAGTGAGAAATTTTACTAGTTTTAGGGGGTGATAATTCTAATAAGTGCAATTTTAGAACCCAAAAAATGTGGGAATTGATACATTTTGAGATTTTTTTTTGTTTAACTAGTTTGAGTTTTTGGTTTAATTTCTGCTTGCTTCATTCATAATTCTTACATACAGAAATACTAGTGAGGAGATAATCCTCGTCAACAAATCCTAAAATATAGGAACTAATCATATCCTAAAACATAGGAATTAATTTGAATTCAAATTAATGTAAATAGTAATCTATCTAGGAAGTCTTATTCTATCACTAAACTACGTTCTAAGAGCATCTTCAATGGTATATGTAAAGGTAAAATGTTCTCTATTATAGAGAATGACACCATAAAAAGAGTCTCCAATGGATTCTCTATAGTTGGAATTAGTCACTGTTCATTCTCCAAACAGTACAAAAATTTGATGAATTTGCTGGAGGTGCTCTAATAATTTATCTCGTACCTGATCATAATAAAACAATCTAATGAACACTTTGGTCGGGAAGTAGCTAACTAACAATCTAATTAGTCGGTCAATTTATTATTTATAAGAGCCATATAGCCTTGCAGAGTACTCACTCCTCTTCACTTTTCCTCTATTCAAACAAAGAGTTTTTTTCTCAAACATGCGTTCCTTAGCGGTACTCGCAATTTCTCCAATCTTTTCTTATCTAGTTAATTGATTTAGTATTCAATATAGCATTTGGTTCTTTCAAATTTCACAGTCACAATCATGTGGGTTCTTTTTGTTGATTCTCTTATAGTAATCGCAATTCTTTATGCACTATATATATTTGGTCTTGACCTTTTGTATAAACGTCCAAGAAAAGATGAGAGCTTGTTATTTATTGGGTTAAATATTTTTATTGAATGGAGTTTTTCTTGATTATTTTTAGACTTCTTGTTTGGGTGTGGAGAAACTAGTTGTGTAGGGCGAAAGTACCAAATGAGAAATCAGATATTAAAAATTAAATGTCGTTTCTTTTCTTATCCAACAACTTTTTCTTAGTAAACAAGCAGAGCATAAAGGAAGCTCCTTTTCATATTTTACATGCGTGCTACACATTCTTTTGTTTTCTTTTAGATGATCTCTAATGGGGTTTCTACGATTTTGATTTGCAATACTATTGTTTCTTTCTAATTTGCAATTACTCATATATTGCTTTCAAAGCATGATTTTGACCTCAACTAATTGATCCTTCTTACATAAACAGGAGATACTGTGCACTCCTCTCAATGTGGACGATGATTGGGTGAAGAGCTTTCTTAGTGAATTGATAGCCGTCGAAGAATCTAGAGTTCGTGCTTTAAGATGGTTTCGGATTTCAAGCTATCCATTGGTGTAAGTGCAAACGCTGAGACTAACAATGTTGGTTATTTTGCTATAATTTCTTGTAGTTTTGTTTGGTTGTGTCATGTGTGAGGTACTTGGTTTTAATAACTGTGTTCCAAATGAGAAATAAGAGAGTAAATATTAAAAGTCTTTTCTTTTCTTATCCAATATTTTCTTAGCAAACAAACATACCATAAAGGAAGCTCCTTTTACAAATTTTTCATTTATGCAACATTTTCTTTTTTGTTGGATAATCTCTTATGGGGTTTCTACGATTTCTGTTCTAGACATTAATAGGCAAAAAACGAATTGACCCCTTGTGATAAATTGACCAATTAATTTAGCCAAGTGAATTAATTAAGTTAATTGACATGCAAATGCGTGGTAGCACAAACAAATCACCAATAAACTAAGTATGCAGTGGAAAATAAAGAGTCTCCAATGGATTCTCTATAGTTGGAATTAGTCACTGTTCATTTTCCAAACAGTACAAAAATTTGATGAATTTGCTGGAGGTGCTCTAATAATTTATCTCGTACCTGATCATAATAAAACAATCTAATGAACACTCTGGTCGGGAAGTAGCTAACTAACAATCTAATTAGTCGGTCAATTTATTATTTATAAGAGCCATATAGCCTTGCAGAGTACTCACTCCTCTTCACTTTTCCTCTATTCAAACAAAGAGTTTTTTTCTCAAACATGCGTTCCTTAGCGGTACTCGCAATTTCTCCAATCTTTTCTTATCTAGTTAATTGATTTAGTATTCAATATAGCATTTGGTTCTTTCAAATTTCACAGTCACAATCATGTGGGTTCTTTTTGTTGATTCTCTTATAGTAATCGCAATTCTTTATGCACTATATATATTTGGTCTTGACCTTTTGTATAAACGTCCAAGAAAAGATGAGAGCTTGTTATTTATTGGGTTAAATATTTTTATTGAATGGAGTTTTTCTTGATTATTTTTAGACTTCTTGTTTGGGTGTGGAGAAACTAGTTGTGTAGGGCGAAAGTACCAAATGAGAAATCAGATATTAAAAATTAAATGTCGTTTCTTTTCTTATCCAACAACTTTTTCTTAGTAAACAAGCAGAGCATAAAGGAAGCTCCTTTTCATATTTTACATGCGTGCTACACATTCTTTTGTTTTCTTTTAGATGATCTCTAATGGGGTTTCTACGATTTTGATTTGCAATACTATTGTTTCTTTCTAATTTGCAATTACTCATATATTGCTTTCAAAGCATGATTTTGACCTCAACTAATTGATCCTTCTTACATAAACAGGAGATACTGTGCACTCCTCTCAATGTGGACGATGATTGGGTGAAGAGTTTTCTTAGTGAATTGATAGCCGTCGAAGAATCTAGAGTTCGTGCTTTAAGATGGTTTCGGATTTCAAGCTATCCATTGGTGTAAGTGCAAACGCTGAGACTAACAATGTTGGTTATTTTGCTATAATTTCTTGTAGTTTTGTTTGGTTGTGTCATGTGTGAGGTACTTGGTTTTAATAACTGTGTTCCAAATGAGAAATAAGAGAGTAAATATTAAAAGTCTTTTCTTTTCTTATCCAATATTTTCTTAGCAAACAAACATACCATAAAGGAAGCTCCTTTTACAAATTTTTCATTTATGCAACATTTTCTTTTTTGTTGGATAATCTCTTATGGGGTTTCTACGATTTCTGTTCTAGACATTAATAGGCCAAAAACGAATTGACCCCTTGTGATAAATTGACCAATTAATTTAGCCAAGTGAATTAATTAAGTTAATTGACATGCAAATGCGTGGTAGCACAAACAAATCACCAATAAACTAAGTATGCAGTGGAAAATAAATTTGACACGGTGATTTGTTTACAAATAGGGAAAACCTAACGGCAAAAACCCTACCGGGTAATTTTCAGATCACCACTCCCGAAATTCCACTATTATCACAACAAGCGGTTACAAGTAAAGGAATTCCAGTAACTTATACCAACTTACAGTTGAACCCTTACCTCAATACCCAATTGGACTTGTTCTGTAGTGACAATTTCTCCTTTCGATGCATGGTTCCTAAGTACGTGACTAACCAATGCGCGGATCCCAATACGTGACTTCAATCACCAACTAGAGAAGGTTGTTGGATGCAGAGTTCTTCAGTTCATTCCAATAATGAAGATCAAGAAGATGCTTGGTCACAAAACCCTACGGTGCACATACACAGCAACTTCTTCAAGAACGATGAATTAGAGCAAATTCTGTCTCCGGTCACAATTTGCTTGAACAAACTTTGCTCAACACTCGTGCAACTTGTGAACGCTTTTACGGCTCTTAAAATAATTCTTTTATATGTTTAGGGTTAGGAGAAAAGAAGGCCCAAAGACAGATTCACGGATTCTAAGAAAACAGATCAGGATTTCTGTTTCTTTCTTAAACCTCAACAGATAGGGGGTGTCGAGCAGGTGT
Organism: Quercus robur; assembly: GCF_932294415.1. Lineage (NCBI taxonomy): Eukaryota > Viridiplantae > Streptophyta > Magnoliopsida > Fagales > Fagaceae > Quercus > Quercus robur. The sequence goes on from NC_065540.1 coordinate 14,205,829, forward strand.
CGAGAACACGGGCTGAAATAGATTTCTTAAGCTCGATAGGTGCAGCTGTCGAGTTTTAATGAATTTGCCCTATTCAGCTTGTTTCTTGGACAGACTTAATGATTTCAACACTTGATCTTGAAACAAGGTTTCTTGAAGTATTAAACACATCATAGATCTACCCAAATACAAGTAAAGTGCGTTTTGTTAAAAGATTAGCCAATTACACAAAATAGTGACATATATTCTTAACAACTAATCACATATGTCCTAACAGACATAAATTGTTCTTCAATTCTTTCTTTCTCATCGGCAACTAATTAATCCTTTCTTACATAAACAGGATTTACAAAAAGATCCCATGAACCATGTTGGCTAGGTGAAGCTCTTAGCTAGAGAATTAAAGAATGCCTACAATAAAGATGATGCTATAGCTCATGGTTCAAGTGTGTTAGATGCTTTTGAGTCATCCATCCATGCAATTGCAATCACTGGGGTTAACTAGGTTGTTCTTTCCTTTTCTTCTTTGGTGGATGGGAGAAACGGGGAGAGAAGTGAGGGTTGCTAGGGCAGTATCGACTATTGAGTTGGTGGAGAGGATTTAAATTTAGGGGAAATTAGAGGGTTCCTTTACTTTCTTGTGGTTTAGCCCTTTCACAATTTTTATTACACAAATTTTCAATTGTTATATTGTGCCCGTTTGGATTCAAATTATTGTGGCGTCTGCGTTTTTGTTTTGCAGTTTTCTCTTTTTTTTTTTTTTTTTTTTTGTTCAGCCCACATTTGTTGACTTTTCCACAATGAACAGTGCATGGATCCGTGCACTGTTCACGGACCCACAAATTCCACTTTTCAGCAACTTTTTCATTAAAAATGGGTCCCACAGCACTATTCACATATTTAAAAATTATTTTGTTACAATGTTTTCAGTTTCAGTTTTCAGTTTCAGCAAAAATAAGCTCAATCCAAACGGACCCATTGACTCCTTAAATTTTGGACTGAAACAAAATTGTTAGAATTCAATCCAACATATATAACCCTAATGACTTCATTTTAGTTCAAACCTTAGGAGTTAAAACATAGCAAATAAAAATATTAGCGATATTGAATTGTGAGTGGATCAAAACATAAGGGGGTAAATTACTTACCAACAAATTGAAAAAATTCCGTTAATTTGGATGAAATCCTAACAATTTCATTTTAATCCAAACTTAGTAGTTCAAATGTAGCAATTGAAAGTTTGTGTCATTGGGTTCACCGAAAGGGGTAACTCATAGGCTTGAAGTGATCTTTTTTATTTTGTGCTTTTCTCTACAGATTATTTAAAAAAACTTAGCCGGAGCTGAATTTTAATTTCTTCCACTGTTTTAAAATTCTCACAGATGGTGGAACAAGGAGAAACACTCTTACAGGAACTGCAGAAAGAGTGTGAAGAACGGAAATTGGAGTTGCAACAGCTGAAGCAACTGGTGATCAGGACCAACTTGGGCAGAGGACATTAAAGGTTTAGCTCACAGACCCCATAATTTGAAAGAAAATGATTTGCAACAATTGAAAGTTAGTGTATTAAATTGAAATAAAGTAGAACTACAATGGAGTAAATTGTATTTGACCCTTAATATAAGAATTGAGGCTTTGTTTATTTATTGTGAATTTCCCAATTCTAGAAAAATTTGATGTTGATGTACAGCAAGAAACTTGTGTCCATCAAAGTGTTTTCAAAAGGAATAAGTAATAGGCATGAAGAGATCTATCTTATTTTTTGCTTTTCTTTAAGTATTATTTGAACAACATTAGCACTTAGCTGGAGGTACATATGGTTCAATTTTTTTACCTGTTTTAAAATTTTACAGCAAAGTGTAGAACTTCAGTCAGCATATGAACGTGAGCAACAACTGGCGTCGCATTTAGAGGTATAACTCACAAACCTCATAATTTCATGACTCAGAATATGATCTTATGTTTGGACACAATTTCAGCCATGTTTACCGTGTCATCAGCAGAGTGTTCCATGGCTATATGTGTTGTGTTGCATTTGAAAGAATTTTGTATTCATAAAAATGGTGCATTTAGTCTTCCTTCATGGGTCATTTGGATTGGATCATTGATTAAATTAACTATACTATTCTTTCTAAATTTTCTCTAGAGTCGAGGCTGATGACCATTGTTTGATTTTCTCTAGGCGAGGACTGATGAATTGGCCCAGCAACTACAACAGATTCAGCTAAGCAACTCCAACCAAAGGCAGCGCTCCCATGCATCCTGATGTCTTACTTCTCTGAGTAATTATAGTAGTATACCTTGATAAAGGGATTAGTAGTGTTTAAATATCCCTCTGTTTCGGATTTTCTTTGGCTGGATAATTGGCAGCATTACTTCAATAAAGCTATAGACAATCAATTTTAGAGCTTCTTTCACAATATATGAGGCCATTAATTTCACTTTTGTTATACATCAATATCATAACATATTGTCTCAACAATTGCGAGTTTCGTAAATTTTGTTCTATATTTAGAATTTTTGTTTTTCTTATTGCTTTGCATCTCTCTAATGCTTTTTCCGTACCTCCAAAAGGTTTGACCGTCATGGGTAATCCTTTACTCATGTTTTGTTTGTGTTCACCATGCAAATAATTTTGTAACAAAGATTTACCCATGTAATATTGTGTTGTTAGTGATCTTGGCAAAATTACTTCTACTTCCATCTTACACTTGAAGAATGGATTTAAAACCATTAATGGATGGTAAGATATTCATATTAAAAAAAGCTATCATGTTTCAACACTGATAATCATATTAATTTACAAGTGAATAATTTTTTTTTTTTTTTAAGGAAAATGAGTGATCTATTTGTGTCAAATATTTCTCAAAAAAAAAAAAATATATATATATATATATATATATTTGTATCAAATAGAAAATTACAATGTGTGATGGATCAAGCAATGGTAAAAAATAAAAATAAAAAGATTTTAAACCATTTATGAATGATAGGATACTTATAAAAAAAATTATAAAGGTTAATTTATTAATATTAAAAGATCTCCCATGTCTCAACGTCAATATTATTTCAAGTTACAAATGGATAATTTGTTTATGTCAAATAAAGAATTACAATGTGCGACGGAGCAAGCAAATTTTAAAAATAAAAAGAATCTGCTTCACCAACAACTAATTAAAAGGAGAGATTGCCATAAAAAAATTTAAAAGGAGAGATTTATAATTTACTAGTCGCTAACCCGTGCGATGCACGGAATAATTTAATAAAATTACATATATGATTAGAAAATGAATAAAGAAAAAACAGAAAAATACCTAATATATTTAAATTCAACTGCATATTAAAATGATATTATTCTCAATAATACCATGCTTTACAAATCTATCAATAAAATTCACAAAATATATTATATACATTTATGCAATTAAATTTATAAAATCAATGAGGCTAAGTTAAAACTTCAAATGGTCAAGATGACTACTATAACAACATATACTATTCTGAATGGAACTTACTTGTTCCTAATGAAAAGAATGATACAAATATAAATATGAACAAAAAGAGGTGTAGGCCATAAGAATAATAGTAGCATATTAGAATTTAACTCTCTCGGAATCAACCAATTTGCAAACTCTAATGCATAAACTCTAATAGTAGTATGAAATCAAATTAACATTAACTTTATATATATAAAAGCACTTAGTCATTTTTTTCTCTCATTTGATGCTTTTGGTGTAGTTTACATGTGATGATTGTGAAGCATTTGGCTATTTCCTTATTTTCTTTTAGAACAACAGAAGTTATGGGAGAAGTAAAATGAAGAGTTTATGGATGAGGTTTTTGGTACTTCTATTTGCTAATTGTTGATAGATTTGTTGGTCTTTTGTTTTGCTAGAACTGAATTTTATGTTTCCTGCAATGTTTGTCATTTATTAAAAATGTTTCAAAAAAAAATGTGCAAAATACATTCATACACTCAACTATCTAATTTTTTTCATAACTAACCTAGCACACATAGTAGAAGGGGACCATTTTTAGAAGATTATTTATTTAGTTTTTCTTCTGTTTGAAATAGCTAACTTGTAGGCTCTTTTGATTACTGTAACAAACAAAAAAAAAAAAGAAAAAAAAAAAGAAAAAAGAAAAAAGCTATCTTCAGCCAAGAGTTTAAAGTAAAAATTGTGTGTGCTTTGTTTTAATTAACATTTGTGTTCTTTTACTTATATAATCAAAAGTTTCAAATGTGTGTACTTTAATACACCATTGAACTTAAAGTGACTAACAATAATGCTAGTAGTGTGGATCTTGATTTGGCTAAATTTTGTTTCAAAGTTGGCAAAAAACAAAGAATTCCACAAATATAGAAAACTTAAATGATAGACAACACAAACCAAATTTGAAAAACAGGTACAGTGAAACAAAACACAATTAGTGAAAACGGAAAATACTCTAAACCACAAACTATCTTTTGGAAACTGGTTTGAATTTCAAATGAGTAATTATAGAAGCATCAGTATGTAGATTTTCAATTTTCCTTTCTTTCTATATGTCTTTAGTATGTATATTTAGAAATTAGATGTATATAGACAAACAGTTAACGCTATACTAAAAAAAAAAAATCAAAAATTTATTTCAAGGGCAAACAAAAAAAAAAATCTAACAAAAAAATTTGCCAAGCAGGAAAAAAATTCTAACAAAAAAAAAAGATTGAAAAACCAAATCCAAGAAATTGGAAAATTTTAATTGTAATTTAGCATACCTTTAATTATTTCTTCAAAGGTATTTATAATTTAAAATTGTAAAAGGGTCTTTAGCGTCAAGGTTAAAGGGTCTAAGAAATACCTTATTAATACCTTTGATGCTAATTTACAATTTAAAATTAGAAGAAATAATGATAGAAGAAGAAATACCTTTGACGTTGAAGAACCCTTTTTTTCTTTATCATCAATAAAATGATAAGAGTATGACCATCGATTCCACTGTGATTAAGTAAACAATATAGCAAAAATAACCAAATCTCACTACATTGCCAAACCATCTATATATTACTTCAAGATTTATATAACAATATAATATTATTGATCAACTTGAAGATGGGGTTCTCACCTCGATTTTGCGGCAAGCAAAGCCTTATGCCCTTAAACAAATTATGTTTTAGGGTTTTAAGAAGACCCAAGTTTTTAGTTTAAAATAAAACACAAATTTTCTTTCACTTTAGAGATGCTACTAATAACAAATACTACATACATTGAAAAATATTTCCATAATTCAAGGTATCAAATAAAACTATCATAAATATTCGTAAAGCATCAAATAAATTAAATGCCTACAATGGAGTCTATAAAAACATCCGGTTATTGAAAGATTCCAACTTTCTACAAAGTAAGCCTCACATACAAAACAACTACACAGGATTCGGGGATTAATTCGCCTAGCCCTACAGACTAGAGGTTTAAGCCTTGGTTTATTGTTGTAGGGAAGAGCCGTGCATGAGAAAGAGAGAGAGAGAAGAGACGTACGTGTATGAGAGAATGAGAGAGAGAAGATAGAAGACAGAAGAGAGATTTTTGTTTGTAGATACCTGGTTTGGTGTGGTGACTTGGGACTGTTGCAAACTTTGCAGCAGCCTTAAACCCTAAGAAGAAGAAGAAGAAAGACAAAACAGAAAACACTCTTCAGAAAGCTCGAAACAATAGGCGGCTCCAAAAAACATCTGGTTGTTAAATAATACAAATATATATATAAGACTTTGGATTGGGCTTGAAGTGTAGACTCAATAAAAGAAAAAAAAAATCTAAATTAAAAAAAAAAAGAAAATAGTGGTGACGTGGAAAGTTGTGGGAGCTTAAGAGGCTTCGGTTTTATATATATATATATATATATATATATATATATATATATAGATTATGGGAATCAAAGCACGCTTTGTAATTATGGTGAAACTAGCTAAAAAAGGACAACAAAAAATGAAGGCACTTTCAACAACTCTTATTATTATTATTAATTTTTGAGAAACAAACATACACATAAGGGAGAGGGAAAGGGGTTCTAACACAAAAGCACACCACAACTCCACTCAAAAGTCATGATAACTTTTAAGGGAGGGTGGGGCAAATTATACTACACACAACACATTCACTTTCAACAACTCTTGAGTCTTGAGATGATCCAATACAAAGAAAATTTTTATTTTTTATTTATTTTTTATACAAGATAGAAATTTTACTCTAGTTTAATATAAGTTTATATGTACGTGAAGTTTTCTCTTGGAGACTTGAATCTTAGCCCTTACCCCTCCCCCCCACAAGCATTTATACTTGTAGAATGACCATCACACTAATGGTGTGCGGTGGTATTTAACTTTTATTTTAATTATCCATTTTTGAGCAACCAAGCATTAATTCTCAAATTGTATAATGATTCAATATTAGAAGAATAATATTCTCTCTTTTTTTTTTCACCTGAATTATAAGTCTCAACTTTTAGATCCCAATGTTAAAAATACTAAAATGGTGAAAATTTTACTAGTTTTAGGGAATGACAATTCTAATAAGTGCAATTTTAGAACCCCAAAGATGTAGGAATTGATATATTTTGATATTTTTTAACTTCCATAATATTAGTCAACCGAATACCTTCTTTTTTTTTAAAAAAAAGCTTTCATGTCTGAGAATCAATCTCATATCAATTTCCTGCGATGAACTGAGCAAAAAGATTAGGAAAATAGAAGAAGAAGAAAGAATTGTTCCACCAACACCAAAGCACAAGGTTATGAGAACCAAAGCACAAACTGAGTAACTAGTATAAAGAACACAAAAAAAAATGAAGGCGTTCAACACATCTTGAGATACCCAAATACAAATATGATTGAATTTCATAACTTTCTTAATTGATGATTCGATCAACAAAACATTAATTCTCAAATTGTACAATAATTTAATATTCAAAGAACAATATATTCTTTTCTTTCACTTAGGATCCGTTTGGATTGAGCTTATTTTTGTTAAAACTGAAAATTGAAACTGAAAACACTGTAGCAAAATAATTTTTAAATGTGTGAATAGTATCGTGGGACCCATTTTTAATAAAAAAGTTGCTGAAAAGTGGAATTTGTGGGTCCGTGAACAGTGCACTGTTCACGGTTGACTTGGTCAAATAGTGCGGCTGGGAAAAAAAAAAAAAAAAAAAAATCATAAAACGCAACCCAGGATTCAGCGGAAAACGCTGAATCCAAACGGGCACTTAAATACTGAGTGTTTGAGTCTCAATTTTTTGGTTGGTAAAAAAAAAAAAAAAATTTGAACATGCAAGATTCTATTAATTTTAAACATAAGAAGTTAGATGAATTGAACTAATGATAAATTTAATCTCAATATTTGTGAGTTCTAGTTAGCTCAATTGATAAAGTGTCTGATGGTTAAATAAGATATTTGAGGTTCAATCCTCGCCTATACTAAAAATCGATTAGTATCTTAGTCTGATAATAAAGAGCTATCATCAGGAATGGAGCGAACGTCATAAGTTTGAAACTTTTTATATTAAAAAAAAATAATAATAATAAAAAACTCAAAATTTGATAGGTCTTAAAATAAAATTCTACAAATAGTTATGACATGTTCGATACATTGTAACAAGTTTAAGAGATTACTCATCAAAAGGACCCAAACTCCGCATGAGTCCAATCTAATGGACCCGTTCGTTTAAACTGTCCATCGTTGCACACTTTGACCGTTGTGACAACAAAGCCAAACAAAACCAAAAAGGAGCGGGAAGTAACTAACTTACTCGGTCCGTTCATTATTTATAAGAGTCATAGCATTGTAGGGTACTCACTCTTCTTCACATTTTTGTTGGGAAATATTCTCTACAATTGTGAATAAATTTTAGTAAGTACAGTGGAAGCACAACCACACAAAAATACAAAGATTTACGTGGAAACCCTTTCTCCTTAAACGGAAAAACCACGAGACAAATTCCGAATAATTTCACTATATTAAATAAAGATTACAACACTTAGAGTTACAATTTGAGTGAAAAAAAAAAGAAAAAAAAAAAAAAACTTTTTTTTTCTTTTCACTCATTGCTCTCTTTCTCACTATGTATTTTCTCTTACTCTCTCTATTTTTCTCTTCTCTTTTTCTTGCTCTCACTCACGCAGTTCTTCAAGACTACACCTAGTCCTCACCACACGGACTTCACTTCTTTTTCCCTCTGCCCAAAATGGCCGAATGGCCTCTCCATTTAATTCTTCATATTTTCCTTCTTTTCTCCCTTTCACACTCTTCACATCAAGTCACAATAAATGCAAACCAACTTATCTTGACTTTGCTTCAACCAATTTCAGCTCTCCCTTAGCCGAATGACCCTTGCCTTTTGCTTCTTTCTTTTCTTTCTTCCTTCAGCGTGTCCAACACGCCTAAGCCAACCAACCCATGCTGACTTTGTACATAATGAAGAAAAGTTAAGAACCATGAATGACATGCTCATTAAATGAGCATGTCTATTAAGTGGGCTGGACTCATGGTGCAGTGCACCCAACAATCTCCCCCTCCAGCCCACTTATGGAGGAGATCTTCAACTCAACTCTTCAGTTAGAATTCATGCCGGCCAAGTTAATACCAAACTCAACCTTCTTCATTATCTTTATCAACACTGAGAAAATTTCATTAGAATTAATTCCTTTTATTCTCAAAAAATTTATTTCACTTTGGATATCCTTAATCCAATTTTTTGGCTCCCCCTGCTCAAGACCTTCATGATATTTCATTTCATCATTCTTCCTAGCATCATGATATTTTCATCAAATATCACTTTCTCATTTAAATCACTTTCAGGTAGAGAGGATTTTACTCTCTTGGCTGTAACACTATTAATATCAACTCTCAACTGTTGAGTTTTCTCAAAAACTTTGACTGCATTGGACTTTTTCTTACAAGCCCTCACATGAGTTCTGTACATGCCACAACAAGCACGCCCTCTAGCAATAACTAATAATCCTTTGGAAAGTTTCCATCTTCCATTGCCAAGATGGTTACAATAACAAGCTCGATCCAAAGCCAATGTAGACAACACATTCATCCTTAAATCTGGAACATGCCGCACATTCTTCAATATCAACGTGCAACCAACATTGGTCTTGATGCACACATCACCAATTCCCACAATTTTTGAATAATTGGAGTTACCGATCTTCACAACACCAAAGTCACCTGCTTTGTATGTGGTGAACAACCTTTTTGTGGGGATAACATGGTGGGAAGCTGCTGAATTAACAACCCACTCAACATCATTCTTAGAAACATGCTTACATTTTTGCTCTTCAAGAGAGAGCATCAAAACATCCTCATGAAACACAATTGCTGCAGTATTCTTCTCATCATCATTCTTTTCATCTTTTTCTTCAGTTTGTTCTTTATTCCAATGCCAACAGTTTCTTTTTATATGACCCTTTTTCCCACAATAGAAACATTCTCTCATCTCTTTAAACTGAGATCTACCTTTTGACTGTGACCTGTCATTAGTTTTGGCCCGATCATCAAGCCCTCTGCTTCTATTTTTGCCCCTACTCTCCATGACAAGAGCTTGATCTTGTGCATTGCTTATACCTGCATTTCTTCTGCAAACCTCTTCACTTAGAATCAAATCTCGAATATCATCATATTTGAGTTTGCTCTTCCCTGCAGAATTGCTTACTGCCATTCTTATGGCCTCCTAATTATTTGGCAAAGAAGCCAAAACAATTAATGCACGAATCTCATCATCAAAATCAATTTCCACAGAAGACAATTGATTTGTGATGGTGTTAAACTCATTTAGGTGCTGAGCCACAGGAGTACCTTCCACCATCTTCAGATTAAACAACTTCTTTATCAGATGCACCTTATTATTAGCCGAAGGCTTTTCATACATGCTAGACAAAGCCTTCATAAGATCCACTGTGGTCTTTTCCTTCATAACATTGTGTGCAACTGATCTTGTTAGAGTTAATTGTATAACTCCTAGCACCTGTCTATCAAGAAGACTCAATTCTTCTTCTTCCATACTATCTGGTTTCCTTCCCGAAAGAGGAAGATGTAATTTCTTCCCATACAAATAATCTTCGATCTGCATCTTCCAATAGCCAAAGTCTGTGTCGTCAAACTTCTCAATTCCTGATGTCTTTCCTTCTTCTCTGGCCATTGCTCCCAATTGAACTGAACCTACGCTCTGATAATACTTGTTGGGAAAAATTCTCTACAACTGTGAATAAATTTTAGCAAGCACAACGGAAGCACAACCACACAAAAATACAAAAATTTACGTGGAAACCTTTTCTCCTTGAAGGGAAAAATCACGGGACAAACTCCGAATAATTTTATTATATTAAATAGAGATTACAACACTTAAAGATATAACTTGAGTAATAAAAAACTTTTTTTTTTCTTTTCACTCACTGCTCTCTTTCTCACTATGTATTTTCTCTTACTCTATTTTTCTCTTTTCTTTTTCTTGCTCTCACTCACGCAGTTCTTCAAGACTGCACCTAGTTCTCAACACACTCTGGGACTTCACTTCTTTTTCCCTCTGCCCAAAACGGCCGAATGGCCTCAACATTTAATTCTTCATCTTTTCCTTCTTTTCTCCCTTTCACACTCTTCACATCAAGTCACAATAAATGCAAACCAACTTATCTTGACTTTGCTTCAACCAATTTCAGCTCTCCCTTAGCCGAATGACCCTTGCCTTTTGCTTCTTTCTTTTCTTTCTTCCTTCAGCGTGTCCTACACGCCTAAGCCAACCAACCCATGCTGACTTTGTACGTAATGAAGAAAAGTTAAGAGCCATGAATGACATGCTCATATTTAATGGGCATGTCTATTACGTGGGCTGGACTCATGGTGCAGTGCACCCAACAATTTTTCCTCTATTCAAAACTAAGAGCTCAATTCTCAAACTAGAGTCGCTGTTAGCTATCATGTTTCAATCTCCAAACCCAACATCTCTCTCAGAGCATAAAGGTAGCTCCTTTTCGTATTTTACATTTGTGCTAGACATTCTTTTTGTTTTCTTTTGAATGATCTCTATTGGAGTTTCTACAATTTTGGTTTGCAATATTATTGTTTCTTACCAATTGGCAACTACTCATTATTGCTATGAACAGAAGTTACTGAGCACTCCCATATTGGACGATGACTGGGAGAAGTGCGTTATTAGAGAACTGATGGCTGCCCGAAGAATCTAAAGCTCGTGCTTCAAGATCTCTTCAGGAGTTCGAATTATCCATCGGTGTAAGTGCAAACGCTGAGACTAACAATGTTGGTTATTTTGCTATCATTTCTTGTAGCTTCTTGTTTGATTGTGTCATGTGTGGGGTACTTGGTTTTAATTACTGTATAAGAGAGAATAAATATTAAATGTCTTTTCTTTTCTTATCCAATATTTTCTTAGTAAACAAACATATCATAAAGGAGGCTTCTTTTCTTTCTTTTTTTGGATAATCTCTTATGGGGTTTCTACGATTTTGATTTACTTTGTTGTTCTGGACGTGAATTGTTCTGCTTTTGACCCCAACTAATTGACCATTTCTTACATAAACAGGAGTTACAGAAAGCTCCCATGGACCGCGTTGGCTGGGTGAAGCTCTATGCTAAAGAAACGAAGGATGCCTCCAATAAAGATGATGCTATAGCTCGTGGTTCAAGAGTGTTTGATGCTTTCGAGTCATCCATCCTTGCAATTGCAAACACTGGGATTAACCAGGTTGTTTATTTTGCTATCATATTTCTGTAACTGCAATGTCTTATAATTTCCCTTAATGTTCTTTCCTTTTCTTCTTTGGTGGATGGAAGAAATGGTGAGAGAAGTGCAGTGTTGAATGTTGAGTGGGTGGGGAGGATTTAAATCTAGGGAAAATTACAATTTACCATCTTGTGGTTTAGTCATTTCATAATTTATTACACAAATTTTCAATTGTTATATTGACTCTTTAAATTTTGGACTAAAACAAAATTGTTAGAATTCCATCCAACATATATAACCCTAATGACTTCATTTCAGTTCAAACCTTAGGAGTTAAAAAATGGCAATTAAAAACATCTTTGATATTGAATTGTGATTGGTCAAAACATAAGGGGGTAAATTACTTACCAACAAAATGAAAAATATGTTAATTTGGATGAAATCCTAACAATTTCATTTTGATCCAAACTTAGTGGTTCAAATGTAGCAATTGAAAGTTTGTGTCATTGGGTTTACCGAAAGGGATAACTCATAGGCTTGAAGAGCTCTTTCTTATTTTGTGCTTTTCTCTACAGATTACTTGAAAAAATTTAGCCCGAGGTATATCTTAATCTCTTCCGCTGTTTTAAAATTCTCACAGATGGCGGAACAAGGAAAAACACTCTTACAGGAACTGCAGAGTGTAAAGAACTGAAATTGGAGTTGCAACAGCTGAAGCAACTGGTGACTCAGAAGAGTCAGAACCAAATTGGGCGGAAGACATTAAAGGTTTAGCTCAGACCCCATAATTTGAAAGAAAATGGTTTGTAACATTTGAAAGTTAGTGTATTAAATTGAAATAAAGTCAAACTACAATAGAGTAAATTGTATTTTACCCTTAAATATAAGAATGGTTTGTTTCCTTTTGAGGCTTTATTTTATTTATTGTGAATTTCCCAATACTAGATGATGTTGATGTACAGGAAGAAACTTGTGTCCATCAAAGTGTTTTCAAAAGGGATAAGTTATAGGCATGAAGAGATCTATCTTAATTTGTGCTGTTCTTTAAGGATTATTTGAACAACATTAGCACTTAGCAGGAGGTATATACGGTTCAATTTTTTTAGCTGTTTTAAAATTTTTGCAGCAAATTGTAGAACTTCTTCAGGCAGCGTATGTACGTGAGCAACAACTGGCATCGCATTTAGAGGTATAGCTCACAAACCCCATAATTTCATGACTCAAGTATATGATCTTATATTTGGACAGAATTTCAGCCATGTTTACCATGTCAGCAGCAGAGTGTTCTGTGGCTATATTGTGTTGCATTTGAAAGAATTTTGTATTCATAAAAAATTGTGCATTTAGTCTTCCTTCATTGGTCACTTGGATTGGATCATTGATTGAATTAACTATACTATTTTTTCTAAATTTTCTCTTGCCTGATGACAATTGCTTGATTTTCTCTAGGCGAGGACTAATGAATTGGACCAGCAACTACAACAGATTCAGCGCAGCAACTCCAACCAAGCGCAGCGCTTCCATGCACCCTGATATCTTCTATTGATTCTTGGATACGTTAGTTTGGCCTAATGGTTGGATAATTAGTATGTTAGTTCTTTCAACTGCTGTGAAAAAGGTTATGCTGTTTATCTGTAGGTACTACAAATGGTGTTTCCCCTCTTATATTCAAACGGTAGGTAGTGATGAAAGACCCATTTTAGATTTAATTTGAATACACCTTTATGGATTACTTCTCTTTACTGCTTGTGTCCTCAGATTTCAATATTGAATCTCTTTTTTTAGTAAGTAATTTCAATATTGAAATTGATACACATCATAGATGTTTGTAGGCTTGAGTTTAGAGATCAAATCAAGTGTAATTGTAGGCTGGAGGCTATGTTCCAATGAGAGGGGTGTGCTAATGTCAGCACCGACAAGGTCACCAGAATCCGAAGAACAAACCATCTGACTTGCCGGAACCTCCTGATATTTGCAGTGATTTTCCCAATATTTTTGGAGCCATCTGCAATGTCTTTTTCATTTTCCATTGTTTTCTTTTACCCTTGGCACCAATTCAACCCTAGAACTCACTAAAAAGCATTGGAGGCTGTGTTCAATGATAGAGATCCATGTACCTGACAAGGTGAGCTACTATATGGAGGTTAAGGGTGGCGTAGTGCAAGGAACCCGGTGTTGTGAGGCAGGTAGGTGCATGATTGAGAAAACTGTAGTATGTAAATGCCTTGTTTGATGTATTGTATTTAGCTCAGATTCAGGATGGGATAGAAGACAAAGTGTGTTAGACACTTAGAAGTCATGACAGGAGTTATCTATGGAACTATATAGAGGAATCGAAAGGGAAAAATACACAATAAGCTCAAAACATCATTCAGGATAAGAAATCACTTACTTTTTGTTGAAGTACTCTGAAAATGTCATATTTTGATGAGGCATTGTCAGTGTTTCCACCAAAAGGACTCTCAGCAGAGATATTATTCACAACCTCAACAACAAAGTAGATTTTTCCAGTGTGAATTGCCAAAACTATCATCTCCTTGAGGTTGTTTATGTCAGCCATGCTATAAGCAAAGTGGATAACATTTGTTCCAATAAAGTTAGAAACTCACTCTACTTTAAGACTAAGAAGACAGTGATAATACCTAAGTTCCAAGAAAGTTAGAAACTCACTCTAGCCTCAGCAAATCAACCTTCTTGACTAGCTTTCTCTTGCTAACAACATTCTTTGCCTTGCCATGCAGAGAAACTTAATGTTCTTGTCATGTTACAACAAACCCACTTCCAACTTTCTTCAAGCTGACTCCTTTGTTTAGCAATGTATATATAACGGAAAATCTTATTTCGCACTCATTATTCCACACCCTATACACACTCATTTTTTAAATTATGTTTTTAAAACATGATTTCAGTTAAAATTGTGAAACCGGAGCTTGTTAAGCATATCCAACATAGCTGGTTCAAAGCAACTGCCTTATTGGCCACAACAAGTAGCAATAGTTCGATAAGCAAAGCGAGATATGTGTAGAAAGGACCTTTAACACATTAGCAAAAACATTTTAATTGTTGAACAACCACATTAAAACAACAACATGTGGAAGAGCTAAAGCTAGTTACAATATTCTGAATAACTGATTAAAAGTACTCAACATCCACAGATCACATTGTCTTTTCTCTTAACAGAATTTTACAAACAAAAGCGAAATTTGAGTCTCTCCCTCTTGATCTACTGTTGTTGGACTCAAGGGTGGAGCCAGGGGGTTGCCTCCCCTTGGCTCCTTGAGAAAGATCCTTGAAGTTGGTATATTATGAACTATTCTTTGGTACTTTACCCTAACAAAAGAAAAAGACACTCACTGTACAGACCCTTAACATAAAGAAAGTAGGAAAATAAATCTTCTCCACATATCAAATCATATCACTTTTTCACCAAATTTACCATTCTATCATATCACTTTTTCACCAAATTTACCATTCTTATTAGTTTTATCTCACCACTTACATCTTCACCCATTTCATTGTTCCTTTTTTTCTCAATCATTATTTTCAATTTACAATTTACTATTCACAACAGTTTTCTTGCACAAATTGACGTGTTATCAATCATAAAAAAAATTCAAATTAGAGACTTTTTTGGTCCAACCATAATCGCATGGGAGAACAAAATGAATGGAATAGCATTCTTCTTCTGATAGTCAAGATTCATTCATTCACATTTTTAAAAAACCTCAATGGGTCGTCAAAGCACCACTACATTACATTAAGAAACAAGAAAAAATAAAATCTAAGTGTTGTTAATATTTTTTTTTACCTAAAAAGAAAAGGACAAAAATATATAGATTAGTTGTTTCTTTTTGTTTCTGCTCCATCATGTCATAACCCAGCGGTATTCTCTACTAACTAAGATTGCTCCTGAGAAGATTGCTCCTGCGAAGATTGCTCCAGAGAAGATTGATCCTGAGAATTAAATTATAATATAATAGTGATTAGTAATCAAATTATAATATAATAGTGATTAGTAATCAACTAAAATATTACAAAAAAAATGGATATAGATAGAAAGATAAAGAAGGAAATATAAAAAAATATATATATATACCAATCGCCGAAGAGGCACCCACGAACCGTCTCCAACAAAGGGAAAGTTAATGACTATTTGTTCACTGCCAAAAACCCTGAATCCGAGGGCACTTTGGTCATAAAAGCCTGCCGGAAGAGATATTTCCATAGGGAAGTGCGGAATCGCCGAATCAATGTTACCATTCACAGTAACGGTTCCTGTGTTCCAATTCACGAAGACCCTGACGTCACGTAAATTAGAGCCCTGTGGATACACAATTATCTTTTGATATCCCTCGCTCAGTGAGCGATGATAGATATGATATGGACTCCGGCTGACAGGCAATGGGACTGGTTCACTCTTTTTTTTTTTTTTTTTTTCCGATAGAAACGGCGAGATGAAGTTGATCTGGTTTTTAGGGTTTTTGAATTGTTGTGTTGTGTGTGACTGAGAGGATGAGGGAAATAGGAAAGGGTTTTTATATTTTTAGGGTTTTGTTTCTTTGTTTTTTCGATATTCATTATACGTCTATCTATTCTGTCACAAAAAAAAAAAAGTTTTCGGGCCCACTCCAAGTGACGGTCTAAATCTTCTTTTTTTTCTGGGCCTATAGGCCCCTTTACAAAATGTCTTAAGACCTTTGGGCCTCTATGCCATCACTTTGCCACCAGAGATTTTTCCGTCTTTTTCTTGTGATACATGTATAATAGAATAATGGAAAGTAGCATCTCGAATTTTAGAAACTTGATATCCATATTAAAACAATTTGTAGCAATATACCTTGATAAAGGGATTAGTTGGTGTTTAAATATCTCTCTGTTTCGGATATTCTTTGGCTGGATACTTGGCAGCTTTGCTTCAATCAAGCTATAAACAATCAATTTTACACCTTATTTCACAATATATGAGGCCATTGATATCACTTTTGCTATACATCAATATCATAACATATCATCTCAACAATTGTGAATTTTTTTTTTTTGGTATATTTAGATTTTATTTTATTTTTTGTTATTGCTTTTGCATCTCTCTACTGCTTTCTCCCCACCTGCAAAAGGTTTGACCGTCGACATGGGTAATCCTTCACTCATGCTTTGATTGTGGTTGTGTTCACCATGCAAATTATATTTGCGACCAAAATTTACCCAAGTAATAGTGTTGTTAGTGATCTTGGCGAAATGATTTGTACTTCCATGTTACACAGGAAGCATGGATTTTAAATCATTTATGGATGATAGTAGGATATTCATCTTAAAAAAAAAATTATCATGTCTCAATCACTACAAAAAAAGGTCCTCTGGCCGCGTTTTAAAAACTCGGCTATATGCCAAAAAAACGTGGCTGTAGATTATAGCCGCATTAATGCTGATATCATTTTAATTTACAAGTGAATAATCTTCTTTTTTTTTTTTTTAAACGGAAAATCTGAAAATGAATAATCTTTCTATATCTATAAAATATTACAGTGTGTGATGGACCAGCTAAGGTTAAACAAAAATAAATAAATAAACCATTTATGAATGATAGGATACTTATGTGTAATGGAGCAAGAAAAGGTTAAAATAAAAATAAAAAGAATTGCT
The DNA here is from genome assembly GCF_932294415.1 of Quercus robur. NCBI lineage: Eukaryota > Viridiplantae > Streptophyta > Magnoliopsida > Fagales > Fagaceae > Quercus > Quercus robur. The sequence goes on from NC_065540.1 coordinate 14,223,166, forward strand.
CCACCAACAGCAAATTAAAAATCTCCTCAAAAAAAAAAAAAAATTAAAGGAGAGATTTATCATTTATTATGCGAACCAATGCACGCTAGGTAATTTTGGTGAGCTTTATGAAGCGATTTCAACCACTCTTGAGACGACCCAGTGCAAAGGTGATTGTTTTTTTTTTTTTTAATTGACCATTTTGATTCTTAAATTGTATAATGATTCAAATTAAGAGAATAATACTTTTTCTTTCACCTGAATTATGAGTCTCAGCTTTAAGATCTCAATGTTTAGAAATACTAAAATGGTGAGAAATTTTACTAGTTTCTAGGATGACAATTCTAAGTGCAATTGAGAACTCAAAAAAAAGTGGGAATCGATATATCTTGATATTTTTAAACTTCCATAATATTAGTCTACCAAATACCTATTTAGGAAAAAAAGAAAAAGAAAAAAAAGGAAGAGGATTTCATGCCTCAGAGTCAATATCATATCAATTTACAAGTGAACAAATCCATTTTTTTCTCATAAAAAATTACTACCTGTGATGGATCAAGCATAGGTTAGGGGGAAATAAGAAGAAACACAACTACTATATTTTTTACCCCCTTCGAAAGCAAGTATTAATATATTTTTTTTAATATAACAAAGATATAACAGTAAATTATCAACGAGCCCATATGGAGCTTGTATTGTAATGGGAGAAAATCAGGATATGCTGTGAAGAGAGAGGCAACAGATGATGATTTGAATGTGATGCAAATGCTGCATGCAGTGTCAATGGGAGCTGGGGTTCTTCCAAGTGAAGTGACATTGGATCAACAAGAGAGTGGTGATTTGATGTACATGAGAGCGCATTTTGAACGTGTTGTTGGATCGAAAGACTCTGAGACATACTATATGATGAATCCTAATGGCAACAATGGCCCTGAATTGAGTATCTTTTTTGTTAGGATATGATATGAAGCCTCTGATTAGTTTGATGAGAATTTATAATCACTATTTATTTCCTCCAATTTTCCTTTCCTACCAAATAAAGGAAAGATAAACAAATTTTCAAACTCCCACTTTTTTAATCTTTACCAAACACAAAGAATGGAAAATCTCTCTCTCTCCAACTTTCCTCCCAATCCTACCTCTTTGGGGTGGGCCTCTCATAAGCTTGTGTTCTATAGGTGTCGATCCAAATGCTTATGAGTGACTTGCTCCATTGACTAAAAAGATATATTATGTTTCCATCTTCCATTAAATGTAACATCACACTTATAATGTGTATATCTCATATTGGTGGTGTATGAGTCTCGTACACTAAAATTCTATGAATTTGAGGCTGCATATAGCAAAAAACACCATATACCTTCCACCATATTAAAAGATATATACTTAAAAGGACCCAAACTCCATATGAGAACAATCTAATAAACTTTCCACCGTTGAAACACTTTGACCGTTGTGACAACAAAGCCAAACAAAACCAAAAGTAACTAACTAATTTACTTGGTCAGTTTATATATAAGAGTCATAGCCTTGTAGATTTTATACATTTATGAAAATGATAGGATACTTATGTGTAATGGAGCAAGCAAAGGTTAAAAAATAAAAAGAATTGCTCCTCCAACAACTAATTAAAAATCTTTTCAAAAAAATAAAATAAAAGGAGAGATTTATCTTTCATTATGCGAACCAAAGCATGATAAGTAATTGTGGTGAACCAAAAATGAAGGCGATTTCAACAACTCTCGAGATGACCCAATACAAAGATGGTTGTTTTTTTTTTTAATTGACCATTTTGATTCTCAAATTGTATAATGATTCCATATTAGGAGAATAATATTCTTTTCTTTCACCTGAATTATGAGTCTTTACATTAAGATCTCAATGTTTAGAAATACTAAAATGGTGAGAAATTTTACTAGTTTGGGGGTGACAATTCTAATATGTGCAATTTGGAACCTAAAGACAATTCTAATAAATGCAATTTAGAGCCAAAAAAAAATGTGAGAATTAATATATCTTGATATTTTTAAACTTCCATAATAATAGTCTACCAAATACCTATTTAGAAAAAAAGCTTTCTTGTCTCAGAGTCAATATCATATCAATTTACAAATGAATAATCTGTTGATTTCACATCAAAAATTACAACCTGTGATGGATTGAGCATAGGTTACAAAAAAAGAAGAAGAAACACAACTACTATATTTTTTTACCCCATTTGAAAGTAAGTATTTTTTTTTTAAATATAATAGAGATGTAACAGTAAATTGTTACAAATCACTATTTTTTTCCTCCAATTTTCCTTTCCTACCAAATAAAGGAAAGATAAACAAATTTTCCAACATCCCACTTTTTTATCTTTCCTACCAAACACATAGAATGGAAAATTATTACTCTCTCTCTCTCCTCCCAATATAATAAAAAATCATCTAAAGGATCCACTCTATGGGGTAGGCCTCTCATAAGCTTGTGTCTCCCATCGATGTCCAATCCAAATGCTTGTGAGTGACTTGCTCCATTGAATAAAAAAAGTATAGTGTTTCCATCTTCTATTAAATGCAGCATCACACTCCCACTTGTAATGTGTAAATCCCGCTGGTGGTGTATGAGTCTCGTAAACTATGGTTCTATGAATATGACGCAACGTATAGCAAAAACACCATATACCTTCCACCATATTAAGAGATAAAAGGTATGCGGTGGTTTTGTTTGGGTATGTATGGGTCGGCTTTCGGCTTTAACTTAACTTCAAACCCAGTTTTTTTGTTTTTTATTTTTATTTTTATGTTTAATTCTAGAATATAAAAATTTTCTATATGGCTACTGATAAATATTCAAACATAAAACAAAATGGAGGAATGAAGAAATTTGGTTACTGTTTATTGTGTGAGAAATCTGAAGCTCTCAAATTTTCTCTCGGGCTAGGGAAAAATAGAAGAAGAAATAAACAGAGGAGAGATGATGTTAACGGTGGTTAGTGAAGTTATTAAAGGTGGTAGTAATTTAGAAAGGGTACCTAAGAAACTATACTTAGAGTACTGTGACTAAATTTTGTCCTTAAGGGATATTAATTACTAAAAGGGTTGGACTAGTAGGTGTGGTGCTAGGCCACCCCTAGTTTCTCTGTTGTGTAGAGAAGTGGGTTTTTCCTCCTTCTCTTCAACAGTAGAAGATGTCTGTCCCTTCTACACGAAGGAGAGTTTTGTGTTGGGGTTTGTCTTGTTTGTTATTTTGTCTCTCTGTGGATATCAAGCGTATCCGTGGAGCTTGTTGGGATTATTTGTTGTGGGGCTGGGGAAACACTTTTCCTTTTGGGAGGAGTCTACTACACTTTCTACGTCGACTAATGTGGAGGAATTTAGGCATGCAGTTGGATACAAGTTTTATGCCTAAAATTAGTGCGCCTGGGATTTACGGAAGGAAATTTCCACTCCCACGGAAAGCCTTTCGTGATGCACAGTGGAAACCAGCAACAAGGGAATCAGGTATGGAGGTCGGCCAAATAGCAGATTTCCAGGCGGACATGGAAACAAATGGATTTTTCGGTGACCAGCAACAGTTCAGTTCTAGTCTGAAAGCAGCACCATATTCGGCTAAAGGAGAAGATGTAATTTTCGTTCCAGGTTTTGATGAAGGCAGAAAATCCAGTTTTAGAGGGGCAAAAGAAGTCAGTCCATGCCCAGTTCCGGTGGTGGCCAGCCCAGGAGCGAGTTCACCGAAAAAAATCCAGTTAGACATGAAGGTAACGGTGGAGGAAGGAAGCAATAAATGCAGAGAGCCATTAAATGCTGAAACTGTGAGTATGGGGAAGACGTTACAAACAGAGGCTGTATTTACTCCAAACAGGACGTCAGTCTCAAATGAATCCGGACCAAATTTGAACCAGATTCCAGGTGAGGGAAATATTAATTCAGAGATATTACTTCCCAAATCAATCTCGTCTGCTGAGCTGTTTGTTATCCAAATAAGGGAAATCAATGAGGCCCTAATCAAGTTTGGAAAACAAATGGATGGGGAAATAAAGGCAAAAGAGGCAAGCAATGCTGAAATTACTCCTCAGAATCAATGTGATAAAGCAAAGGAATGGAGTGGAGCACTTGAGGTAGGGTTGGTACAAGCACGTGGCCAACTTCAAGGGTATTGCCGTGTGCATGCACAATCTATCCAACAGAAAATTAACACAGCCTCTGGTAATGAACCAGATCGGTCCAATCAGCCTCCGCACCGTGCCATTTGGAAACCTCCTCCATGGCCGATTCTAAAGGTGAACTCTGATGATGTGATTTTTCGGAAACAAAATTCTGTGGATGTTGTTTTGGATATGGGAGGTGGATTAATGTTGTTTTGGAGATCGATTATTGATGTAATTGTGGAGGGTTCGGGCACAAATTATATCGATACAATGTTTCAAGAAGAAGATAGGGCAGGGATTGGAGTGATCATCCGAGAATGCCAAGGAAAAGGCTTGGCACACATGGTCGGAATCATCCCTCTCGCCCTAACTGTCATAGAGCTTGAAACTTTGGCTATATCGAAGGCTTTAGAGTTTGATGCTGATCTGAGTTTGGAAGATGTCACCCCAGAGAGAGTTTCAGAGATTGCAATAAACACTTTGAATGCAAATTCACAATCTTTGGAATCCTTTGGTTTACTTAGTCATGATGTTAAATGTTTTGCAAGTTTATTTCATTGTATTAGACTTTCACATGTTCGTAGAGAAGGATTGTTGTATTCTCACATTAAGAGAAACGACAATGGGGTTGCTTATAGTCTGGCTAAAAATGCATTATGCATACCAGATTTTCAAGTATGGATGGAAGATGTCTCATCTCATATTGGTTCGATTTTACAATTGGATGTAGTTGAATTTTAGTAATAAAATCCATCAGTTTCTTTCTCAAAAAAAAAAAAAAATTACTAAAAGAACCCAAACTCCGTGTGAGAACAATCTAATAAACTTTCCATCGTTGAAAAACTTTGACCGTTGTGACAAGAAAGCCAAACAAAACCAAAAGTAACTAACTAATTAACTAACTAATTTATTCGGTCAGTTTATATACAAGAGTCATAGGAGCCTTGTAGAGTACTCACTCTTCTTCACCTTTTTGCTCTCATATTTCTCAATTCTCAAACTAGAGTCGCTGTCAGCTCTCACATCTCAATCTCTAACCCCCAACTTCTCTCTCAAAGGTACTCTCATTTTCTCCATTCTTTTCTGTTCTAGTTTGAATATACGTCTCCAACACTTAAATTAATTTAGTATTCAATATAGCATTTGATTTTTAAATTTCACAGTCAAAATCATGTGGGTTCTTTTTGTTGATTCTCTTAAAGAATGCAATTTTTTTTTTCCACTATATTGACTTTTTGTAGAAACGTCCAAGAAAATATGAGAGCTTGCTATTTATTGGGTTAAATATATGTATTCAATGGAGTTTTTAGATATTAAAAATTAAATGTCATTTCTTTTCTTATCTAATAACTTTTTCTTAGTAAACAAACAGAGCATAAAGGAAGCTCCTTTTTGTATTTTACACTTATGCTACACATTCTTTTGTTTTCTTTTAGATGATCTCTAATGGGGTTTCTACGATTTTGATTTGCAATATTATTGTTCTTCATTTTTTTCTTTCTAATTGGCAATTACTCATGTATTGCTATAAAAAAATGATTTTGACCCGAACTAATTGATCCTTCGTACTTAAACAGAAGTTACAGAGCGCTCCCATGGACAATGTACATGATGACTATGGTGAGTACTTTGTTAGAGAAATGAATACTGTAGAAGAATCTAAAGCTCGTGTTTCAAGATTGCTTCAGGAGTTCGAGTTATCCATTGGTGCTGAGACTAACCAGGTAGGTTATTTTGCTATCATTTCTTGTAGCTTCTTGTTTGGTTGTCGAGAAGACTGAGGAAAGAAAAAGAAACTGGTTGTGTCATGTGTGGGGTACTTGGTTTTAATTACTGTCTCTTTCTTTTCTTACCCAATATTTTCTTAGTAAACAAACATATCATAAAGGAAGCACCTTTTTCCAATTTTTACATTCATGCAAGACTTTCTTTTCTTTTCTTTTGGATTATCTATTATGGGGTTTCTATGATTTCTGTTCTGGACATGAATTGTTCTTCAATTCTTTCTTTCTTATCGGCAACTAATTAATCCTTTCTTACATAAACAGGAGTTACAGAATACTCCCATGGACCGTGTTGGCTGGGTGAAGCTCTTGGTTAAAGAAATGAAGAATGCCTCCAATGAAGATGATGCTATTGCTCGTGTTTCAAGACTGTTGGAGGCTTTTGAGTCATCCATCCGTGCAAGTGCAAACACTGAGATTAACCAGGTTGTTTAGTTTGCTATCAATTTTCTGTTACTGCAATGTATCATAATTTATCTTCTTGTGGTTTAGTCATTTCACAATTTTATTACACAAATTTTCAATTGTTACATTGACTCCTTAAAATTTGGACTAAAACAAAATCGTTCTAATTCCATCCAACATAACCCTAATGATTTCATTTCAGTTCAAACCTTAGGAGTTAAAACATAACAATTAAAAACACCTGTGATATTGAATTGTGAGTAGTGGGTCAAATCATAAGGGGGTATATTACTTACCCACAAAATGAAAAATCCGTTAATTTGGATGGAATCCTAACAATTTTATTTTAATTCAAACTTTAGTGGTTCAAATGTAGCAATTAAAAGTTTGTGTATTAAATTTTTATAAAGTCAAACTAGGAAGTAAATTGTATTTTACCCTTAAATCAAATAAGGGCTTTTTTTTTTTCCCTCTTATTAAGGCTTATTGTGAATTTCATGTGAATTTGATTGAAGATTATCTTTATTAGGAAAAAAATATGTGACCAGTTTATATAGAGTTTATTTTAATTATTTAATTTCTTCCACTGTTTTCATTCTCACAGATGGTGGAACTAGGACAAACTCTCTTGCAGGAATGTATAATTCTCAGGCAGTCATTGGCTATCCAACAAGAACTTCAGAAAAAGTGTGAAGAACGGAAATTGGAGTTGCAACATGTGAAGCAACTGGTGACTCAGTACCAAATTGGGCAGAGAACATTAAAGGTTTAGCTCACAGATCCCGTAATTTGAAAAAAAATGTTCATAAAAATTGCGCACTTAAGCTTCCTGCATTCGTCATTGTGATTGGATCCTTGATACTTTACGGTCATTGCATGATCTCAATTAACCATATGTCTACTCTCTTTTTTTACAAAATCTTTCTAAATTTTCTCTAGTCTGATGATTATTGTTTGATTTTATGATGCGGTACCAGAAGGAGAATGTTATATTGGCAAGAAAATATCTACATATGAAGACTTTTGCAATGCATCTACACCAGATGAGAGATCAAATGTAAATTTTGTCCACAAAATGCAAAATCCATTAATTTGGATAGAATCCTAATAATTAACTTTAGGAGTTCAAATTTAATCCAAACTTTAGGAGTTCAAATGTAACAATTGAAAGTTAGTGTATTAAATTGCAATAAAGTCGAACTACAATGTAGTAAATTGTATTCTACCCTTAAATATAAGAATAGTTTGTTTCCTAATGAGGCTTTGTTTATTTATTGTGAATTTTCCAATTCTAGAAAAATTTGATGTTGATGCACAGGAAGAAACTTGTGCCCATCAATGTGCTTTCAAAAGGGATAAGTTATAGGCTTGAAGAGATCTATCTTATTTTGTGCTTTTCTTTAAGGATTATTTGAACAACATTATCACTTAGCAGGAGGAGGTATGGTTTAATTTTTTCAGCTGTTCTAAAATTTCCACAGGAAAGAGAAGCACTTCTTCGGGCAGCATATGAACGTGAGCAACAAGTGGGGTCCTATTTCCTGAATCAGATGAGTAATATAGAGGTATAGCTCACAAACCCCATAATTTCTTGACTCAGAGTATATGATCTTATGTTTGGACAGAATTTCAGCCATGTTTACCATGTCAGCAGCAGAGTGTTCCATGTCTATATATGTTGTGCATTTCATCTTCCATGTCTATATATGTTTGTTGCATTTAGTTAATTTTGCTAATCATAAAAAATTGTGCATTTAGTCATTTGAATTGGATCATTGCTTTCTTTACAACCATTCCATGATTTAATTAACTATATGTCTACTGTTGTTTCTAAATTTTCTCTAGTCTAAAGATGACTATTGTTTGTTTATATGATGCACTACCAGGAGAAGATGATTGATTTGTCCACTTTGCTAAGCGACCTCCCAGCACTCTGATGTCTTCTATTGATTCTTGGATACGTTAATTTGGCCTAATAGGTACATAGTTAGTATTAGTATGTGAGAGCTTTCAACTGCTGTGAAAAAGGTTGTGCAATTTATCTGTAGGTACTACAAATGGTGTCTACCGTCCCAATTGGTTTGTGTGGGCTTTCCCCTATTAGATTCTTCTCTTTACTGTTTGTGACCTCGATTTCAATATTGAATCTTTTTTTTTTGGGCAAGTAATTTCAATATTGAAATTGATACACATCATAGGTGTTTGTAGGTTTATGTGTTCAGAGATCAAATAAATCAATTGTAGCAATATACCTTGATAAAGGGATTAGTGTTGTTTAAATATCTCTTTGTTTCGGATTTTCTTTGGATGAATACAAGGCAGCATTGCTTCAATAACGCTATAGACAATCACTTTTACAACTTATTTCACAATATATCACTTTGATATCTCTTTGGCCATTGATATCACTTTTTTGATACATCTATATCATAACATATCATCTGAATGAATTTTTTTGTACATTTTGATTTTGATTTTTTTGGTTATTGCTTTGCATATCTCTAATGCTTCCTCCTTACCTCCAAAAGGTAATTCTTCACTCATGCTTTGGTTGTGTACAGCGTGCACAGAAAATTACCCAATTAATAGTGCGTTGTTAGTGATCTCGGAAAAATGATTTCTACTTCCATGCTACACAGGAAGCATGGATTTTAATCCATTTATGGATGGTAGGATATTCATATTAAAAAAAAAAAAAAACTATTATGTCTCAACGTATTAATTTACAAGTGAATAATCTTTTTTTAAAAATGGAAAATGCAAAAAATGAATAATCTATTTATATAAAAAAAAAAAAAAAATTAGAATGCATGATGGACCAAGCTAAGGTAAAAAAAAAAAAAAAAAAAAAAAACCCATTTATGAATGACAGGATACTTATGTGTAATGGAGCAAGCAAAGGTTAAAAAAAAAAGGAATCGCTCTACCAAGAACTAATTACAAGGAGAGATTCTTTCTCCAATAAAATAAAATAAAAATTAAAAGGAGAGATTTATCATTTATCATGCAAACCAAAGCACACTAAGTAATTGTGGTGAACCAAAAATGAAGGTGTTTTCAACAACTCATGAGATGACCTAATATGAAGATAATTTTTTTTTTAATTGACCATTTGGATTCTCAATTGTATAATAATTCAACATTAGGAGAATAATATTCTTTTCTTTCACCTAAATTAGGAATCTCCACTTTTAGATCTTAATGTTTAGAAATACTAAAATGGTAAGAAATTTTACTAGTTTTAGGGGTGACAATTCTAATAATTGCAATTTATGCTACGATTGTTTCGAAATAAAATATTTTTAGAAAAAAATATCACATTTTACAGTGTTTGTGTGCACACTTTTTTATGATGTCAAATACATCAAAACCCAAATTGACTACAAGATATAATCTTTATTTATATTTTCTACCTCACTTTGAAAGATTTACAACATCATTATTTTATTTTAAATCAAATTTTACCACTACAAATGTGTTTCTCTTATATTTTTGTTGTGTATTATAGTCCACTTCAATCCTATTTGGTCCACGTTGGTCCCACTCGGTCCATTTTGTCTACTTTGGTCCTATTTAGTCCACTTCAATTTACTTCGGTTCTATTTGATCCATTATGTCCACTTTGGTCTCATTCAGTCCTTTCAGTCTTATTCAGTCCACTTTGTTTCTATTAGGTTCAATTTGGTCCTATTCAGTCCATTCTGTTCACTTCAGTCCTATCTATCCACATTGGTTCTATTGGGTCCATTCGGTCTTATTTTGTCCATACAATCCACTTTCGTTCTATTCAGTCCATTTTGATCTTATTCGGTCCATATTGGTCCTCTTTGAACCATTCTATCCACATCGGTCATTTTCCATCTACCTTAAGAACATTGGTTTATGAAATATTTTAAGATATTTTTTATGGGACTAGCAACTGATTTTTTTGACAGCTTTATATATTTCCCTTGAAATTAGTATAATAAATTAACTAAAGTAATCTATTGCACCTATTTACTTAACTATTTTATTGATTATTAAATTTTTTTCAACTGAACATATAACAAGGAAAAGAAGTGTTTTTTTTTTTTTTTTTTTTTTTTTTTTGGGGTCAACTGAACGTTTTGTTCAATTGAAAACATGGTTTTGAAAATGGTTTTGCCAAAACTATTTCCAAAACCATGTTTTCGATGTAATTGAATTGTACTTTTATTGTCTAATTTACGCTCAAAAAGATGAGTTTTTAGTGCTTCAACTGCAACTCAATTGGTCAGGCTTCTTAAATCTTGACTATAAGCTTGACACCACTCGATTTATTGAGATGTGAGATTTTAGTTTTCTCATGTCATGATCAATGATGACTAGAAACCTAAGAATCCATGAACTAGAGTCCTAGGATCGAGGAGTTGATAACTTTTGTGTGACGTGTAAAATGCTTTCCTAATAATAGAGGCGTAAATCAATTTATACCACAATGCCCCAATTTTATGGTCAACCTTTCAAGTTGGCCAACATTTTTAGTGACACCAAACACTTGAAATTGGAAAAATATATATATTTTTTATTTTTAGGTAAAACAAATGCAGCCTAACTATCAATCATACATAAATAACATTATATAATTATTTTCGTATAATTTTTAACAATAGTTAAATTGATAAGTTTTTTGGTTATCGTTTGGATTTACTATTAACATGACTTTTTTACCTACAAAGAAGAACTTGAAATCTCGACCGCTGTGACTTTTTTTTCTACTCTAAACTTTTTGATAGACCCATTGATAATAATCCATTAATTGATCCATTTTTTAAAAGCATATATCATCTTCTTATTATGGGTTGAAGATAAGGCCCTAAATATGTTTGGAGCCATTTTTTTTTTTAAACCTTCATATCAAATATACGATATTGAAAATTATTGTCTTGCAATAACTATAAACCCAATTTTACAACTATCGAGTTGACAGATTGTGATTGATGTAGAATAAAAGTGATTTCAATTATTATGATCCAAGTGAAAGTAATATATTACAAATCACAATGTGTCTGCCTCAACAAGTGAGCAAAAATTGCTAAATTTGTTGGGTCCTAGCATTTCTGATTATCTTCTTCTTCTTCCTTTTATTTATTTATTTTTTTACCTTTTCATTTTATCTACCAATCTGAGTTGTGGTTTTGGTTGATGGTTTACAATTTTACAAGTTTAAAACAACAAATCCACAAAGGTGTGTCGAGTAAGTGTGCGAGTGTGGTGACTGATTACTGGATCAAAAATAACAAGACAAAATAATTTCAAATACATTTCTTATCTGATATATATATATACATACATATAAAGCGGAGAGTTGGCAAAACGACTGTGGAAGCGTTAAAACCGCAGGAATGGACTTCATTTTGGGTTTGTTTATTGAGTGAAGACGAATTTACTCTTCTACCCTTAAAAACTTTTGATTTATATTAAGCGGAAAGAGTTGTTGGGGAAATTTTCGTCTTTTGACCCCTATCTTATCTCTTTGTTTGCTTTTAGATTTAAACGGAGTTCGTCTTTTTTCACTGCAGATTGAAAGAGAGAGTAAGGAAAGTGGAAGAAGAAAATTCGGTGTTTGTCTTTGTTTGTTTCAAGGTTAGCATTCAATTTCAAACCCTTCAATTTAATATTTTGATTTTTATTGCCTATATTTTTGAAGTACTCATTTTCATTTTTGTTTTGTTTTGTTTAGCTGATTTTATGTGGTCCAATTTGTTTTGGTGTGATAGATTAGTTTTTTGGGTGATGGGTTTCTGCTTCTTTTTTTTATGTGGGTATTTGGGTTTCTGTTTCTGTTGTTTGTTAATGTAAATGCTATAAGCTTTGATGACAGATGTGGCAGTAAAAAGTTTAAGAATTCTTATAAAAAGTTTATGAATAAATGAAGCTCAAAGTCTAGCTGTGAAACACAAAGTTGAATTTTGGATGTACTAATCAACTGCCACTAAACACTTTTAAAAGAATGTGATTCTCACTTTCAAAAGAAAATCCAATGCTTCAAAAGTTCTAATCAAACTCTGCATAAGAGTGTGAAATCTTGGACTAGATTGTTGAACTAACCATGGGTAGGATCATAGATCAGAAGCAAATCTAGTAATCCCTAAGCAAGAATGGTTAAATCGTTGAATTAACTAACGGTAGGACTATAAGTCGAAACAAATCATTAGCCCCTTTATGTATAGATTCGTTCTTCAGTCCTAACTCCTAAACCTCTGTCTATTCCAACATTTGTGACAATTTTTCGAGACTAGGCCATATGAATCTCACTCGTGTGGGGGGTTTTTGATCTACTGTGTAGCAAATTAAAAAGCTCCAGGTCCCTACTCTTCAATGTGACTGGTGAATTGTTTAATTACCATGTTATTTTCTAAAGAAAAACAAGTGGAAGTAGAGTCGCTTTGGATTCTTATTGATAATATGACCCATTATTATAAGAAGACAGTTCATTTTTTCACTAAGTAGCAGTTTGAAATATAGGTAGTAAAAATGTAAAAATTAAAGAACTCATGGATTATCTATTCCAAACAAAAGAACTAGAGAATGAGATGCAGCAAAAGAACTCACCAAAGAATAATGATGCTCATAATCAAAATTAATCAATCATATATACTAGTATAAAGCAACACAAGCAAACCCTCATAGGAAATAAAGCAAAGATGCATCAACCCCTTTATTACTTGAAAATTGCAACCAATTTCAAGCCAGAAAATAATAATAATAATAATAATAATAATAATAATAATAATAACACAAAAAATTCGACCCAGTAAAAGAAATTACAAAAAGACAGTCCCTTTGAAGTTTGATCAGTTTCTGTAGACACCCACATCAATGATGTAGGAGTGTCAGTGTGAGTGTCTCAGTAGAAGTGCAACAAGTCTAGCTTTGAAATTGTCAAAAAAAATCTTTAAAGTGAGTTTTAGTATGGATTGGTCTTTTGCATTATTATTATTATTATTATTTTAAATTTGCAGAGTATTTTTTTTTTTGTTGTTGTTGCCGTTTTGACTGTTCTACTAATAGAGAGAGAGAGAGAGAGAGAGAGAGAGAGAGAGAGAGAGAGAGCAACAATAGGTGAAGATCTAGGATGGCAATTTGCAAGTGGCTGTGGGAATGATTATAGTTCTCTGGGGTCTGTGAATATGACGTCAATGACAACTATGGCATGAAGATGACAATATTTGTAATGGCATGACTTTGGGCTTGTTTTAGAGCTAAATTTTTTAATATAGGGTTTTGAGTTCAAATTTCATATTTATGGTTTCATTATATTCTATTTTTCTGATTTTCCTGTCAATTTGGTTGTAGAGAAAATTAACATGTATTTAGTTTTCTTAGTATACACTGCCTGTGTGCCTTGTTTTATCTTTTTGTCCATATATCTATTTTCAATGGAGTTTATTACTTATCAAAAAAATATTTCTGCTTTTAACAATTGCTTAATGAAATAGTTTTGCAGAAACAATGTGTAGAGAAAATAATTATAGAATGGAAGTCTTGTAATTTTTTTTTTTTTATTTTTGTTTAAAAAAAAAAAAAAAAAAAACATAATCTAAGGCATACTTGAGGTGAAACCAGACCCGTTAAATGTTTGAATCCTAATAAGATGCAAAATCAAAAGTCTCTTGTCCTGATCCAAACCAAACCCCGTTGGTTGTCACTGAAACGCTGTTTCTCTCACTCTCAGACTCAGTGACTTGGAGAGAGAGAGAGAGAGAGAGAGCCATGGTTGTTGGGTTGAGATTGTTCCATCAAAACCCATTGATTGTTCCTCAAATCCAAGGACTAGCAACAAAGATATTACCGCAGGGAACCCTTAATGTTCAATGCTCAGCGAAACCAGCAGCAACACAGTACAATAATAATGAGAAATATAGCCTAAGAACATGCAAGAATTGCAAGACCCAGTATGACCCAGCTCTCAATCACCCTCGCTCTTGTCGCTACCACACTGCTCACTTTGGTGGTAAGTACCACTCTTTATTATCATTCCTGCTTTATTTTATTTTAATTTTTTTTTCACTTTTTTTTTTTTTCAATTTCGTGTATACACACACATGCACGCTTGTGCATAAGCAGAACTCATTTGAACTATTTATTTGTTTCTTTGTTTGCTAAAAGATTATTAGTACATGAAATTTCAGTGATTTTGTTAGTCAGGAAATGTCTATATAGTCTATAATTTTCATGTTAAGTCTTATGAAATGGACCTTTAAATCTTAATTGATATATATATATATATATGAAAAATTAAAGAAGGTTTCCCAGATAAATTCAGTGATGTAGTCTCATTGAGCAATAAACCATATGAATGAATTTAATTATGCTGCATTAGTCAATACAGCTACATAGTTGAATTCAATGAGGACCTTAGGTACAATGCCTAAAGAACTATACCTAAGCTTTGTCATATATATATATATGTAGTTGAAGCTTAAATAGTGTTAGATTCACCTTAAACACAAGGTAATGAGAAGTTTGTTACAAAGACTCCCAAGACATTTAAGTAAAGGCCTGATGATGCATTCTCAATAGGGGAATTAGGTTCCTCTATCTCTCCATTTCACATGAAATGGAGAGAGTGACTGTCTATTTCACAGTTAGGATTTTATTTCCTGAATCTGACAGTGTACATAGTGTCACATTTTCATTTCAAGTGAAATAGAGATACTCATATTTCTCGGGGATAGATTTTCTAAGGTTTTATCTATGGTATTAGGCTATATACATCTAGTGTGGGTGACAACTTTTGAATTAGTATCAACGTTTCATGATGTAAGTAGAGGAAACCAAAATTTTAATTTCAAAGAAAGAAAGGTTGGAGGAAAATTACGTGTAGATTATGCAAGGTGCATGGTAAAAAAGGAATGAAGTAGTGACTGAAATGTGAAATCCATGTTTCTTGTGTTTTGGAGTTACCAATCAATTTTGAGAAAGGTGGTGAAAAAGAATGCAGTAGTGATTGAAAATTACATATTTTGAGCAATAATAACAATCAATTTTAGCATGTTATTGGTTGCTATAACATACTCCATCATGTACAACAAAAGATGTTTCCTTAATTTATTAACTCAGAGGTGTTAAAATATGAACATGATAGTTGTTGGGTGCTGTAATATATCTAGTTCTTTATTTGTTTTTTTTTTTTTTTTTTTTTGTTTTTTTCCCCTAATATGAGTTGCGGATTCATTGGTAAGTAATCTTGAGAAAATAGACTATTTCAAAGGTGTTTTCAATGGATTGACAAATTTCAACACGATGATGAGTCAACTAAACATGAAGCTATTCTATCATACTAATTGGAAATTCTTATGTTGTTACTAGCTTTCTAATGCTAGAATATGACAAATTCTTTTGTACAATAGAAGAAAGTCGTGTGGTGGTGTACTCATTTACAATTATACACTATAGGAGTTGAGAAAACTTTGTTTTAAAGGTCACATGTTAATTCTTTTTGTTGTCAACTTATTGCTAAAAATATGTTGCCACCCCTTGAAAGAAAGAAGAAAACTTTATGTGAGAAATTGACAAGAGCGTTTATAGTGTTTGACAAAAGCAAAATATTTGGCTTTATATATGCAGCTATGGTTTGAATAGTCATGAGTCATATCTTTTTGTGATATCCACATATTGCTATAATTTAAGTGATCATATAATATTGATGGGATTAGAAAGGAGAAGTATACAGGTTAATTTGTTTATGCTACACTTCTGTGATTTTCATGATGTATTACTAGTTCAATGTGAAAATTTCCGTTTGTGGTACTTAAAGACATGCATATACCTTAAGTTCCACATGAAGTTTGGAGTAGTAGAATTGTATGGATTTCTTGAATTGTTTCAGAAAGCTTGGTAAGGAAAAGGCTTTTAGCCTTAAAAATGAATTTTACTCCTCCCTTTGTTTAAATTGTGCCTAAATAATTATTAAAAAAAAGTTGTTTAGAACAAATGTGAACTTGCCAATGAACTCTAGCTCAAATGACACTTCCTCATCTCATTATAATGGTTTATGTGTAGTCTTGGTTTTAAGAATTATTGGGTATGTGTGTAACTTGCCAATAATATAGAAAAAAAATTTCCGTACTATTTTTGATTAGTACTATACATATTATGTTGCTGTTTTAGGTGTTCACTTTTGCTTGTCTTTTGAAGTTTAGTTTGATTTGCATACATTTTCATTTCCGGCTCACTCAGGAGAAACAAGGAGGAAATTTGAGAGCGTTTACTCAGGAGGCACCATGGATTCTCCCGACTCCGGAAAAGTCTTTCAATACTGGCATTGCTGTGGTTCTGAAGACCCCTTTGACCCTGGATGTACTGCTGCTCCGCATTCCTCTTATGATGACTGATGCAGTTACAGTCTTCCACAATGAATACATGGTTCACTTCTTTAACCCAAGATTCTCAATTGTTTCCTACTATGCTTTATTTGTAATATGTATATGGTATATATATATATATATTTTTTTTTTTTTTCATATGTTTTCTTTTCCTTTTCAATCATGTAGCACTACTAAATTGGATTTTCAGATTCAAATTTTTTTTTTTTTTGTGTAAAAGTAAAACCCAAATGTTGGGGCATATATTCTTGGTTGCTCTGCTGTTGTGGTGTATGTAATATGAAAAGTTTGGAAAGCTTTGTTAAAGAGTTTATCCTCATGGTAACCTTCCTTAATTTGACAACGGACATGTACGGAAGAAACATAAAATCGCATTATCCATATGATATCACTACATTTCATTACATTAATATTCACTGTTACCACTCTCCCATTGGATGTAACTGTTGCAGTCACCTTTTACTCCTATCTTTAGAAATCGTTCCTAACTCTTGTTTGTCTCAACCGGTAAGGAGAGAAAAAGAGAAAATAGTCATTTCTTGCTTGTTTTTTCGTTTCTTGTACTTTGGGTTGGTCAATTTTTGTTGATTCAGTAGTTTGAATGTAGGTTTTGGTTGCACTAAAACTAGCCATAGTTAATAACATGCACTGTCAAGTTAAATTTACGTCAGGGTTTGAAATACCAAATTTGGTTGAGAGGCGGAACCCGTGTATCATAACCTTTAGACTTGCGTATATTGTATCTTGTTTTCTTTGAACCGGATTCCTTAGGATTGGGCCTCTTTGGATTTGCAGCAGCTTTTAGAATGGGACCCTGATATAAGCTTAAGAGCACAAAATTAATCCCCTATTCTTTAGCAATAGCAATGACAACAGATGACACAAATCAGAAGGTTGTGTTGTTGACTGATATTAGCCGGTGTCTCTTTGTTTGAGAGGCGTTTCCAAATAATCTTATTTTGGAGGTTGGAAGTGCTAGTTTGACAGTTCTGACTGAAAATGCAATATGAAAACCTTGAGAATTTACAATACTTGATCTTAGCTAAAGCCCAATGAAGTACCCTTTTTGTGTGTGATATAAGGAAGTGGGGCTCTAGGCTTCTAGCCATTGTTTGGGCTATTTCACTTCTTGCTAATGAGATATCCCACAAACCCTATGGACGGATAATATGGTGAATTGAATTTGAGACTTCTAGGTTTACGCTCCTAAGACCAATGAGCCCTTATGTGGATACCCTTGTAGGAGGTCATCTAGAAGTACTTGATAAATATGTAGTAGTAAAACATAATACATGTACTTTATATATATTAGTTTTAGACCCCTAATATTTAACCAATTTTAAGGTCAAATTGTTAATTAGATTAATTATGAATGCCTTGATTAAAAATTTAATAAAAAATATCATGTACAGTGGAAAAGTAGGAAACCAAACTAGTTTTACAAAAAAAATTGGGGGGGTGGGGGGGGCGCTTGACTTAATCAATCCTAAGGCAACAGTTGAGATTTACAAACAAAAATAACCCTATTTGTAATAAATCTAACTTTAGTTACCCAATTGAGCTCTGAATCTCACAGACTTCCCTTACAGTGATCTATTGCAATGTAAACCTCTAATCCACGCACTTTAAAATCCCATTGAAGATTTACTCCAACATAGACCTTCAGTCTACAACAGTACAACTCCAAGATCACCCACTTGAAGGTTTAGATTTAGCACATTTGATGACTGGTTTGTAGCAAATTCAGATCTACTGGTTTAGATTGTATGTAGATTGATTTCTAGTAGTGGCTCTGAAAGGAGAATGCACAAAACCTTTTAGATTTTAAACTAAGCAGCTCCAAAGTTTTCTAAAACGTGCCTTATGGTTTTCTTTATATACTTAGTGAAATAGGTTTGAAACCTTAAACGTTTGATGGGTTGAAAAACTGATTCTATAGATTCAACTTTTGATCGGTCAAAATTGATTAAATTTATGTTCTTGAATCAGCTTCTCTCCTGTTCTTGCACACTAAATACCAACATCTTGAGCATTGTCTAATCAATTCTAGACTCTGAGTAATATCTAGACAAGTTTGTTTTTCCTTATATAGTTTATCTGGTTTTTATTTTTCTTTGAGCAATACTGATTTGTGAATTTGTTATAGGTTTTTTGGTGTTTAGATTTGAATGAGCTTTTTATACAAAATGGAAAAATCGGAGTTATTAGCCCAAAGAATTAGTGAATGCTATTATTTTTTGGCGGAGCCAGAATTTTTTTTAGGGCCAAACCATATACAACAAAAGTATTAACTCAATCTTGAACACTTTTTTTTTTCTTAATATATATATTTTTTCTTCATTAAATTACTCACACTTCAAAAATCATGGATATTAAAATTTATAAACTAGTTATACTGTTATCTTTTTTTCACACAAAGAAGTGTATAACATTGTCTATATCCAATCAAACAAAAGCATAAAATACTATGTACACGAAGCATTAAGTATAAAGTATAAAAAAGAAACAAAATTCAAAACAGCAACCAAAGCATAAAGTAAAGAAATATAATAAACTCAAGTTATCTCTTACCGTGGACATGTGGTACATGAAGTGGCCTCAGACTCTGTGTGGTACACGTACGTGGCGTTAATCTACTGAAGTATAGGTAAAAGCTAAGCAAGCACACCTTTACCAGAGAGAAGAGAGGCTTTTTATCAGTCTACTAGCTTTTTCACGTGTAATCAAAGATTAAAAATACAAAAAGATCTTAGCAAAGAAAAAGATCTTACAAGGAAACTTTTGTTTTTCCTTTTCCTTATATAGTTTATTTTGGTTTCTGAATGAACTTTTTATACAAAAAGGAAAAATCGGGAGAGTTATATTAGCCCAAACAATGAGCGACTGCTATTATTTTTTGGTTCTTTGAATTAATTGATTTTTTATTTTATTTTATATTGGGGTTTTCCTTAATGAATTTTAAGATTCAAGGGGATCAAAGTGAACTCTTCCAATAAACTTTTTGTCCTTTAAAATTCTTGGGGGGGTGGGGGGAGGGGTCAGGGGAGGAAGTTGATTCACAAGTAATATACTTTGAAGTTTATCAATTTGGCAGTGCTATAATTGAAATTTTCAAAAAGTCAAGTGCTCTGCCACTCTCAATTTTTTATTTTATTCATTATTGTCACTTACTTATTGTATATGGTACCTCTCTTTTTTGATTCCTTATTGTCACTTTCTTATTGTATATGGTACCCACATCCACATGTAATCTCCATGTAAAGTGGCATATATTATGTTAGACACACACACACACTACAACAAATATGGATTAATAACTCAACTTAGTTATAACGATTCAGTCTTCCGTTTATTATGATGTTTTAGTTGATAAACGGTTCGGTCTACCTTTTATTATAATGTTTTAGTTAATTAAATAACATATAAACGCCGACCTTATTGCTAGCCAGCTTTCCAAGGCACAAAGGGCCAATGACAAACCAGCACCTGGCTCCATAAATATTATTGAGCAGTAATAATTATAATAATAAATATAAATAATATTAAAAGAGTGTTGAAAGGACACGTGTCAAGTACCCATTAAAGTTTTGCAATGCTTAGATCTTGAAATTCTTATCTATAAATGTGATAACCAAAGTCCCTTTTCCTCATCCATCTTTCCGCTTTGATATTCACTTTTGTTTAGCAATGGAAACAACTTCTTTACTTTCCTCAGTACTTCCTATTCAGCCAATTCCCTTTAGCAAATCAGAATGTAAGAGTGTGAGATTCTTGCATGGTAAAAGATCAAGTGCAGCCATGGTTTTTGCTGCTAGAAGAGACTCGTACGAGCCTGCAGATTATAATGGAGGATGCTTGGTAGATGAAAGTATGATCATTTTGAGGAAACGCATACATGAGATGAAGATGATTGAAAGGAACTATGAACCTCCAGAGGATTGGATGGAGTGGGAGAAGCAGTATTACACATGTTATGATGAATATATTTGTACACTAGTGGGATTATTGCAATCACATTTGATGAACACAAGGCCTAGCTTGGCTCTTGGGATGCTTGCACTGATCACGATGAGTGTTCCGGTGTCGACAGTCATGGTTGTGCATCATTTCATGGAGGTGGCCAATGGTGTCTTCTCTGCCATTCATCTTGGTTGATATGGTTTGATTTCGTGAATGTAAATTATGTAATTTTATAGAGTTTTGTATATAGTTCATTTTCATCTTTTCCCAAACTTTTTACCGGGAAATGATAAGATTCTTTGTATTAACTGTGTTGTTTGAAGATCTTTTAATTTAATCAAATTCAAGGTTATATGGCAAATTGCAGGCCCTTTACATTCTTGACACATTTTCTCTAGTATTGCTTAATTTGCTTGAATGGATATTATCTAGCTCTTGTTGATCACAGGCTCTTATGCTAATGCCTCTATGATTTAGCAATTAATCATTTCATTGAGCTGTGGGTGCTAGTCATTTGATGAAGTTTTTTTTTTTTTTTTTTTTTTTGGGGGGGGGGGGGGGGGGGGAGGTGGTCAATATACAAAAGACTAGAATCAAATTCCTCGTATATAAAGAAAGGATTAAAAAAAGGAAATGTTATATAACCCAAAGAGCTAAACCAGTTGACATGTGTAGTTTTAATGATCAATTTGTGCTTATTATAATGATCAATGAGTACTTAAAAATATGAAACTGGCCATTGCATCGATGCAGCTAGTGAGAACAATTAGTGTATGAGTGTACTTACCCATGGGTATGAGGCATTTTGTTTGTTTGTTTGTTTTGTTTTTTTTTTTTTTTTTTTCAAAAGTCTTGTAGTTATGGTATGGACTACTGCTAAAATGGGTTGAAGGGGAAGCTATGACGAAAAAGAAGCTTTATTGACTAAAACAAAAATGAGCAAACTGACATAAATAATATAAGATTTGGAGTGGAGATGGTAGGCTTGAAATTGTTAGTCAAATCTGAAGAAGTTATTTTCATTTTTTTTTTTAAATTTTAATTTTTGACAATTCAATAGGGGAGGGAGGATTTAAACCTTGATTTTTCCACGTGAAAAAGAATAAATTCTTAACCTGAAAAAGTGATTTAGCCACTCAGTTTAGGGGATGGAAAATATTGGTTTGGAATATTTAGTTTGTACTGCCTATGTTTACTTGTTGGGCCACTGCTTTAATAAACGGATAGTTTAAGTCTTGGGCCCATAATCTAGCTTACTAGCACTCTCTTTGTCTCATGGGGGCCCGTGACCATCTCAGCTCTCCCAGACTAGGTGTTTTCCAGTGATGTTTTGAATAGAATCTTTTTATAGTCGCAATGGTCGAGGAGGTTTATGTGTTCAGACTTCAAGATCAAATAAAGTAATTATAGAAATATACCTTGATAAAGAGATTAGTAGTGCATAAATATCTCTCTTTCTGGATTTCTTTGGCTGAATACTTGACAATTAATATTGCTTAAATATGTGTTCCTAAAAGTGCTTTAGAAAACATCTTTTTTACTACTTTCCCACATTTTGTCTGCTCCCAAAAAAATGTATAGTAAACAATTTCCAACACAAAAAGTACAAAAAAATTATGTAAGTAGAGAGAGAGAGAGAATCAAGAATCGGTGTTGATGATGAGATAGATGAGTGGTGATGTGGGGTGGAGGTTGGAGTTGATGAGTTGTGTGATGTGTAAATTTTTTTGCTTGAATATAGAGGTGTAAATCATCCACAATACCCCAAATTTTATGGTCAACCTTTTAGGTTGAACAACATTTTCAATGACACCAAACACTTGAAATTGGAAAAATGATTTTTAGGTAAAACAAACACAACATAACTACAAATCATACCTAAGTAACTCTATACAATTATTTTTTAAGAATAGTTGAATTGGTAATTTTTTCTGATTATCATTTGGATTTACCATTAACATGACTTTTTTACCTGCAAAGAATAACTTGTCATCTCAACCAATATGACTTTTCTTTTTTTACACTAGACTTAATGATAGACCCATTGATAATAATCCATTGATTGGCCCATTTTTTTAAGGGTACATATCATTTTCCTATTAGGAGTTAAAGCCTAAGACTCTAAATATGTTTGGAGCTTTTAAATTATTATTATTATATCCTGCATATCAAATAGTATATGATATGTAAAATTGTTGTCTTTCAATAATTATAAGCCCAATTTTACAACTATTAAGTTGACAGTTTATGGTTGAATTACAATAAAAATTATTTCAATGATAACCCATGTAAAAGTAACATATTTAAAATCACAATGTGTCTGCCCCAACAAGTGAAAAATTTGCTAATTTTGTTGGGTCCTAGTCCTAGCATTGGTGATTATCTCTTTTTTTTTTTTTTAATCTACCAACCAAGACCCACAATCCACTGTACTAGAACAATCCGTTAATTTACTCTGACCGAAGCTAAAAAAAAAAAAAAAAAAAACCCAAAGGAGCGGGAAGTAACTAACTTAACTAATTTACTCAGACCGTTTATAAGAGCCTATAGCATTGTAGTGTAGACACACTTTTCTTCACCTTTTTCCTCTATTCCGCTACTCAAACGAAGAGCTCTCAAGTTTCTCAATTCTCAAACCAGAGTCACTGTTAGCACTCAGATCTTAATCTCTCAAGACCAAACTTCTCTCCCAAGGGTACTCTCATTTTCTTCGATCTCTTCCTTTCTTGTTTGATTAAAATGTCTCTCCAACTCTGAGTATTAATTCAATATTGTAATCATGTGGGTACTTTTTGTTGATTCTCTTATAGCAATTGCATATTTTATATTCACAAGTAGAAGTCACCCACCAATTATAAAGAATGCAAATCTTTTTGCACTATATCAACTGCTCTTCTTTTTTTTCTTTTTTTTTTGAATAAGTGATTTATAGTTCAATCCCCGCCTACTCCAAAAACTAATTGGTATTTTGATCTGATGATAAAAAACTATCATTAAAAGCTGACGCTATTGGTTAAAATTCTCTCCAAAAAATATATCAATTGCTTTTTTTCTTTATAATTTTCTTGTAGCTTATTTAATCTTGATTTTATTAGAAACGTCCAAGAAAACCTGAGTACATGTTATTTATTGGTTTAAAAATTTGACGTCTTGTTTGGTTTTCGAGAAGGCAGCTGAAGAAAGAAAAAGAAACTATCATGAGCGAGAGGTTACAGAACGCTCCCATGAAAGATCTTGATTATTGGGTGGACTGCTCTGTTAGAAAGATATGGAATGCTCACTCTGAACATGATGCCAGAGTTAATGGTACAAGATTGTTCAAGACTCTCATGAACGAGATCAAAACAAATGCAGACACTGTCGAGAAAAGTCATCTTCAGTTAGCCAAAGATGTATTATAATTTAATTCCCCTTATTGTTCTTTCCTTTTCTTTCCTCTTACAACAATTTTTTATTATTATTACATTTGACCATTTAAAGTTTTGATTAAAATGTAGATGTTAGAGTAACCCTACTAATTTCATTCCAGTCCAAACTTCATAGGTTATAAATGTAGCAATTGATAGTTTGTGGATTAAAAGTGAGGAAATTTTTATTTTTCCTTTAATTCTAATATTGGCTTGTTTCTTTTTATGGCTTTGTTTACTTATTGTCAATTTACCTATTTTAGGAAAATGTGATGTGACCCACATATATATAGGGTACATTTAGACTTATTAGATTTATCATATTCATTCCTGAAAAAAAAGAGAGATTTATTTTATTATAATTAGAGTGAGAAATAGATAAAAACTCATCCAATTAGGAGACTACACTTATAGGAAGAAACTTCTGTCCATCAAAGGATTTAAGCTATAGGCTTGAAGAGCTCTCTATCTTATTCTGTGATTTTCTCTGCAAATTATTTGAGCAACATTAGCAGGAGATTATAGTTTAATTTCTTCTACTGTTTTAAAATTTTCACAGATGCAATTGGATGAAAATTATCACCAATATGATCATGAAGCTCTTGCTCTCCAGCGAGAAGTGGATGCAAAAAATGTACATCTGAATGAGTATAAAGAACATCTGAACTTGGACTTGCAACATCAGAGGCAAGTGGTGTCCCAGTACGAGGATTGGCTGCGTGCACTTCGGGTTAAGCTCACAGACCCCATAATTTCTTGACTTTTTATGTTTGGACAGAATTTTCAACCTGTTTTCCATGTCAGCAGCAGGGTGTTTCCATGGCTATATATGCTGTTTTGCGTTTGAAAGAAAATGGTCTTAAAATTTGTGCACTTCATTCATTTTGATTTGGAACCCTGCACTTTGTTCATGTTGTTTTTCAAATTCTCTCTAGTCTTTTTTTTTTTTTTTTTTTTTTTTTTTGAGAATAAATTCTCTCTAGTCTGATGACTATTGTTTGGTTTTATGATGTACTGCCAGGTGGAAAATAATGAATTGACAACACAACTAAAACTGGCTCAGCAAAGAAGGTACTTCCCAAGGCAATAATTCGCTTCCATGTATCGAGATGATGACTTTTATTGATTCTTGGATATGTTAATATGGCCTAATGGTTGAAATTCTCTCAAAAAAAATATATATATCAATTGCTTTTTTTCTTTATAATTTTCTTGTAGCTTATTTAATCTTGATTTTATTTGAAACGTCCAAGAAAACCTGAGTACATGTTATTTATTGGCTTAAAAATTTGACTTCTTGTTTGGTTTTCAAGAAGGCAGCTGAAGAAAGAAAAAGAAACTATCATGAGCGAGAGGTTACATAACGCTCCCATGAAAGCTCTTGATTATTGGGTGGACTGCTCTGTTAGACAGATATGGAATGCTCACTCTGAACATGAAGCCAGAGTTAATGGTACAAGATTGTTCAAGACTCTCATGAACGAGATCAAAACAAATGCAGACACTGTCGAGAAATGTCATCTTCAGTTAGCCAAAGATGTATTATAATTTAATTCCCCTTATTGTTCTTTCCTTTTCTTTCCTCTTACAACAATTTTTTATTATTATTACATTTGACCATTTAAAGTTTTGATTAAAATGTAGATGTTAGAGTAACCCTACTAATTTCATTCCAGTCCAAACTTCATAGGTTATAAATGTAGCAATTGATAGTTTGTGGATTAAAAGTGAGGAAATTTTTATTTTTCCTTTAATTCTAATATTGGCTTGTTTCTTTTTATGGCTTTGTTTATTTATTGTGAATTTCCCTATTTTAGGAAAATGTGATGTGACCCACATATATATAGGGTACATTTAGACTTAGATTTATCATATTCATTCCTGAAAAATAGAGAAATTTATTTTATTATAATTAGAGTGAGAAATAGATAAAAACTCATCCAATTAGGAATTTCTTTGTGAATAGGTATATAGTGAGACTTGTTAATGAAAATTCCTTGATGGAAGGAGTAGTTTATAAAAAGGAGACTACACTTATAGGAAGAAACTTCTGTTCATCAAAGGATTTAAGCTATAGGCTTGAAGAGCTCTCTATCTTATTCTGTGCTTTTCTCTGCAAATTATTTGAGCAACATTAGCAGGAGATATATAGTTTAATTTCTTCTACTGTTTTAAAATTTTCACAGATGCAATTGGATGAGAATTATCATCAATATGATCATGAAGCTCTTGCTCTCCAGCGAGAAGTGGATGCAAAAAATGTACATCTGAATGAGTATGAAGAACATCTGAACTTGGACTTGCAACATCAGAGGCAAGTGGTGTCCCAGTACGAGGATTGGCTGCGTGCACTTCAGGTGAAGCTCACAGACCCCATAATTTCTTGACTTTTTATGTTTTCCATGTCAGCAGCAGGGTGTTTCCCTGGCTATATATGCTGTTTTGCATTTGAAAGAAAATGTTCTTAAAATTTTTGCACTTCATTCATTTTGATTTGGAACCCTGCACTTTGTTCATGTTGTTTTTCAAATTTTCTATAGTCTGATGACTATTGTTTGGTTTTATGATGTACTACCAGGTGGAAAATAATGAATTGACAACACAACTAAACCTGGCTCAGCAAAGAAGGTACTTCCCAAGGCAATAATTCACTTCCATGTATCGAGATGATGACTTTAATTGATTCTTGGATATGTTAATTTGGCCTAATGGGTGGTTAGTATGTGAGTGCTTTCATCTGTGGAAAAGGTAGTGCTATTTATCTGCAGGCACTACAAATGGTGTCTGCCGTCCCAGTTGGTTTAGTTTCATTTGAATAAACCATTAAGGATTACTTCTCTTTAAAGTTTGAATCTTCGAATTCAATATTGAACTTTTATAGTTTTGGACTTTGGTAAGTAATTTCAATATTAAAATTGATACATATACTACGTAGTGTTTGTAGGTTTATGTGTTGAGACTTGAGAGATCAATTAATAAAGTAATTTCAAATAAAGCATTTAGTTTCATTTGTATGCTTAAATATCTTTCTCCTTCTGATTTTATTTGGCTGAATACTTGGAATATTGCTTAAATATATCAAAGAAAAAATTACAATGTGTGATGGACCAAGGAAATGTTTTTTAAAAATAACCGTTTATATGATTGGTAGGATACTTAGGATATTCATATTAAAAAAAGCTCTAATGTCTCAACCATCTAGGGGCATAGCCAAGAATTATTACTTGGGGGCCGGGTTGTAGTAAAGATATACTAAATATAATTTAACCAATTTTTCATGTGATTCAAACCACAAAGATTGGGAACTATGTCGATGATTTTTCGGTCCTTTTTATGGATACCCTATGTTTCTAGGTTGATATAGACCAGCTATGAGATAAGCACGTCGAAAATTTCATCTTGTTTATTGACAAGGAATTCATATATTTGTTTACGTGATCCTAGATCACGGTCTATCTCTTTAGATTGAATTCTTGAACATATGGAGGGATGCTCAATAGACATTGAAGTATCAACATTTGTTTCTACAAATTACCTAAGTTTTGAATGACATACAACTATTTCATAAAGAATGCATCAATTGTTTGTCATTGGCTCATTATTTGGCCCCTAATTTCAATCCCAAAAAAAAATCGATTCAAAAAATGATAAACTAACTTGGGACAAAGATATAATATATTATCATATAAAATTCATTCTTACATAGTCTCACGACCCTCACCCCAATTGCCTTTCATAGATTTTTTTTTTTCTTTTATAATTTACTTACTTTACTACCCAACTGCATAGTTCAAGCCCCAACTAGACCCATTCAAGAGACAAACAATACAAAAGCCAAAAAGGCTGAGTCACAAAGTTAGTGGGTCAAGAATAAAGAATACAATAACAATAAACACAAAAAGCCAAAGTCAAATAAACATAAATTGTTTTGTTGGCAAAGGGATATCACATACACATATTTGATATTTCTATTATGCTTTTCAATATTTAGTTTAGTTCTAGAGAAAAAGAGACAGAATTGAGATGAGAATGACTGAATGAGATACCTTGAGGAATTGAGGTTGAGTGATGAAGGCTAGATGAGGTCAGCGGCTAGTGGAGCTTTGGTGTCACAGAGAGCTGGTGAGACATCACTGCATGATGTGAGGACTGGGAATTCAAGCAGCATGAACTGAGGCAGTTAAGCAAAGCGCAGAGGCGTGACTACGTGAAGACTGAGAATTCTAGCAAAGGCGTGAGGTGAGGATTGAAGAGGAGTTTGTTTTGTTTGATTAGGATTAGGGATTTTAGAGTTAGGGTTAGGCTGGAAGTGCCTTTAGTTTAGAGGAGAAGAATTTTGTTTGATTAAGGATTTTGGGCTGGCCGGCTGGGTTGGATGTGGGCCAATATTTTTGTTTTATTTGAATTTGTATTGGACTAGAAAAATTGTTGAAAATAATTTTAGGGTGGGGGGGGGGGGGGGGGGGGGGGGAAGTGGCTCTACCCATGCAACCATCCACCAACAACTAATTAAATGAGAGATCTATAATTTATTATGGGAACCAAAGCACACGCTAAGTAGTTGTGGGGAAACTAACTAGCTAAAAGGGGCCAAGGGCCTTGCCATTAAATTGGCACCTCCACATGCATAAAGTGCTTAGCGGTTTATGGGGAAAAGAACTAGCTAAAAGGGACAACGAAAAATTGTAGGCGTTTACAACAACTCTTGAGATGATGCAATAAAAAGATGATTGAATTTTTTTTTTCTTTTCTTACTTGACCAATTTGAGCAACCAAGCACTAAATCTCAAATTGTATAATGATACAATATTAGGAGAATAATATTCTTTTCTTTCACTTGATTTTGAGTCTCCGCTTTTCGATGTCAATGTTTGTTAAGTCTTAAGAATATGATTTTTTTTATTTACCAAAAAAAAATATGGTTTTATTTTTTATTTTTTATGATATCAATATGGTTTTTGAAATACTAAAATGGTGAGAAAATTTTCCTATAAAAAAATGGTGTGAAATTTTACTAGTTTTAGGGGTAACAATTATAATAAGTGCAATTTTAGAACCCAAGAAATGTGGAAATTGATATCTTGAAAATTTTAAATTTCCAATATATTAGTCAACCAAGTTTACATTTTTTATTAAGGGACAATTTAACGGATACTTTAAGGGCATTGATTTAGAAAATATTCTTAGAAATTTTTTATGGGAAAAAAATTAAATAAAATAAAAAACTAATTTTTTTGACAACTTTTTATATTTTTCAAGAAAGTGAAATAAAAGCTTTACTAAAATTGTCTCTTAACAAATGCCCTTAGAACACCTGTTAACTTAACCATTTTATTGATTATCACATTTTTGTCAACTGAACATATAACAAGGAAAAGAAGTGTTAGGGTCATATATATATATATATATATATATATATATATATATATATATATATATATATATATTGTGTTGCCAAAACCGTTTCCAAAATCATGTTTTCAATGTAATTGAATTGTTATTTTAGCGTCCAAATTAGGTTTTGAAGATCTACGTTGGAGGCACAATAATTGGCTCAAGGATATGCTTAAAAAGAAGATTTTCTAGTGCCTTTACTGCAACTCAATTGGTTGCGCTTCATTAAATCTCGACTACAAGCTTTACACCACTCAATTGATTGCCATACGAGATTTTAGTTTTCTCATGTCATGACTGATGATGACCTAGAGACCTAAGAACTCATGAACTAGAGTTCTAGGATATATTTAAAGTCTTATTAAGTCATCCTAAAGAAGTAGAGAACATTATGTGAAGAGGCGAACTTGCTACGATGTAATATTTAGGTAAATTTTTGCAATATTCTTGCATTGTCATATTTCCATTCTACTATAGTAAAATTTTCAATTGGTTGTAAGCTATAAATCACCCGTTGGGTTTTTCCTATAAGGCCTTTTCCATTGTAACCATATCACTATGTCAAAATTTGTCTTTTGCAGCACTTTAGCTTCACAATAAGGTTGCCACCATCATGAATTAATTTGGACCATTGCATAATTAGGGTCTTAGAGCATTTGCTTCAATATGTGTATAATAGAAAAATGTGGTAATTTTACATATTCAAGCATGAAAATCACTTATATCAGTCAAGTTAAAAATGTGTAAATTTGCAAAGTTGCTACAGTAATTGTGTAATTATACACAGTTATTGTAGCTTTGTATATCATTTAAAAAATTCTCTCACCTCCTGTTTCATCAAATTCCTCTCTCTCTCTCTCTCTCTCTCTCTCTCTCTCTCTCTCTCTCTCTCTCTCTCTCTCTCTCTCTCTAAAGATAAGAATAAACAAAGAATGAAGCATGATTGTTTAAATGAAATAGAATGTAGAATAAATAATTTGATGTGGGTGTTTTTGAAAAGTGGTTGTGTGATATAGAAAAAAGAGTAATGCTACAGCTACAAACTATTTTACAACATTTTTACAAACTACTGATGTGGCCGACCTTTTATTGGTTTTCATCTAGACCCACCATTAATATCACTTTTTCATTTACCAATAATCACTCACCACATCAGTAGTTTATAAAAGTTTTTGTAAAATAGTTTGTACCTCTTGCCTTATTCATAGAAAAAGTAGGTTCTTATGATAAATAGACATAAATTTTTGCACGAACTAATGTGAATGCTCTAAATTTCTCTCCAAAAAGTAATAGTACCTTAACCCATTTTTCCTAATACTACAAAATACGGGAAAACACAGAATATCTTTATATAATGTTTTTCATCGAAACAAACGAAGCGTAAGGTTTCATCTTATCACTTGAAAATTTTTTCTAATAAAAAAATATTTTCAAGTGAAAACATTTTCCTAAAAATAATATACTTTCATGTGTTTGGTTGCATTCATGAACATGCTCCAGAATTTTTTTTACTACTTTCTCATATCTTCTCAACTCCTAAATAAATATATAATAAACAAATTCCATCCCCAAATCCCAAAACAATAAAGAAAATATATTGATAGAGAGAGTTTAGTTTTTAGGGTGAGATCAACAGTCGATGGCAAGATCCGTGACTAATGATTAGGGCGAGAATATCAGCTGCTGACAGTGAGGGGTAGAGGTTAGGGCTCTTGAGTTTTGTATGAGATGTAAACTAGTTTGCCAAAAAAAAAAAAAGTGTAAATCATTTTGCCCCTAAAATGCCACAAAATTTTACAATCAACTGACCATTATTTTCAGGTTTGACCAACATTTTCAACAAAAGGGACATGCTATATATATACATATATATATATATATATATATATATATATATATTTTTTTTTTTTGGGTTAAAAGGACATTCTATATCTGAAACATACAAAATTTAGTAAATATCATAAAAATATCATAAAGCACATGTCATCACAACAAACACCTGAAATTAGGAAGAAAATATTTTTGGGTGAAAGAAACACATCCTAACTACCAATCATACCTAAGTAATGCTACAGTACACACAATAATTTTTATAACATTTTTAATAGTGGTTAAATTGGTAATTTCTTACTCATTTTCATTTGGATTTGCCATTAACATTACCTCTTTACCTACTACAAAGAACAACTTGCCATCTCGATGGTGAAATCTTTTTAATTTTTTACAAAAACTTATTGATTGACCCACTATATGATAATAATTCATTGACGGACCCATTCTTTTAAGGGCTTTGATTCTCACACATGCCTTATTGTACATCTTTCATACACATGCATTATCAATATCAAAATAAATAAATGCGCACATCAATAAAAGATGTGGATTTCTTTTTTATGAAAGAAAAGAATGACATATGTTCTTAATATGTGAACCACATATGTCCTAACAATAACTTAATGACTTCGGCTTGGAATTGTAGAAAACATTAAAATATAAATTTTGCCATACTTGGGAGAAAATTTGAAAGAGAGCAAAAAGTTATATCATCAATACTTTTAGAACGTTCATTAGGATCCCTTGATATAAATATCCCCTCCCAGCACCTGTTTAGCACTTCAAATGAAATTTAAGCCCTTGTAGGGGGCAGATAATAATTAGAAATAGGTATTGATAAGTTATTTGTTAGTAAACATAGTTTATAAAAATTAACAACCAATGTAATATTAACTTCAATGATAAATTCTAAACAATCTCCCCAAAAGAATTGCTGACAATTTCTCAAATTGATCCCAAAAGTGTGACTATATTTCATGTATGGACTGATTCCCAAATTTTTTCCAAGGGAATAAGTAAAAATTATTTTCTTTAAAAGAAAATTATTTGCTAAGTAATTACAGAGGAGTCTAGTAGATCAAGGCCTTATGATCTAGAGCTTATATTGTCTATAATTTCCTAATGTATTAAGTAATCCAAGATTAATAAATTAAATTTGCAACTATGGTTGCTAAGAAATTTTCTTTCTCGAAATCAAATTTGGAATTTCACAAACCACTCTCTAATAGATGAACTTGTATCAACTAACGCTACACAAACTATAGTAGCTCCATTCATAATATGCTTAGCCCAAGAAAAGGCTTATGAGTGATGAACCATGATATAGCTTTAGGGCAAGGCCACAAATAATGAAGCACATGACTTTTTCAATAAAAGTAACCTCTTTAACAGATTTGCTTTTTGATATGCTTATTATGGTAGAAAACTGAATTGTGAGAATAGCGTAAGAAAGATATATATATATATATATATATATATATATAAAATATGTGTAGGACTAAATCTCATATTTAAATCAATAGCCTATTTAGCATATTCGGTTTTTGTTTTTTTTTTATAGAAATAATGTAAGAGGTAGATATCATACAATAATAGCAACTAGTTGTGCGAAACTTCTTGGTCCAGTTCTAGGTATTTCTTCTTGGAGTCCACAACTGGCCTTATTCTGCAAAGCTTTTGTCTACAAATGTAGTCACACAAATCTCCACCAAACAACATCATCAATCTAATATGGTACGTAAAGTCCAATAATATCAACCCATTGTTACCGCAAATAATTTCAATAGGCAAAAAATGTTAGTACCTGTACTTCCTCTGTAAACCAGTATTCCACCAACTTCTTCCACTGTTCTTCATCACAATTGTTTGGTATATTGTCCACAACTCGTTGTTTACTCATACCTTCTAAACATTGTTCCTTCTTTAACAAGGTCTCATGCGCCCTTCTCAGGTTCCCCAATAGTTGCATTGCCCAGTCCTCTTGTTTCGCTAGCGGGACTTTGTCTGCAGGGATGGCCCATCATCTCTGGAAAGAATACTCTTAGTCAACATACATGTCAAAGTTGATCCTTGTCGAAATTATGATTACATAGCTACTCATAAATCATAATGATACTCTAGTCTATATTAAATCATCTAGCATAACTATGCATAACCATACTTATAATTTGATAATATTAAAGCAACATGCCAAAGTTGTTGTCACTATTACCTCAATCTCCCCCCAACACTCTCATTTATACTGGATAGGCACTTCCCACCAATCAATAGGCACCACTAGGCACATATAGTACTTTCTTGTAATAGTGCCTACCCACCTCTTAAATGTCGCCCCGCTTCCCCCAATTGGTTGGCCTTGGCCATTCAAATGTAGTACATGTTTTGTTCCTAGCAGTAGATTCCAAATGTCTCGCATTAGTGCACTACCACATTTTGTATGTGGTTCAACATTAGCAAGGGTTGCTACCACGTCATTTGTATATAGTGAACCACAATGAGAAACCACTTTCCAATATTCACATCACAACTAGCACACACATGGAAGCAAGAATTTGAAAAGTAGAGTTCATACCTGGAGGTTCTATGGCATCATGATCATATGTAGTGCCATGTGGAATGTCTTCCTCCAATGCAGCATCATGTGTCTCTTCTTGTTGGCTCCCTATTGCGTGAGAAGAGCACTGCCCACTTTCCACTAACTGTAGTCGCCGTTTTCTACCCATTCCTCCCTCCAAAACCTGAAAAACACAAACATAGTAATAGTTATACAGCAATAATTGCATTGAAAGGAAGTGCAAAGGCTACAATGCTTATAGTAACAATCAATACCATGTACTTATTTAGGATATACTTCAAGCAAGTAATCGTCTACCATATTAAATAACTATCATTACAAAATACCTTGCGCTAGATTTAAAGGTTTGAGCATAAAGAGACATGCTATCAACAACTTAGGAACATGTGGGTTAGTAAACTATACATACATGTAATAAATAATGTCTACGGTTCATCAATGTCCTCATAATCTTCTTCATCGTCAATAACATCATTCTCATCTATGTCGTCCCATCCAGAAACAGCTAAGTCCCCACTGACTGAGGCGTCAATTGTCATGCCCTCTATATCATCTCGAGTCCAGCCTTGGTTGTCATTCGCACCACCGAAATAATCATTCATACTTATATTGTAAGGAACGTGCTCACAATATGTATATGCGTCGTCATCATCATCATCATCATCATCATCACACTGTGGACCAGTACCAGCATCAAACATATCTCTCGCTTTAGTTTTAACAACAACATACCAATCTTTCTCTCTTTTGTTTGCAACATTAAAAACTTGTGAAGCTTCAGATGCCAAGACAAATGGTTCATCAATCATTTTATCCCCACAATGTATCAAGCGGGTCAAATTTACCATAGGAAACCCAAACTCATCAACCTTATAGCCCCTAATACTATGAACATCAACCCATCTACATTTGAATTAAACGTGTCTTATACGGTCACAATAATTTAACTTAATAATATCAATTAAAACACCATAGTATGTTATGCCACTATTTGTGACAACACTAACTCCATTATTTTGGGTTTTCCTATGTGCCTCATCATCCACACATCTGAATTTCAATCCATTTATTACATATGCTTCATCCGCTTCACTGTCTCATATGACCATATAGATAATTTTATTATTGTATCACTCAGTCTCGCCCTCTCAGCATCAGTCATTGTCACCACCTAACAAAATCAAGCACATTAATTATTAGTAATACAATACTAATTATTACAGTGTTATGAATAATTAAGTTGCATGTTTGAAATGTATGTGACGTCTAAGCCAACTACAGAATTGCTCCATGTGGTGCTTATTTATAACATCCTCGGATATACGACGGTGGGCATTTGGAGTTCTTCCTCCACCAATTTTTTGTGCATCCTGTAAAGGAAATTATGTTAGTCTTATGATGAGCTAGCGTTATCAGATTGACATGAAGCAATATCAATATATTTCTCTATTACTTACTCAATGAACTTGGTAATTTCTTTGCTACTGAATAGAATGTATCGATGAGCTTGGGTTAATTCGATATTCATTAGTTGCATGCTCGTCATAGCCCTTGTAGATCCCTTAATCAACCTAGTTGGTCGATTGAATATATTTTCAACTCCTTCCATGTATCGTGCACAAAATGTTAAACACTCCTCCACGTAGTACCCTTCAGCAATAGATCCCTCTAGAGCAACTCTATTTCGCATGTAGGACTTAAGTCAAGAGAGGTACCAAATTGGAATAAGAATATTAAAAATTGAACATTAAATTTGAATGAAACCATTAAGCATATACTATTTCATATTTCTAACCTTTCAATGGGATACATCCAACGATAGTGAATTGGCCCACACATCTTGAACTCAATGGCCAAATGTATCACCAAATGTACCATAACTATGAAGAATGATGGAGGAAATATCTTTTCAAGTTCACACAACATCACTGCAATGTCCTTTTCAAGATTCTCAATCTTGGAAACCTTCAACGTCTTCGAACAAATTTCCCTAAAGAAACAGGATAACTTCATCAAAGGCCTAGTTACCGAAGCCGGCAATGATCCGCATAATGCTATTAGGAGGAGTTGCTGCATCAATATATGATTATCATGACTCTTTAGCCCTGAAATCATGCGGTCTTTGAGATTGACACGTTGTGAAATATTGGCAGCATACCCATCGAGAACTCTTACATCCTTCAAAACTTGCAGGAACCCATCTTTCTCTCTTGTAGTCATATTAAAATATGCATGCGGCGTCGTATATTTATCACCGACGCTTGATTCTAGGTGAAGAGCACTCCATATACCCATGGCCTATAAGTCAAGGCGTGCCTCAGGATTATCCTTTGTCTTGCCCTTCAAACTCAACAACGTGCCTATTATATTGTCTGGCACGTTCTTCTCTATGTGAATAACATCAAGATTGTGACGCAACTTGTGATCCCTCCAATAAGGCAATGTGAATAGTATACTTCGTTTATTCCAAGCACCTACATTTTCCTCCCCTCTCTTTCTTTTTTTGAATGTAGCTTGAGCTTTCTTACCTAGACAACGTCAAACTAAACTTTCTGTATCCATAAGTATATCTAACCACGATGGAGGCACAAAAGCCAATCTCATATCTTGAGTACCATCAAAGTTTGTATCTTCTTTCCAAAATGGGTGATCTCTATCCAACCAACGCTGATGTCCCATGTAACAGACTTTGCAGCCATGTTTTAAATAGCAAGTCTGTATCAGAGGCACAAGAAGGACAAGCAAACATGCCTTTCGTACTCCAACCAGACAAATCCAAGTACGCAGGAAAATCATTTATGGTCCACATCTGTAACAACCCAAGGAAAAGCGCTAGCTACATCTGCGCTATACCTCAAAAGGACTAGTCACAATTGAGACTCCTTGTAGTTGTTAATAAAGCCCAGATCTACCCAGTAAATACCCGATGTGGGACTCATCACACACCCACACACATCACACAATCAATCAAATTGGGGCATCACAATCTCCCCCACTTAAATCCCTAACGTCCTCGTTAGGACCCACTTTGTGGGGTAGTGTCTCTGAGCCCACACGGGGTTACCGGGCCGGTTCTGATACCATATGTAACGACCCAAGGAAAAGCGCTAGCCACATCTGCACTATACCTCAAAAGGACTAGTCACGATTGAGGCTCTTTGTAGTTGTTAATAAAGCCCAGTTCAACCTAGTAAATACCCGATGTGGGACTCATCACACACCCACAACAACAAGGAGCCTCCATTGTGACTAGTCCTTTTGAGGTATAGCGCAGATATGGCTAGCGCGTTTTCTTGGGTTGTTACATATTGTATCAAAGCCGATCCGGTAACCCCGTGTGGGCTCAGAGACACTACCCTACAAAGTGGGCCCTAACGAGGACGTTAGGAATTTAAGTGGGGGAGATTGTGATGCCCCAATTTGATTGATTGATTATGTGATATGTGTGGGTGTGTGATGAGTCCCACATCGGGTATTTATTGGGTTGAACTGGACTTTATTAACAACTGCAAGGAATTTCAATTGTGAATAGTCCTTTTGAGGTATAGCGCAGATGTGGCTAGCGCTTTTCCTTGGGTCGTTACATAAGGTATCAGAGCCGGCCCGGTAACCCCGTGTGGGCTCAGAGACACTACCCCACAAAGTGGGCCCTAACGAGGACGTTAGAGATTTAAGTGGGGGAGATTGTGATACCCCAATTTGATTGATTGTGTGATGTGTGTAGGTGTGTGATGAGTCCCACATCGGGTATTTACTGGGTTGAATTGGGTTTTATTAACAACTACAAGGAGCCTCAATTGTGACTAGTCCTTTTAAGGTATAGCGCAGATGTGGCTAGCGCATTTTCTTGGGTTGTTACATATGGTATCAGAGCCGGCCCGGTAACCCCGTGTGGGCTCAGAGACACTACCCCACAAAGTGGGCCCTAACGAGGACGTTAGGGATTTAAGTGGGGGAGATTGTGATGCCCCAATTTGATTGATTGATTGTGTGATGTGTGTGGGTGTGTGATGAGTCCCACATCGGGCATTTATTGGGTTGAACTGGACTTTATTAACAACTGCAAGGAATTTCAATTGTGACTAGTCCTTTTGAGGTATAGCGCAGATGTGGCTAGCGCTTTTCCTTGGGTCATTACAACATCAATACTACACGCAATTGGAACCTGTTTTTAGAAGATGCATCATACGCCTCTACTCCAACGTCCCATAACTCCCTGAGTTCCTTGATTAAAGGTTGTAAGTAGACATCTACAGCTATTCTAGGTGAGGAAGAACCAAGAACAACTAGTGACAGTATCAAAGATGACCTTTTCATGCACATCCAAGAAGGGAGATTGTATAGGACCAAAACGACCAGCCATGTAGTGTGACTGGTACTCAAAATGCCATAC
The DNA here is from genome assembly GCF_932294415.1 of Quercus robur. Classification (NCBI taxonomy): domain Eukaryota; kingdom Viridiplantae; phylum Streptophyta; class Magnoliopsida; order Fagales; family Fagaceae; genus Quercus; species Quercus robur. The sequence continues at coordinate 14,261,377 of NC_065540.1, forward strand.
GGGTTGAACCCATCCAATGCTAGTCCAAGTCTTACATTACGAGGCTTAGAAGAAAAATCTACATACTTAGTGTCAAACATTTTCCATGCTTCTGAGTTAGCGGGATGCCGCATTATCCCGTCATTAGTATGCCTAGTCGCATGCCACTTCATATATCCCACTAAATCGAGTGACAGAAACAACCGTTGCAATCTTGGTTTCAAAGGGAACCACCGTAGCATCTTTGTAGCTTTCTTCTTCCCCTTACTAGATGATGCATTATTTGATTCCCCAGAAGTTGCATTCTGTTCTTTCCACCTAGACACTCCACAAAATTTGCAAGCCTCTAGGTTAGCATCTTGCTTCCAAAACAACATACAGTCATTAGTACAAGCATGAATCTTCTCATAACCCAAACCCAAATCTTTAATAATCTTCTTAGCCTCATAAAAGTCTTTTGGCAATGTAGCATCCAAAGGAAGTAAGTCTTGCACAACTTGAAGCAGAAAAGTAAATGATTTGTTGGACCAACCACAAAGAGACTTCAGCTGGTACAACACGACGACAGTTGAGAATATACTAAATTTTGTACATCCTTTGTATAAAGGTTTCTCCACATCTTCTATCATTTTGTAAAACTTTTTACATCATCATTAGGACCTTCTGCCGATTGTTGCACACTAGGATCTTCTGTCAATTGTTGCACACTAGGACCTTCATCCATTGATTTTGGTGCCACATCATGCATGGTGAACAAATTATGCAACATCCCACCAAAATTCCCTTATTCATTCAAGTTTTCATGCATATGACTACTCCTAACTTCAGCAGGTGTCGTGGTCGACTATGATTCCCCATGCATCGTCCAAATTCTATAATTGGAAAGAATCCCAAAGTTGTTTAGGTGACCACGTACAACTTCTGTCGGATGGAGTTGACTATGCACACATTTGACACAAGGGCATGGGATCTTCCCATTGCGTGCATTAAGAGACGCAAATTCCACGAATCTTTTGACACCTTCAAAATATTCCCTAGTACCCCTCTTCTTGTCCATCCAACTCTTGTCCATTGCTAAACAATATCTCAACACAATCTCCTACAACACCGCTTCATTAGTGCACGTATAAACCAATGGTTAGATCCTAATCTCCTAACATCTAAAGCATTAAACATGAACATAAGATATGTAGATGACTTATAAAATGTAATATGCTAATCATTAGTCATAAGATTATATTTACGTAATAACTGTGTACAAAAGTATATAGTAAATTTTATACATGTTCATTCAACATATTTTGGATTCTCAATTTCATAAAGCCATAACTAGAAATAGCAACTCAATGTATACATCTATTCTAGAATTTGAATACATTAATATTATAAGAAGTTACTCAATGGCTCACAATATGCTACACAGGAATCATCAAATATACAGAATACATAGAACACATTCAACACTCCTAATATACAATGAAAACTGTCTTATATCACCATGCAAGCCACCCGCTTGCACCAATTCAACAACCCACCACAAAGCAGATATTTCACATATAATTGATCTGAAATAAGAATAAGTCAGCTGAACTTACTGTGCACTATAGCTTACCAACCTCATAACAACCCATGCAAGACACAAGTCACCTGATGAAAACACACCTCTCAATACAAAAGGGAAAAAAATTCATTAGTAAAAAAAAATATATATGATATAAGAGAATTATAATTCAGTAAAAAAAAAAAAAAAAAAAAAAAAAAAAAAGGAGATCTTGTGTTTCAGGGGAATTATAATTCTTAGTTCTTAGACAATAGAAATGTTCTCAAACCAACAAATAAACTTTCACAGATAGTTAAAAATTAACAATTCTCAACTTCAATTTTATATTGCAAAACCCACGTTCAAAATTCAAATGGTCATGGTCCTCATGGATATATTTTGACTATGAATTTTTTTATTTTTTTTTATTTAGGTAAATGTAAAAATATTTGTGAACATACTATATGTAAGAAGGGAAAAGCTAACAGATATCCTAAGAACATTAATTTAAGAAATATTTTTAAAAACTAATCTTTATGGAAAAAGAAAAAAGCAATTAATTTTTTTCACAGCTTTTTATATTTCCTATAAAAGTGATATTAAAATTTTCCTAAAATAGTAAATTAATAAATTTTCCAAGGCAGACCTTATAAGAAAATGACAAAATGAGAGGAAAAAAAAATAAAATAAAATAAAATAAAACAAAATGAAGTCATGAACATGCATGACTAAAACCTGAGAGAGATATAAGTATAAAGCAATAACCTAACAAAAGTGATTTTTTCCTTCTATCAGTCATGTTACAAGTCTTTTAATCTTGGGTTTAATTGTTAATTAATAGATCTAGGCTGTAAGTTAAGTCATCCATGATCATAGGTTGTTACATTCAAAGACTTTGCATATCACTGGAACTATAATATTATTTAGAAAATATATGATTGAAAGAGGTCCTTCTACTATCTCTTATGGCTAGGCTGCATTTGAAAGGTTCGGGTGTACACGTTGTAATAGCTATATGTCTATTGTTGTTTCTAAATTTTCTCTAGTTTGATGACCATTGTTTGGTTTTATAATGCACTACTAGGCAAGGAATAATGAATTGGCAAGGAAACTACAACAGGCTCAGCCAAGACAAAGATCCTATGCACCCTGATGTCTTCTGTTGAATCTTGGATACGTTAATTTGGCCTAATAGGTATATAATTAGTATGTGAAAGTTCAAATAGTGTATAAAACACCCTTGAACAATTAGACCCCCAATTACAAAATAACCAATTCAAGTTTAATGACAAACAACTAGTGTGCGGAAAATGAACAAAAACTATAAACAGAATTGATAAACAATCTAAGCCAATTAAAATCACAATCACAGCAGATAATAAAAGGTAAAGATAAAAGGCAAGGAAGATGCAAACACAGGGACAACACTTGATGTGTTATCGAAGAGGAAACCGAAGCCCTCAGCGTAAAACCTCTCCGCCGCCCTCCAAGCGGTAAGTAATCCACTAGAAAATGTAGTTGGGATACATGAACAGCAATAGACCCTCCAAGCCTAATTTACCCAGTGTACCTAAGCCTTCCAAGCTTCTCGCTCCAGCGAGGTTGCGCTGAACCTATTTCTTTTCTAACTTCCTGGATTCCGCTACTTGACCATAGCATCAACCAATGTAGATTGGTTCCTTCTTAACTGCTTCCCAGAACACCAAACAGCCCTCTCACAGTAATGGATATGGTGAGAAAAGGTTTTGGTAAAAAGACCTCTCAAGGGTTTAACAATAGAGAGGAAGAGAGTTGAGGAATTTGAAGAGTCTCTTATGTGAAGATTGTGGATGAATCAATCTTGTATAACACTAGGGTTTCTCTCTCAAAATTCTCTCTGGAAGCTCTCTTTCTTTTGTGGGTATAAGGGGTATTTATATTGGGGTGAGAATGGAATGTGAAGAGTCAGGTTTTTCAAAACAGGGGTGGCTCACGACTTCGCCTCGCGGCTTGACTGAGTTGCGAGATCCAGCCGCGTGATAACAGAATGGCCAGTTGTCCTATTTTGTCCTGTAGTGCTCCAGCTAGCATGACGCTTCAACTTCTGGCATGCTTGACACGTGTGCTGCTTCTGGCGGCTTGAAGCCGCGAGTCACCCGCGAGATCAAGTCGCGAATCTCTGTTTTCTTGCACACTCTTGAGCATTTCAACACTCTATCTCACTCACTACCCTTACAACAATCCCACCTAAATACAGGGTTACTAAATGCTAAAATACAAGCAAATTTGGCACGGAATAAAGCCAACATGATGGTTGATTAAATTCAACCTTACAGTATGTTACTATGTGAGCAATTTATCTGTAGGCACTACAAATGGTATCTACTGTCCCCATTGGTTTGGGTGGGTTTTTTCCCTTTTATATTCAAATGGTAGGTAGTGATGAAAGACACATTTTAGATTCATTTGAATACACCTTTAAGGATTACTTTTTTTTGGCTGTTTGTGTCCTCAATTTCAATATTGAATCTCTTTTCTTTTCTTTTTTTGGTAAGTAATTTCAATATTCAAATTGATATACATCATAGCTGTTTGTAGGTTTATGTGTTCAGAGATCAAATAAAGTAATTGTAGCAGTATACCTTGATAAAGGGATTAGTGGTGCTTAAATATCTCTTTGTTCCAGATTTTCTTTGGCTGAATACTTAGAAGTATTGCTTCAATAATGTGAGGCTATTGATATCACTTTTGTTATGCATCAATATCATCTCAACAACTGCGAATTTTGTTGTATATTTGTTATAAAAAAAAAATGGTTATTGCTTTGCATCTCTCTCCAAAAGCTTTGATCATCATGGGTACTGATCCTTCACTCATGCTTTGGTTGGTTGTGTTCACCATGCCCAATTAATAAAGTGTTGTTAGTGATCTTGGGAAAATGACTTCTACTTCCATGTTAACAGAGGAAGCATGGATGAACCATTAATGGATGGTAGGATATTCATATTTAAAGAGCTATCATTTCTCAACGCATATATCATATTAATTTACTAATGATAATTCGTGTGTGTGTGTATATATATATATAGAGAGAGAGAGAGAGAAAGAGAGAGAGAGAGAAAGAAAGAAACAAAGAAAGAAAGAACGATTAATCTATTTATATCAAAGGAGAATAAGTGGAATGGATTTGAGTGGATGGAAGAAAACAAAGAATTCTTGCTCCTGGACATGAGCATAAACTTCTATCAGCATTGGACACACAACTTGCATTGGACACACAACTTCCTGTTGATGAATAAGTGGAATGGATTTGAGTGGACGGAAGAATATGCCTTGGCCTTCAAGTAGCTTAAGGAATATCTCTCTCAGCCATCTATCATGTCCAGCCCTGAGATGGACGAGGTCTTGTTTGCCTACATGGTGGTGGCCTCCCATACTGTGAGCCTGGTATTGATACGGGTTGATAGCGGCATCCAAAGGCCGGTTTATTATGTAAGCAAATCACTGCATGAGGCCAAAGTCCGTTATCTACCATTGGAGAAGGCCATTTTGGCGGTAGTGCACGCTACACGTAAGCTCCCCCATTACTTCCAGGCACATACAGTAGTTGTCCTAACTCAACTCCCGCTCGTAGCTCTACTCCGAAGTGTTGATTATATGGGAAGGATTGCTAAATGGGGGACAATGCTAGGGGTTTTCGACATCAAATACATGCCTCACACCTCTGTCAAGGGTCAAGTCCTCATGGATCTAGTTGCTGAGTTTGCAGAATCCTTGTTAGAAGAAGAGGCGAAAGCACAACACATGGATGGAAAATCGGTTGGCATGATCTCCCAACAAGGTCCCTTATGCTGGAAAGTATACGTTAATGGTGCCGCAAATCAGAAGGGTTCCGGAGTGGGGCTAGTACTAGTATCCCCCGAAAGGATCACTATTGAGAAATCATTGAGGCTAGACTTCTCGGTCACAAATAAGGAAGCTGAATATGAGGCTCTACTAATGGGAATGACCATGGTTCAAAAAATGGACGGAAAGGCAGTAGAGATGTTCTCGGACTCAAGATTAGTCGTTGACCAAGTAAAAGGAGAATTTGAAGCGAGAGATGAAAGAATGCAAGGGTACTTGAGTCAGGTTAGACACCTATAATCAGGGTTCGAATCTTTCAACCTATCGCACATCCCTAGAAGTGGAAACACATATGCTGATTCCCTGGCCACACTTACGACCTCCTCGGCATAGAGCCTACCTCGGGTCATCCTTGCAGAGGATTTGTACAAACACGCAGGGGTGAAGAGAGAGGTAGTCCATGTTCACCAAGTCAGAGTAGGGCCTAGCTGGATGGACCCTGTGGTACTATTCTTGAAGGAAGACATCTTGCCCGAGGAGAAATTAGAAGCGGACAAGGTACGTAGAAAGGCTCCTCGATTCTAGCTGTCTGAGGACCAAAAGTTATATAAACACTCCTTTTTTGGGCCATACCTGCTATGCATACACCCCGAGGCAACAGAGTTACTCCTTGAGGAGTTACACAAGGGGATTTGCGGGAGCCACACCAAAGGTAGATCTTTGGTACACAAGGCCATCACTCAAGGCTACTGGTGGCCGAACATGCAAAAGGAAGCACTGGAATATGTAAAGAAGTGCGACCGATGTCAAAGGTTCGCACCAAACATACACCAACCGGGAGGAGTCCTTAACCCTCTATCCAGCCCTTGGCCATTCGCACAATGAGGCTTAGACATTGTAGGTCCTTTCCCTAAAGCAACATGAAACAAGAGATACCTGCTAGTCGGCACGAACTACTTCACTAAATGGGTTGAAGCCGAGCCCTTGGCAAATATCAGGGACATGAACGCCAAGAAATTTGTTTGGAAAAACATCGTCGCACAATTCAAAGTCCCTCGTACCCTCATCTTGGACAACAGACTTTAGTTTGATAGCAAATCTTTCAGGAGATACTACTGTGACTTGGGAATTATGAATAGATACTCTACCCCCAGCCTATCCCCAAGGGAATGGACAAGCCGAGACTGTTAACAAGGTCATAGTAAATGGACTCAAGAAGAGGTTGGATGATGCAAAGGAAAAATGGGTGGAAGAGCTGCCACATGTCCTCTAGACATACCGAACCACGCCTCGCAAATCCACCAGGGAAACCCCCTTTTCAATGACTTACGAGGCCAAGGCTATTATTCCTTTGGAAACCGGTTTCCCTACACTAAGGACTAGCTCTTTCAATCTGAGCAATAACAATGAGTTGCTGGAAAAAAGCTTAGACTTTATTGAAGAAAGGAGAGAGAATGCAATGGTTCAATTGGCATACTACCAACACAAACTCAAGCAAGGTTATGATGCCAATGTAAAGTTAAGGCCATTAGTGCCTGGTGACTTGGTATTGAGAAAAGTTCTAGGTACTGCAAAGAACCCGGCGTGGGGAAAGCTAGGGCCCAACTAGGAAGGACCGTATCGCATCACCTCGGTGGTTGGTATAGGGGCATATTTTCTGTAAGACTTAGATGAGCATGTAATATCACGCCCTTGGAATGTAAACAACCTGAAGAGGTATTATCACTAATAAAAGTTTCTTTTTATCAATATGTTCATTTGTTGTATAAAGGCATTATACTTCCTATTATTCTTTATTCCCAAGTGTTTAAACAGAACCTTAGTCATGCCTGGGTCCTCGGACCAGATACTTTGGGGAAATTAACACTCTATGACATCTTTATAAGTGTTTAAACAGAACCTTAGTCATGCTTGGGTCCTCGGACCAGATACTTTTGGGAAATTAACACTCTATGACATCTTTATAAGTATTTAAACAAAACCTTAGTCATGCCTAGGTCCTCGGACCAAATGCTTTAGGGAAATTAACACTCTATGACATCTTTATAAGTGATTAAACAAAACCTTAGTCATGCCTGGGTCCTCGGACCAGATGCTTTGGGAAAATTAACACTCTATGACATCTTTATAAGTGATTAAGTGATTAAACAGAATCTTAGTTGTGTATGGCTCTTCGGACCACATACTTGGGGAAAATTAACACTCCATGATATCTATTTGTTTCTCACTAAGCGTCAAAATAGATCTAAGATTATAACCAACTCCTCAGATTGGTAGCTCTGAGTAATTTAAAATCCTTAATTATTTATCCAAGTGTTGAGCAGAGTGAAGGATATCTTTCCCCTTTTTTTTTTTATTCTTTATAAAGTTTATTGCTTATTTTTATTAGATTCAGCCTTCATTATAGAAAGAGCAGCTCACAATACAAATATGGGGTAAATCTCTTCATTGTTGGTACTTAGTCAAATTACTTTCATAGGTGGCAGGGTATTGTTGTTAGTTTTTATTAAAACTAAAGTGGCAACAGGTCAAGTTTATTTGCAATAACAGTAAGCTTAAAAGCATGTAAAACAAAGACACAAGAGATAGAAAGGAAATTCCATTCATTAATTAAAAAGAGGGAGTACATTATATTCAATGACAAAGTGCCACTAAAAAAACCTAAAAGAAAATCCTAAGTGCTAAGCCTTGGCCTTGGGGGCAGGAGGGCTTTTGGCTCGGCTGAGAGATGGCAACAGCCTTGGCCTTAGGATCAGCTTCTTTAGTCTTGACCTCTGCTTCCTTTGCCTTAGCTGCTGCTTCCTTGGCCTTGGTAGCGTCTACAGCTTCTGAGAAGTTCTTTTTCTCCTTGCCTTTGTCCTTGTCCTTGGCCCCCTCAGCCCCTTGGCCTTGATCACCAACTTGGTTGGATCCCTTTGAAGCCTGAAGGAGAGGGAAAGCAGCTTGGGCAGTCAGGTGCAGTTAAGAAGTCTATGGAGCAAAGGCAGAGTGAGAAGGGATGGCACCTAGGACTTCACAAATATTTGGGTGGTAGTAAATACTCCCAGGTTGCCTCCATACCGAATATGTAGGGACGCTTGCAACATCAAGGGCCCTACCCCATGATACGTCGCAGTAATCCCTGCAGAGCTCGGAAAGCTCCTCAGCAAGCTTAACTTGCGTTTTTTCCACGCCGAGCAAATAGGACGACTTCTTCTCAGCCTCGGCTACCTCCTGGGCCAGTTGAGCTACCTCTTTGGCCTTCTGCAGTTCAACCTTCAGATTTCTGACCACCTGCCTTTTGGTGGCCAGGTCTATCTCGATCAAGTGTAGTTTTTAACGCTGATCTTCGACCTGCTTCTCCACGGTCTTTAGACCTACCTCGGCACTCTTTTGAGCCTGGACCGCCTCTTTCAGCATCTCAGACAGCTCTGCCTGTTCTTGTTTGAGGGCCCCCAAGGACTTCTCAACGTCAGCACAGGAGAGGGCCTTAGCATTAGCCTCTTTACGGGCGTCGTGGACCCACTCCTCAGCCATAAAAACTTGTTGAGTAACTTGCACAAAAACAACGGAAGAATCACATGAATGAAAAGTGCAAAAGTACAGCTTAGCATCCAAATTCAAGGGTATGATAAGTCGCTTACCATGGCAAAGTCCCTCTTCAGGGACAAGAAGAGGTCTTTCTGCTTGAAGCGCCTATAAACCTCCATGTCTTTGGGGAGGAGAAGAGGTTGCTCCAAGGCTTCGGCAAAGTGGCCTGCATGCCCCCTTTGGAAATCCCTAACCGAGGCATTCCAAGGGATGGCAGCCCCATCCACCTCCAGCCGAGGAGACCAAGTGCGTTGTGGGAGGCACACCTCGGCCCTACTCGCTCCTCCCGACTGTCCACAGAAGTGGACCTCTTGTCATGAGGGTCTTTGGTCACCTTCTGTTGTTTAGACCCCTTCTGAGGGCCCACATCTCCTTCTTCAAGATCCTTAAGTGGCTTTTTCTTCTTCAGATCCGGAAGGGCCTTCAATCCAAGGTCGGTGGGGAGTGGAGGAGGAAAGGGGAGTGTGGGCGAAACTTGAGGCTTGGAGGCTTCTTTCGGAGTTGGCACTTTGCTCCTTGCAACCATCAGGTCCCTTAGGCTTTTGTTTCCCTTATTCAAAGCCATCCCATCCTCCTCTTCTTCGGAGGTACTGTCTGGACGGGAAGTCACAAGGATCGGGACGTGGACACTAGAATGCCTGTCGGGCTCGTCCTTAGCGTCTGAGACAGGAATCACTTACACTCCCTAAGTCTCCCCCTCTTCGAAACGGAACTTGTTAATTTCTTCTTCGAGCGAGGAGTTTGAGGAGGCAACCTCTTCTCCTACTGTTGCTACTTCAGGCAGGACCTGTTGGAATGGTTGTACAACCATTGGAAGGTTCTGTCGGAGTGGCAGTACAACCGATGGAAGATCGTCTCGGGCTAGGAAGTTTGGTTTTGATACGTTAATCCGAGCGAGCCGCTGGTCACCTGCTCTTATGGCGTGGCCTACTTCTTGGTATACTTTTGAAACAGGCTGGAAGTCCAAAATTAAATGGACTGCTCTCAATTGCCTGTCTTCACTTACGAAGATCTCAGACCTTAGCAAATAATTGAGAGCTTCGACGTTGGTCAGACTGAGCTGGGGTGCTACATAATTTTTTTCTGCAAAAGTAGCCGAGGAGCAAAACATGTTTAGAAAATTAAAATTCATCATCAAAAGAAAGCAAAATGAAAGAGCAATAATGACATGGTTCGGGTTAAAGAATCTAAATTTCTTGCTATGGAACCTAACTCTAAGGTATCCCACCTAGCTCTCCCTCTCGGACTGGGCAATGAAGGCCATCATGCCACGCCCTCGAAGCAATCAGGTAGTCGTCTTTCATCCCCTTGTTAGATTTGAAGAGACATAAGATGAGCCTAACGACATCAGATTGGGATTTGAGGTAAAATCCCGCACCTTTAAGGTTGTGGCACTCGTACATGTGGACCACATCGTGCTAGGTGAGCCCTAAGCCCAAATACTCATTGAGAGCATCAACACTACCTAAAACCTTGAATAGATTGGGCGCACAATGATGTGGGCAGATCCTATGGTTGAGGAGGTAGTCCCGCGTTATCCTACCAATAGGGAGAGTCATCCCCCATTCTATGAAAGCTATCATGGGGATGATGACTTTCCCCTCCTCTTTGTGTGTCACTATTTGTTCTGAGGAACAGTATCACAGGGCTACTCCCTGCGGTATGTGGTATTTATCCTTAAAGGCCTCTATTTTGGCAAAAGAGTCTACTAGATGCTTAAATCTACCCATCCGGATGGGTTAAAGGGAAACAACTAAAATTGGTAAATGAAGAAACAAGAACTGGAAGGTCGAGAAGTTTAAAGAAATAGAGACTTACGAGAACTAAGATGTGTGCTAGTCCCTGAAACCTTTAGAAATATTTTCAAGGATTTCTTAGAGGAAAAGTGTGGGAAGTTTAGTAATTTGGAGAGCTTTGTGAGTTTGAGTGCTTGGGATCTCTGGAGAGTTTGAAGACTTGTGAAATGAGGGAAATGATTTCTCCGAATGCTTTATATAGAGGGCAAGATTGGGTGGGAGTTATCCCGTTCAAAGCCCAAGGAGAAATACTAGCCATTGGATTAGCACCTCACCGTTGGATGTGGGGGACAAAACACCGCCTAGAGCAATTAATGACGCCTCGTGGGCTCCAAAGTGTCAGTAGCAATTATGAGGCGCATAAAACGGTACTCTCGCACGTGTAAACCCAGGGATTTGATGTTCTTAACCCTTAATAAATCAAAACCCCACTTTTTTTCCTCGGATGGGAAGGAAAAACCGGTGTTTTAAAGGGCTATTGTAGGGATAGGGGCCCAAGTTCATGTATTGGGCCTTAGGCCTTGGTCGAGGACCTTGGTTTGTCCGAGGATGGATAAACAGTAGTGAGGGTGTCAAGCTCAGAACCCCATAAGTAAAATACAAGCAGAAGGGCTAAGAAAGTTGGTCCGAGGAGGATTTCCTCCTCGGATGAGCAGAGCACAGATCGAATATATGCCTTATCACTCAAGGTAGCCTTCCAGGATGATCTACTGATAGAGATAGGTGATATGAACGTACAAAAGGGATGGGAGCTTAGAGGAATCTAAGGGAAAGCTGCTACCACCGCATTGAATGCACTGCAGCTACTTTTCCGGCTGCATTTATGTGGAGAAGACCCCTAAATAGTGTTGCCTTAGCTACCACAACTCACAAAAAGCCAGAAAGGGTGTCTGATGGGACAAGCACTCGAGTAAGGGCACAAGTGATCAATAAGTGTAGGGTCAAGATGGTCTAAAGGGAGATATATAATGCAAGAGACCTTCCATGAGGAGGGGATCAGAAAATCAAGAAAGAAACACTATAGCAATCTAGAACCAGACTTGTAATAAAGCTTTAAAAGTAATACCTAAGAATCAGTCTCCTTGGACTTGGCCGAGGTCGTTTATCTTTAGTGAACGTCTATTATCTTTTTTTCTTTGCCATCAAAATCTATTGGCTTGTTACTTAATTCACTAAAGCCCAGTTTTCCAACCCATTCCCTACAAATTTATTGTTTTGGGCTTTTTGGGCTTAAATCCATACACCTATTGGGCTAGGAGTTTTGATCAGGTCCTTACAATTATTATTATTATTATTATTTCCTATTAGAAAAGTCCAAAATTTAAATATCTCCTCATCCATTGTATCTATAATATTTTTTTTTTAAAGAGAATCATAAGATTGGATCTTAGGAAATTATCACCTTAACTTCCTTACAAAATTAATTTAGTTTGATTTGTGACAAAGGGCAAAGCTTCATGAAAGTATTCAATATATTGGATCATGAGGATGAGGACACATGGCCAAAAGTGAAAATGTGTCATCATCTTGACAAGTTCAACGCATTTGAGGTACCGAGGCCAATCAAAGTTTTTGTGATAAGTGACATTTATTTGATTTTGTGTTGTTTATGAGGATTTTTTTTAAGATCACTAAATTTTAAATATCACATATCATTCATCTTACTAAGAATTAGAATCTTCCCCCACCCTCCAAGATCTATGGTCCTGGGCCACTGGCCATGGGAAAAATGTTCTTATAAGATGGATTTATAATACATCTCTTTCATAATATGTGTAGATTCCATACATATAGGTTTTACATGTTATAAGAGAGATATCTTATGAGATACCTTCTTAAACTATAGACGTGCAAAGAATGATGGGTCAAGATAGATATTCTTAAAATTATGTCCGGGTTATATGGCAAATATGGACCCCCCCCCCCCCCCCCCCCCCCAAATAGCAATATGACCGTTTGACCATGAGTAAATGACGAGACGAAGTCTATAAATTCCACTTGGAAGTTGGAACGTGTATTTCTTTAGAGAGAAATAGTTGGACCAGTGAGACCTAAGTTTGTACTGTTTGGTTCTTCCATAGTTCAGGATAGTTTTATCAACGAAGGATGGGGTGCTATTCTTGCTACCTTAAATGCTCGTAAGGTACTTTTTTTTCCTTTGCGCACTTTAGGGTGTCAGTGAGAAACATTTGTATGTTGTTATCCAAATTATGTGTTTATTCAAACATTATAATTGTCTTGCACTGCACACTGGATTTGACATTTACTGTTTATTGTCACTTACATTTGTTATCAGAGATATTATTATGATCCTAATACGATGTGTCATTTCAGATTTTTATCTTGTAATCGGTGGCATTTTATAATGGCGGTTCCACATGACATAATCTGTTAAGTGCTAACTGTGTTTTTATCTTGAGTTTGCTTAATTCGTTGATAGGATCATTGAGTATTCATTTGAAGGGAGAGGTTTATATAATGGAAAAAGTCTACCTACAAACCAATTTGAAGAAAAATTTCTCTAATCTACTATGCTATAACTTGTTTATTAGTTATTACCACTTAGCAGGTAGAGGAAATTCCTACAAATTGGTTTTGAGGAAATTTTTGTCCAGTAATAGTTAAATGATATTTGAGCATATATCTGTTATAAGATCATAGGATGGACATTAAAAAAAAAAAAAAAAAAAAAAAAAAAAGATTTGATAGGATGAACATGCACTAGAGAGAGTTTAGGTCAACCTACTTGTTCAGTCTAGGTCAAAATTTTGGATTGTACTGGCCATTTCAGTGAAATTCCATACTGTATCTCTTTGTTTTTGTTTTGTTAATCCATACTGTATCTTTACTATTTCTTTTTTTTTTTTGGTAAACCTTTTATAAATTTATGTTACATTTATTTTCATATTATTGTTTACTGTAAGTGAGACATATACATAGAAGCAATGTTTGTAGGTTTTGTACTGAGATGAAACATGGATAGGATCATTATTCGGAAGCATTTTGCGAATACCCTTCTAAATATTTAATTGAAAAGTAACCGAGACTGGCATAAAGGAAGTGAAGATTTATTGAAGAACTGGAAAATTTGCAGAAGTAATACAATACTGTTTGGGCCTAACCGGTGGTTCTGGTTAATTCTGCATTAAAGCCTTGTTAAGGCGTGTGCAAGGGAAAACACACTGGCCACATGACAATTAATCTGTTCTTGTTCAAGGAGAACTTGTCAAACAACAGTGCTATCAAAACTGTGGTTCATCATTTACTCTGTTAAGCGTACATTATTGGTTGGAGGTTGAGGATAGAATATGCCTCGCCCTTGTCTCCTTCGCCGGAGACTGCAAATGATAGGAATCCTATTGATAAAGAAGAGGCATAGGCATCGCCTCTCGATCCAATCCGTCTTCCCTGGCAAACAGTTAGCCCTTATTGTTAAGGACTTAGAGTCATAATAAAGGTTAAATTCAAGTATGAAAGATTACAAGAAGCAAACTCCACAATTGCATCGTTAAAAATTATAAACAAAACAGAAAAAAGAAGTCATAAGTGCACAACAAGAATATAAATAACATGCCAAAAAGGTTGAAAAAAAATAGTCAACCATGACATATCCAGAAATTAAATTTTCTTATTGAGATCACATCTTACATTTAGCTCGATAATTAAATTCGTGATTTTCTTCAGGAGGGAGTGGAAGAGATATTCTATCAAGAATTTACAGCTGTTTACTTACAACTGAACTTGAGAGGCGCCCCTATTTTGGTGACTGCACTGGGTCCAACACAGCATTTTTATGAGCTTATCCAGCACGTGTTAAGCCTACTTGGCGGTTAGACACTATTTCGGGTGAGGATCCCTCTGTCTCCAAGTATAAAGCTCATTTAATTCTATCACCAGATTATAAATCCACTGAAATTTTACTTTGATCAAACATAAAAGAGAATGTTATACTATATACCTAATTCATACAACATTGATGTGGTTATTGTAGGACAACATTGAGTGTTAAATGGCCAACACGTTTGAATTTGCACCCATTGTCATTTGATCAACTTTTTTAGTAACTAGTAAGTTGCCCATGTGATGCATGGATAATTTTATGATATTTTATGTAAGACAATTTTGGATATGTTGTACATATATTATAAAGAAAAAGTAAATTAAATTAAAGTAAATAAATATATACAGTTTGAGATATTAAAAATTAATTTAGTAGCTTCACTGCATATTTGTAGCCTTTTTAAGGTAAATTTAAAAAAAAAAAAAATCATGAAACCAAAAATAAATGCAAAAGAGTAACGGGACCATGAAAATCAACTAATTTGTGTTGTGTTCACATATTTCATACCATGAAATGAAAGTATGCCCAGCTCTTTGACCGTCTTCAACTCATCGATGGTGCAACACTAAGACATGGTGTGGGTAAGTGTGTGCATGTATCTTATAGATGATTTAAAATTAAACCACAGTAGAATATAATTTTACATTGCGCACCAAATATTTTCTCTACTTATATACCCAAAACAAAAACTATCCAACCAAATTACCTAAACATAAATCATATTTAAGCCCCTAATTTAAAAAGAAAAAAAAAAAAAATTACTCGTAGGGGTTTCGGCGTCTTGATGGTAGTGGGAGGCCAATATAACGGAGATAGTGACCTCTCAGATTCTTCTTTTTCTCTCTCTCAAATGTTTTGTTAGTCTCAGGTATTTTATTCTGGTAATATATAGTGAAATAGTGCGTTTTATTTAACAATCTACAACATTTTTGTGTCTCTCTATCTCTCTTCAGGGCCTTATCTGATTAGTTATTACTATTAGTCCTTAACTTATTTTATTTTGTTTTTTTTTTTTTTTTTAAATGCTAAAACAGTAAGTATGCTGAATAACATGAAGAATAGAGAAATGTATGATGTAAGCTTAGGCAATTAATGTGATATTAATAAGATAACAGTAAAATAAGTTAAAGTGAACTCTTGGGTAACAGTAAAAAAAAAAACCTTAATAAAAGAGGTAAAAAAAGAAGATTAAAAGCAAAATTAGAGTGCCACTTAGCAGGACCTCATGCATTCCTACATGAGGTCTCTACTTTTATATATATATATATTGATTTCAATAAAAATATTAAACGAAAATACGTGCAAGTTCCAGATAAGCAAAAGCAGCTGTGTGAACAATTCTAATTACAATCATTTACGAACAGTAAGTAGTCATCAGTTTTTTTTTTTTTTTTTTTTTTAAGGCTTGAGTATGGAAGGAAAGCGTAATAAGAAGCAAATATCAAAATGCAATAGCTGAATGCCACACACATTGACTATCTTAATACATAATGCTCTGGCATTGTTTCAATCCATCACTCTCAGTATCAAAACAAGAAAAATAATGCATAGATGGTGCAAACCTGGGGTGCCACTGTCAGGACTGCAGTCTATGTTAGAACAATCATTGGTTGGAGAAGAAACACTAGTTGACTCAGAGGGCAATTGATCTTCAGTTGATTTTCGCTTTTTATTGATCGCTAGCTCTGAAAGATTTTCATCAGTTAATTGATCACATACATCAATTTCCATGTATGAAGCAGTTGAATTGTCAATATGGTCCGCATCCAGATTTCTCTATTTGGAAGCACTTCAGGAGAATACAATTCCTCTTTCCTGTTGCATTTAAAAGTATCACATTAGCTATGTTGGGTAATGAAAAAAGTTGACAGATTCTGAGATGTGCAGCGCATCAGCAAAATCTACTTGTGACCAAACCGCTCAACACTTAGACTCATTCATTACTACTGAAGCATTAGGGTAACTTTACAAGAAACTAAACTTGTTTGTTTCTTTTTCAGTCTGAACTCATGAAATCATTCAAAATATAAATTCTATCACCAAATTAATTATTTTTAAGGCATTTAAGTTCCATTCCATAACCATTCATAAATAGTTCAATTTTCATTCTGATTATCTATCTACTTCTAAAGTAATTCTTGCTTAAATAACCGCCAAAAGGGGAGGTGGGGGAAAAAAAGAGGACACTAAGACAACTTTTAAATCGTCATCACAATTAATTTGGAGAACGGAAGAAACCATTCTTTGCATAGGTTTCAGAAGTTTTTTTTGGGTAACTTTTATTTCTTAAATAAGACATCAAGGCAAGAAGAATATAAATAATAATATTTTTAATTAAAAAAAAAAAGTTTCCAATGCAATGTGCATTTTATAGATTTAAAATTGTTCCCATACAAAAAAAACATTGGGTGATTTATGACAACAATGAGATTGTATCTGCAAAAACTATAAAAAGATAGATAGCTAATAAAGTAACCCTAAAACTTTTTTTTTTTTGACAAGAAATATGTATATTCAAAAAACTGCTAAATGCAAAGAAGCATAAAGTATCTAAGAGAGTACCCTAAAACTTTATACTAAATAAAATCTTAAAATTTCTAAGAAAAAATTGAACTGCCCAACAATCTTTAATTAAAATGGTGATCTGCATAGTAAGGTTTATGAAACAAAGAAGAAGCACAGGCATTTAGAGAAGCACCAACAAACCTCAAGTTTTTTAAATAAGTGACAAGCTGCTTCTCCTCTTGCAATTTTTTTCTCCCCCTCATATCCCTCTCCAATCAAAAGGACGTCTTTCAGCTGTAAACTAAGCTCGGCATGCACCATATCTCCCTTCTTTATAAATGTTTCTTTTATAAAATACCCATGAGAAGCACATAGTTCTTTCAGTTTTCGAAATGGATGCAGTTCAAGCTTATCAGGGGTCACACAATTGGAGATAACAGGGGCTTATATATTCTCCAAACTTCATTAAGAATAAGCTTGGTGTCAAGTAGTATTGCCCTTGCAATACTTTCCACCATATCTCCAAGAGCCTGTAACAAAAAGAAGATGGTCATACAAACAAACTAATCATAAACAGAAAAATAATGGCAACCAAACCACAAAGAAGCAAGTCAATGTAGAACTCACCAACCAAATGACTTACACAACAGCAAATATTTAAGAAACATTGACTAAGAATCATGGATACAAATGGCAACTGTCAAAATTCACATCAAGAAGAAGGAAAAGGGGAATGAGCATAAAACTAACCTCAGGACCTTTTGGGCCTTGGAGTGATCCATCAGTATGAGATTCAGAAATAGACTTCACATATTCTGTTAGTTGACATAGAAGTAACCCTGAGCAGTGTTGAAGATCCTGGTGAAGGTTTAGTCTTACAGCAGCTTGAGCGAAATTTTCATTATTTACTGATGCTGAACACAAGTCAGTCAACTGTCAACTCACCTGGATCAATATCTGTGTAGCTCTGATAGAGATGCCATGTAATAAGCAGGTCCAACACCGAGTCACCAAGATATTCAAGCCTATGTCAAAAAATTCAAGAAGTTAAGAAGAGAGATTATATACAGCTCTTGCTTATTGTGTGTTCAATTTCTTGTCATTTTCAAAATTTACAAAGACTTCTTCAACAGACATTTAAAAAGGATATTTTAGGAAAAGGAAGAGGGGGTGAGGGGGCAGAAAGAGAAAAATTCAATCAAGTGATTCAAATCTGCTGAGAATGTCCATTGCTACCTGGTAACAATAGCCAACTCCCAGTTCTTGCTGGGATGCATGTGTTATGGCCTCCTGTAAAAGACCCTTAACAGAAAATTCATAACCAAGCTTTGACTCTAGGGTTGCAACCTCATTACCTTTTGAGACATAGGACCGTAGAGAAGCAGTAGTAATTGCTTCAACAACTAATGAGGGATCAAGTTCAGCATCAATTCCAAGCCACTTCATCAGATGGAGTGCAGCAATTATTCCACCACCAATATAGTATGCTCCTATGAGGGCTTCAACACAATCAGCCATGGTTTTTAAACTCATCCATCTATGACCTTAATCACAGCTATTTCCAATCATAACTTTGGGTCTTCAGTATGGAATTTTGCATCCAAAGGCACTTCTGGAGAATCCACCCCACATTTACAGGGAACAGGCCATAAAAACGCTGTCCAGGAGCAACCCAGCGACGAGGATCAAATGCACTGTCACGTATATATCCCTGTTAAAGAAAAAATGCAAAGCATCGTAACTCATAAACTCAATAAGGTACTAAAGCCTGTTAAAAGTTAGACTTGTACCCAGTGCATACAGGAATGCAAAGCAGTGTATAACAAAATAAAAACAAACAGGGATAACATATGTTCATATATTGTGGCATGTTCACAAAACATTAATGTCATTTTTCTAATGTACATAACAAAATCCCAGTGATCATTGCCAGTGTTGTTAAAAGCGCGCTTAAAGCGCGCTTAAGCGCAAAGCGCAGAGCCCTTGGGGCTTTTTTCCTCTAAAGCGAAGCTCCCTCTCAAAAGCGCGCTTTAAGCGCGCTTTTTTGAGCTTTTTTATTAAGCGCAAAGCGCGCTTTTTTGAGCTTTTCGTATATTTTTTTTAAAAAAGTCCTGATTTGATTCTTAGCCATTAGATCTAAATATTTTTTATATAAGCCATTGATCTAATATATAAAAACTAATAGTATGGTGTGCTACCATACACCTAAGCCTATCTCTTGAGATATTTTTTAACTTTTAACCACAACCAATCAAAGTCTCAAACACACAAACAAACACATCAGATTCAGACACTCCCAACCCCACGCTCAAACAAACACAAACAAACAAATCAGACACTCCCAACCCCACTGCCAACCCCACTGCTCCCTCCCAATCACAGTGCTCTCTCGGTATCAAGCTCAAAGATTCAAAGGTATGTCTCTCTCTCTCTCTTTTATATTCTTCCTTTTTAAACCTTTCTTTTTTTTTACTCTTTTTGAAACCCAGACCTCAATCTTCTTCTCTTCCACTTTCTCTCTTTTTTTTCCCCTCATTCTGAAACCCACGACACAGTCATAACTCCTCTTTCTTCTTTTGTTTTTTTTTTTCTTTTCTTAAACCTATTCCATTCTCTCTCTGTCCTCATTTTGAAACCCACGACCCAGTCACACAGCTCCTCTGTTTCTTCTTCTTTTTTTTTCTTAAACTTGTTCCATTTTTTTTCCTCATTAATGAAACCCGAAGCTCCTCTCTTTCTTAGTTGGGTCATTCATGAAAAAAAAAATGTATGAATGTATGAAATTATTTATGTGTTAATTGTTTGGTAACTTACTTTAATATATGTCAACATAGCACTTAGACTCATATTGAATTTTTCTTAAATTTATTAAGTGATTAAATTATTAACTAATGTTAGTAATTAGTTATAGGGCATTAATGCATTATGGCTACTGGAGATTCAAATTCAAGAAAAGATATTGCATGGAAGTATGCGTATCTAGCTAATCAAAACAATAAAAATGATTTAACTTGCAATTTCTGTGGGAAAGTTGCAAAAGGAGGGGCTTATAGACTTAAGCAACACTTGGTTGGAGGTTATAGAGCTATTGTTGGCTGTCAAAAGTGCCCTGAACATGTGAAGGAAGAAGTTAATCAATATATGCTGAGAAAAAAAACAGAAAAAGAGCAAGTAAATTTGATGGCTGAATTTGATGATATGACTTTTGATGAAGAGGAGGATGAGGTTGTTGAAGTTGATGGTCGTGGAAAACGAGTGCAAAATGTAGGTGGCAGTGGCACTAGTAAAAAGAAGCCAAGGCATGTAGGTCCTATGGATGCATTTGTCTCTCCTCCTAAATCAGCACAAATGGGAAAGAGTGGAAAGGGGGTCCAAACAACAATTAATGATGCTTACAAGAAAGAGTTAAGAGAAAAGGCTTGTGTTGATATAGCTAGGTGGATGTATGAAGCAGCAATTCCATTCAATGCTGTTAATTATGATAGTTTCAATGCTGCAATTCAATCCATTGGACGATATGGAATTGGTATGAAGCCCCCAAGTTACCATGAAGTGAGAGTTCCTTTATTGAAAAAGGAAGTGGTCCACACCAATGATATAATGAAGAGCCATAAAGAAGAATGGGCAAGAACTGGATGTTCTATTATGTCTGATGGATGGAAAGATAAAAGTCATAGATCTTTGATAAATTTTTTGGTAAATTGCTCTAAGGGAAGCATGTTTATCGAGTTTATTGATGCGTCTTCATATATGAAGACCGGAGAAAGGATGTTTCAACTACTTGATATCATGGTGGAGAAAATTGGAGAAGACAAAGTTGTACAAGTTATAACTGATAATGACTCAAGTTATGTGATGGCAGGTAAGAAGTTATATATAGAACTATATATCTTAATCTCATGAAATTAGAAAATAGTATTCATATTTTATTTTTATTTTTTTCTTAATTGTTACTAATTGTCATACTTATATTTTTACATTATTAGGACGATTATTGGAGGCAAAAAGACCTCATTTGTATTGGACCCCATGTGCTGCCCATTGTTTGGATTTGATGTTGGAAGACATTGCAAAGCTTCCTACAATCATGAGAACAATAAAAAGGGCAATTGAGCTTACTGGGTATATATATAATCGTACTGGTCTCATAAACATGATGAGACATTTTACAGGGCAAAGGAACTTGCTTAGGCCCGCCAAAACTCGATTTGCTACATCCTTTCTCACATTATCAAGTATACATAAGCAAAAGGAAAGCTTGAGAAAGATGTTTACTTCAGAGGATTGGACCCGTAGTAAGTGGGCAAAGGAGCTAACGGGAAAAAGGGTGGCTCAAATAATTCTAATGGCTACATTTTGGAACACTGTTGTCTATAGCCTTAAAGTGTCAGGTCCTATTGTTCGTGTGCTTCGATTGGTTGATGGAGAGAAAAGGCCTGCCATGGGATACATTTATGAGGCTATGGATCGAGCTAAAGAAGCAATTGAAAAATCTTTTAATGGAAGGGAAGAAAGATACAAAGAAATCTTTGAAATAATAGATCGAAGGTGGGATTGTCAACTCCACCGGCCTTTGCATGCGGCTGGCTATTTCTTGAATCCAGAATTTTTTTATGATAATCGCTCTGAAATTGAGCGAGATGAAGAGGTGATGGCTGGCCTATACAAATGCATACAAAGGTTGGTTCCAAACATTAATTAACAAGATAAGATTCTTGAAGAGTTGACATCATATAAGAGAGAAGAGGGTCTCTTTGGGTTGGAAATGGCTAAGAGGCAAAGAAAGAAAAAGGCACCAGGTATTTGCTTTGTTAGCTTTTGCCTTTTGTTAGTTGTTACTTATTAGTTTGCCCATTTTATTAAATGGAAAAATTATTTAGTTCTTATAAAGTTTGAGTTAAGGGTTAAGACTTAAGAGTTAAGACCATTTTTTATTTTCCTTAACAGCTGATTGGTGGTCTGCTTATGGAGCTTCAACTCCAAGTTTACAGCAATTTGCTGTAAAAGTTCTTAGCCTAACTTGTAGTTCATCAGGGTGCGAGCGGAATTGGAGTATGTTTGAACATGTGAGTGACTAAAAAGTTAGGGACTTAATTGTGAAATTTATTTCATGATTTAATTATCATGATATCATCATCTATGCATATTAATATATGGCTATATGGATTGTGTAGGTGCATAGCAAGAAAAGAAATAGGTTAGCACAATCCCAGATGAATGATTTGGTATATATCAAGTACAATAGAGCCTTGACGCGAAGATATAATTTGCGTGACACAATTGATCCAATCTCCTTGAAAGATGTAGATGATAGCAATGAGTGGTTGATTGGAAGAGTAGAAGAGGATGAAGTAGAAGAATTTGCTGAAGATGATCTTGTGTTTAATGATGATATTTTGACATGGGGCAATGTTGCTAGAGCTTTTGGAGTTGAAGAAGAAAGATTCAACTTCAGATCAAGAATGGGACCATTAGGACAAGCTACAGGTTCAAGTTCTAGTTCACATCATGCTCCTCATGATGGAGATGAAGAGGATGAGAAAAATGATGAGGGCTACAAATCTTGTGATGAAAATGATGATGGTCCCTTGCTTGGTGAGGATGATGACGATTATGTAGATTAGGATTTCATTGCATATTTGCATTGATTTTGTTAGGCAAAGATATTTTGTTAGGCAAAGATAACATTACTTAACATTCTAGTACTTTTTAGCCTTTGCCTTTTTGGTTCTATACTTCTATTTTGATTCAACCATGTTTTGTAATTATGACCATCAAATATCATGGTTGCATATATTTTGTAAAGCACAATAGAATTATGTAAATGTCATATAAATTATATAAAATGTTTTATTGTAATTTATATGATTAATTGATCACTTAATTGTTGTATTGATCATTAATAATTTTTTTTTTTAAATGTGCGCTTCACATCGATCAGGCGCGCGCTTGCGCTTTGCGCTTTGCGCCTAGGCTCTAGGAGGCCTTTGCGCTTAAGTGCGCTCAGCGCTTTTAACAACATTCATTGGACCAAATAGCATCTCCTTCCCACATAAATGAGGGATGGAGAGTCCAGTTCCGGTGCCTGAGTTTTATATATCTGTCAAAGAAAGAAATTTATACACCAACATGCTGCTGATTATTACATGTTCATATTGACTTATCAGATACTAAATTTATTTTATCCAGGATGCCATTTCAATGTGCCCATATTGTATTGTAGCTGCATAGTCTTCCAAAATGGTTTGTTTGTATATTTTTATTCCACTAATAAGACAAATTTCATTGTCCACCATTGTAAACTAACTTAAGAAAATGACAGATTGATACATATTCCATAATTATGTTTGCCAAAATAACAATTTGAAATAAATGAAACATTTTCATAATTTACAACTCAACTTGGTATCAAAGCGTCCTGATCCAACCCTAGAACTTACTAAAACACGTTGGAGGCTATGTTCCGATGAGAGGGGTGTGCTAATGTCAGCACCGACAAGGTCACCAGAATCCGAAGAACAAACCATCTGACTTGCCGGAATCTCCTGATATTTGCAGTGATTTTCACAATATTTTTGGAGCCATCTGCAATGTCTTTTTCATTTTCCATTGTTTTCTTTTACCCTTGGCACCAATTCAACCCTAGAACTCACTAAAACGCATTGGGGGCTGTGTTCAATGATAGAGATCCATGTACCTGACAAGGTGAGCTACTATATGGAGGTTAAGGGTGGCGTAGTGCAAGGAACCCGGTGTTGTGAGGCAGGTAGGTGCATGATTGAGAAAACTGTAGTATGTAAATGCCTTGTTTGATGTATTGTATTTAGCTCAGATTCAGGATGGGATAGAAGACAAAGTGTGTTAGACACTTAGAAGTCATGACAGGAGTTATCTATGGAACTATATAGAGGAATCCAAAGGGAAAAATACACAATAAGCTCAAAACATCATTCAGGATAAGAAATCACTTACTTTTTGTTGAAGTACTCTGAAAATGTCATATTTTGATGAGGCATTGTCAGTGTTTCCACCAAAAGGACTCTCAGCAGAGATATTATTCACAACCTCAACAACAAAGTAGATTTTTCCAGTGTGAATTGCCAAAACTATCATCTCCTTGAGGTTGTTTATGTCAGCCATGCTATAAGCAAAGTGGATAACATTAGTTCCAATAAAGTTAGAAACTCACTCTACTTTAAGACTAAGAAGACAGTGATAATACTTAAGTTCCAAGAAAGTTAGAAACTCACTCTAGCCTCAGCAAATCAACCTTCTTGACTAGCTTTCTCTTGCTAACAACATTCTTTGCCTTGCAATGCAGAGAAACTTAATGTTCTTGTCATGTTACAACAAACCCACTTCCAACTTTCTTCAAGCTGACTCCTTTGTTTAGCAATGTATATATAATGGAAAATCTTATTACGCACTCATTATTCCACTCTATACACACTCATTTTTTAAATTATGTTTTTAAAACATGATTTCAGTTAAAATTGTGAAACCGGAGCTTGTTAAGCATATTCAACATAGCTGGTTCAAAGCAACTGGCCACAACAAGTAGCAATAGTTCGATAAGCAAAGTGAGATATGTGTAGAAAGGACCTTTAACACATTAGCAAAAACATTTTAATTGTTGAACAACCACATTAAAACAACAACACGTGGAAGAGCTAAAGCTAGTTACAATATTCTGAATAACTGATTAAAAGTACTCAACATCCACAGATCACATTGTCTTTTCTCTTAACAGAATTTTACAAACAAAAGCGAAATTTGAGTCTCTCCCTCTTGATCTACTGTTGTTGGACTCAAGGGTGGAGCCAGGGGGGTGCCTCCCCTTGGCTCCTTGAAAAAGATCCTTGAAGTTGGTATATTATGAACTATTCTTTGGTACTTTACCCTAACAAAAGAAAAAGACTCCCACTGTACAGACCCTTAACATAAAGAAAGTAGGAAAATAAATCTTCTCCACATATCAAATCATATCACTTTTTCACCAAATTTACCATTCTTATTAGTTTTATCTCACCACTTACATCTTCACCCATTTCATTGTTCCTTTTTTTCTCAATCATTATTTTCAATTTACCATTCACAACACTTTTCTTGCAGGGTAATGCTATGAATACTACAAATTTTACAAATTGACGTGTTATCAATCATAAAAAAATTCATTCAAACATTTATTTATTATATTGTTTTAAGTGCCATACATTCTTGTCATTGGAGAGCAAAAAAATTTATTGAAATTATGTCTCAATTCCTAGCAAAAAAAAAAATCTGAGAATTTCCTTACTAGCACATTTTCATTTTCTCACATCATAAAAACAAAAAGTAAAATCACGCACACCTCTTAATAAATTTGATTGAACAAAATCAAATTCGAGACTTTTTTGGTCCAACCATAATCGCATGGGAGAACAAAATGAATGGAATAGCATTCTTCTTCTGACACAAGCAGACATTTTAAAAAAACCTCAATGGGTCGTCAAAGCACCACTACACTACATTACATTAGTGTTCTTAATTTTTTTTTTTTTTTACCTAAAAAGAAAAGGACAAAAATATATAGATTAGTTGTTTCTTTTTGTTTCTGCTCCATCATGTCATGACCCAGCGGTATTCTCTACTAACTAAGATTGCGTGTGAGAAGATTGCTCTTGAGAAGATTGCTCCTCCAGAGAAGATTGATCCTGAGAATTAAATTATAATATAATAGTGATTAGTGATCAAATAAAATATTAAAAAAAAATGGATATAGATAGAATGATAAAGAAGGAAATATTAAAAAAAATATATATATACCAATCGCCGAAGAGGCACCCACGAACCGTCTCCAACAAAGGGAAAGTTAATGACTATTTGTTCACTGCCAAAAACCCTGAATCCGAGGGCACTTTGGTCATAAAAGCCTGCCGGAAGAGATATTTCCATAGGGAAGTGCGGAATCGCCGAATCAATGTTACCATTCACAGTAACGGTTCCTGTGTTCCAATTCACGAAGACCCTGACGTCACGTAAATTAGAGCCATGTGGATACACAATTATCTTTTGGCATCCCTCGCTCAGTGAGCGATGATAGATATGATATGGACTCCGGCTGACAGGCAATGGGACTGGTTCACTCATTTTTTTTTTTTTTCCCGATAGAAACGGCGAGATGAAGTTGATCTGGTTTTTAGGGTTTTTGAATTGTTGTGTTGTGTGTGACTGAGGGTGCGTTTGAATGGGCTTCAAACCAATTTCAGGGTTTTTATATTTTTAGGGTTTTGTTTCTTTGTTTTTTCGATATTCATTATACGTCTATCTATTCTGTCACAAAAGAAAAAAAGTTTTCGGGCCCACTCCAAGTGACGGTCTAAATCTACAATTTTCTGGGCCTATAGGCCCCTTTACAAAATGTCTTAAGACCTTTGGGCCTCTATGCCATCACTTTGCCACCAGAGATTTTTCCTTCTTTTTTTTGTGATACATGTATAATAGAATAATGGAAAGTAGAATTTTGAATTTAGAAACTCGAGATCCATATTAAAACTTGAGTCCTAAAGACTCGCTTTGTGAGTATTTTACTAGATGAGTTGGACTAAAAATGCCATATAAATCTCGAGTTTTAGAAACTCGAGTTCCTATAGTGGTGTTTTTAAGTCCTATAGTGACTTTTTAAAACCTTATAGCGGCGTTTTCCCGCAAAAATTTTTTTATATGATTACCCCACACTTCAAGAGAGTCAATTTCGTACCTGAAGCTATTTCGATTTGGCTAGGAGAACGAAATATTTTGGTACTCGTTGATACCAATATACTATTTCAAGATTACTGCTGTTTACATATTTCTATACATACATACACACATACATACATATATATATATATATATATATATATGTATTATTTATGTAAATATTAATTTATCAATTTTTATGTTTATCAACATAAAATTTAAAATCTACATATTTTATGAGCCTACATATTAGCTTAAGTACATTAACCAATATATTATATTAAATAAAATGTTTTTTAATAATTTTCTTCAATTTTTTATATTTTTTATTGTACCGGCCGAAATGCCAATACCAACCGGTACGGGCTGGTATAGCCGAAATAGGCCAGTACAATCCAGTATTTTTTCTAGTACGTTTTGGAGGTGTACTAGTACTGGTTTTAATGGTTGGTACAGTATATTTCCCCGGTAAGGTTGGTACCAGTACGGTATTGACTTCCTTACCTAAAATGCCCCAAAATTTTACAATCAATTAACAACTATTTTCAGGTTTGACCAACATTTTCAACAAAAGGGACATGTTATATCTTAAACATACAAAATTTGGTAAATATCATAAAGCAAATGTCATCACAGCAAACACCTGAAATTAAGAAGAAAATATTTTTGGGTGAAAGAAACACATCCTAACTACCAATCATACCTAAGTAATGCTACACAATAATTTTTTTTAACATTTTTAGCGGTGATTGGATCGGTACTTTCTTAGTTGTTTTCATTTGGATTTACCATTAATATTACATTTTTACCTACAAAGAACAACTTGCCTTCTCAATGGTGAATTTTTTTTTTACTCTAAACTTATTGATTGACCCACTATATGATGATAATTCATTGATGGACCCATTCTTTTACCCATTCTTATAAAGGCATTGATTCTTAAACACACCTTCTTGTACATCTTTCATACACATGCATTATCACTATTTTCATGTTTTAATTTTTAAATGTGGACCTATCAGAATAAATAAATGTGGATTTTTTTTTTCTATGAAAGAAAAAATGGGTAGGGGGACCTGCGTTGGTGTCTTCCATGTGGGAGTGACCATAATGAAATTGTGAACATTGTTCTAACTTATAAAAAGTGTGAGAACAATTATAAAAATAATTCTCCATTGGTTGATCAGTTTGACCGCAGCTGACAAAAAATCCAAAACCCAAAGGAGCGGGAAGTAACTAACTTAACTAAAAATAACTACTTAAGTCAGTCCGTTTATAAGAGTCAGAGCCTCTCTCATAAAGACTCACTCTTCTTCACCTTTTTCCTCTATTGCGAAGAGCACTCAGAATTCTCAATTCTCAAACCAGATTTGCTGTTAGCTCCCAGATCTCAATCTCTCAAAACAGAACTTCTCTCTCAAGGGTACTTTCATACGATTCCAACTCTTTAAATTTCACAGTTGAAATCATGTGTTTATTGATTTTCTTCATAGTTATACAATTCTTTATGCACCATATCGACCCCTTCTTTCTTTTTTTCTTTTTTTTTTTTTTTAATTCTTGAACTTGACTTGATTAGAAACGTCCAAGAAATGCTGAGAGCTTGTTATTTATTGGCTTAAAAATTGTATTGAAAAGAGTTTTTCTTGATAGTTTTTGCGTGTTCCAAATGAGAAATTAGAGATTGTTTATAAATTAAATGTCTTTTCTTTTTCTCCGTAAACAAACATAGAATAAAGATAGCTTATTTTTCTATTTTTTTTCAATTATGCTACACTTTTTTGTTTTCTTTTAGACAATCTCTTACAGAGTTTCT
The DNA here is from genome assembly GCF_932294415.1 of Quercus robur. Lineage (NCBI taxonomy): Eukaryota > Viridiplantae > Streptophyta > Magnoliopsida > Fagales > Fagaceae > Quercus > Quercus robur. The sequence continues at coordinate 14,289,969 of NC_065540.1, forward strand.
ACATGTTTGATTTGCCTTATTTTTTGCAGTTGAATCTTGCTTCAGTTCTTTCTTTCTTAATGTTATTGGCATTGGATTACTCATTTATTGTTTAAACTTGATATTTCTTACATTAACAGAAGTTCCAGAACGCTCCCATGGACGATTTGGATGATTTCGATGTTGATCCTTGGGTGGAGAACTGTGTTAGAGAAATGCAGAATTCCTTGAATGAACATCAGGCCAGAGCTCGTAGTAGAAGATTGTTGGAGGCTTTCATCACAACCTATAGTAAACTAGCATGGAGTAATGCTGAATCTGTGGGTTCTCATTGCGAAAATGTATTGTTCTTTCCCTTCCTTTTTCTTTACTTTGGTAGATAGGAGAAATGTATTTTATTTATTCCTAAAAGAAAAAATATATATTTAATAGTTAGAGTGAGTAATAGATAAAGACTCACCCCATTAGGAATTTCATTATAGATAGGTATTTAGTGAGATTTGATAATGAAAATTCCTTGATGGAAGGAGTTTATAAAATGGAGACTATCCTTAATATATAGGAAGAAATTTCTGTCCATCAAAGGACTTTCTAATGGGATAATTTATAGGCTTGAGGAGATCTATCTTTTTCTGTGTTTTTCTCTACAAATTATTTGAACAATATTAGCAGAAGGTATAGTTTAATTTCTTCTGATGTTTTAAAATTCTCGCAGTTGCAGGGACTGATTGAAGGAGCTTGTATGCAAATTAATAATCTCAAGCAAGCACAGGAAGCCCAACTTGAACGTGAGAAAGAGCTTGAAAATCGGAACTTGGAGGTGCAATATCTGAAGCAACTGGTGCGCGAATACCAGAGTCGGCTGAGAGCATTAGAGGTTTAGCTCACGCACCCCATATATGCTTGTTTTACCATGATGCTTGAAGGTTGTTTTAATTGATAGTTTTGTTTCCATTTTATTGATCACTGGGAAAAGAAAGACCCCATGTTGTTTGTTTGTCTGTTTTGGTGTGAGTAGGTACAAAAAGATTGGGATAAAAAGATAAAGAAAAGGACTTTACAGTTTACACTTTGTTTAAAGAAGGGAAAAATTGGATCTTTAAAAGAAATGGAATGGAAAGTTCTGTTTGGGTGATATTGCTTCAAATAGATTTGCTTAATATTGGGTTTCTTTCTTTTAAGACTTGTGTGAGCTTTATTGTGAGAGAGGTAACCAATTGCCAAATTTCCGAATATATCCTGCCACTTGGGGGTTGATGTCTCAAGTGTTAAGGGGTGGGCTGGAATTGCTGTAGATCTTTAAGTTCAAACCATACTCTGGTGGGCATGGTGGAACTAGTGCTACCAGCTCTACTTGTAAGCTTTTCTGATTGTTTATATGGTATAGATTCAAGAATTTGTGTAGGATAGCTGTGGCTGTCAACACGTGGTGAGATTCGCCAAATAGGTAGCTTGCTTGGTACTGGCTCTTCGATTGGCTAAAAGAAATTGCCCATTAACCCAAATTTTTTTGGGCGCAAATTGAATGCATAAGCATTACACAAACAAAACTAAATTCAGCCTCTGTATTTTGTCTTATGTTTTCCATGTCAGCAGCAGAGTCTTCAGTGGCTATATATGCTGTTCATCCGAAAGAAATTAATTGGGCATTAATAATTTTGATTGAATCCTTGCTTTCCTTATAGTCATTGCATATCATTTGCATAATTTCAATTAACTATATGTCTACTGTTAGTTTTCTAATTTTTCTCTAGTCTGATGACGATTGTTTGTTTCTATGATGCACTATCAGGAGGAAAAAAATGAATTGACAATGCAACTACAACAGGCTCAGCAAAGCGACTCCAACCCAAGGGGCTTCCGTGCACCCTGATGTCTTCTATCGATTCTTGGATACGTTAATTTGGCCTAATGGATGCATAGATAGTATGTTAGTATGTGAGTGCTTTCAACTGCTGTGAAAATGGTTGTGCTATTTATCTGTGGGCACTAGAAATGGTGTCTGCTGTCCCAATTTCTCTGCGGGGTTTTCCTGATCCTCTCTTATGTAGGCAGTGATGAAAGACACATTTAGTTTCATTTGAATACACCACCATTAAGGATTACTTCTCTTTACAGTTCGTGTCCTTGATTTCAATATTGAACTTTTTTTTGGTAAATAATTTCAATATTGAAATTGATGCACATCATAGGTGTTTGTAGGCAAAAGTGACTTCAAGATCAAATAAAGTAATTGTAAAAATATACCTTGATAAAGAGATTAGCGGTGCTTATATATCTCTATCTTTCTGGTTTTCTTTGGCTGAATACTTGGCAATTAATATTGCTTAAATATATGAGGCACCCTCTTTTGGGTATGCAGGTACTAAGAGTCCTCTCACTACCAACCACCAGACATCATCTAGCTGGGTTCATTAACATAACTTTTATTATACACCAATATTATAACCTATCATCTCAACCATTGTGAAATTTGTTGTATTTTTTTTTTTTTTTTTGTTATCTTTGCACCTCTCTAATGGTTTCTCCCCTGCCTTCAAAAGGTCTGAGAAAAATATACCCAAGTTTGTAAGTGATCTTGGTAAAATGACATCTACTTCCATCTTACAAAGATAGCATAGATTTTAAACCATTTGTGAATAGTAGGATATTCATATTAGAAAAGCTCTCATCTCTGGTCTATATAGTACCAATTTACAAATGAATACTTTGTTTATGTCAAATAAAAAAAAAAAATTTACAATGTATGACCAACTTCTAATTAAAAGAAGAGACTTAACTGGTGAAACTAGCCAGCAAAAAAAAAAAAAAATGGGAAAAAACGAAGGTGTTTTCAATAAATCTTGAGATACAAATACAAATATGATTTAAGTTGGTGGGAGTTATTTCTTAATTCGTGAAAATTTTAAATTCTCACCTGAAATTTCTATCAACCAAATTAGTGAAAGAAGTAATATTTATACAATTTCCATCAACCAAATATATATAGAACTGGGGTGGAAAATTGGTGAGAGTTATTTTCTTCCCTAGATACAAAATATTTTTCCCTCCAAATAGGCAAAAAAAATTGAGAGGAATATAGGGTAAGAGTGCAATAACATTGAACATTGGATGCCATCATTAAGAGGAATATTTTTCCCTCAAAAAATATGTATTTGTATCCCTCCTATACTTTTTATATGATAGGGGTGATTTTTTTTTTTTTTTTTTTAAGAAGATGGATGATATAATAATTAATTACAAATCACAAGCATTTTTTTCCTGTCAAAACATTGGACAAATACATTATTTTTTCTTCCTCCTATTTTTTGTCCTTCCTATCAAATACGTATTTTTTTATTACTTTCCCACATTTTTTCAACTCACAAACAGATATATAATAAACAATTTCCATCCCAAAAAAATCCAAATTAATAAAAAAAAATATGTCTATAAAAAAAGAAGTTGAGAGAGAGAGAGAGAGAGAGCCCAGTTTTTGGGGTGAATCAATGATTGGTGTCAATGGCAAGATTGATGACTGATGAGGGCGAGAATATTAGCTGCTAATTGTAGGGTGTGGGGTGGAGGTTGGAGTTGATGAGTTTTAAGTGATGTGTAAAATGTTTTTCCTAAAATTAGAGGTGTAAATTATTTTACTCCACATTGCCCAAAATTTGCAGTCAACAAGTTGGCCAACATTTCCTGTGATACCAAACACTTGAAATTGAAAAAATAATTAATTGAAAAATATTTCTAGGTAAAACAAACATAGCCTAATTATCAGTCATACCCTAATAATGATATTGGTTAACATCACTGTTTTACCAACAAAAAATAAATAAATAACTTGCTCAATCTCAACTGCTATGATTTTTTTTTTTTTTTAAATTCTAGACTTATTGATTGATCCATTATATGATAATATTTCTTTGATTGACCGATTTTTTTAAGGGTACATATCATTTTCCTATTAGAAGTTGAAGCCTAAGACTCCAAATATGTTTGGAGTCAAACTTTTTTCCTTCTTTTCATATGTTTCCTATCAAATACATGAGATGAAAAAATATCATTTTTCAATAACTATAAACCCAATTTTCTCTTAAAAAAAAAAAAATTGTTAGAGAAGAACGACCAGAGTGGCTTCCCTACTGGACGTATCCATTATGGCTTTCGACTATGTTAGCATTCCCTTTTCATACACATATACATTTAGATTAGGTTAGAGTATAATTTTTATCTTGTATTTAAATATATATATATATATATATATATATATATATATAAATTCTAACGTGGCTAAAATTTCCATCGTTGATTACTCTGACCACAGCTGACAAAAAAGCCAAAATCAAAAGGAGCGGGAAGTAACTAACTTAACTAATTTCCTCAGACCGTTTATAAAAGCCTATAGCTTCGTAGACTTCACTCTTCTTCATCTTTTTCGTCTATTGCGCTACCCAAACGAAAAGCTCTCAAATTTCTCAATCTCTCAAACCAGAGTCTCCGTTAGCTCTCAGATCATAATCTCTCAAACCAGACTTCTCTCTCTCAAGGGTACTCTTATTTTCTTCATTCTTTTTCCTTTTTATTAGAAACGTCCAACAAAAGCTGAGAGCTTGTTATTCATTGGCTTAAAAATTTGAATTCAAAGAATCATAACAGTTTTTGACTTCTTGTTTGGTTTGCAAGAAGACCGAGGAAAGAAAAAAGAAACTAGTTTTGTGGGGTACTTGGTTTTAACCACTGTGTTCCAAATGAGAAATTAGAGATCGACTAAAAATTATATGCTTTTTCTTTTTCTTATCCAACTTTTTCTTTGTAAACAAACATAGCATAAAGAAAGCTCCTTTTTCCATATTTTACATTGATGCTACTCTTTCTTTTGGATAATATCTTATGGGGTTTCTACTATTTTGATTTACTTTATTGTTTTTTGGACTTGGAATTTTGCTTCAATTCTTTCTTTCTTATTGTCATTGGCATTGGATTACTCATTTATTGCTTAAAATCAGCTTTTGACCCCAACCTGATATTTCTTATAAAAACAGAAGTTACAGAACGCTGCCATGGACAGTATTGATGATTGGGTGGAGCGCAGTATCAGTGAATGGAAGACCACCTTCAATGAACGTATCGCCAGAGCTCGTTGTAGAAAATTGATTGAGGAAATCGTGACATATATCCGTGACCGTGTTCGCCCTGTGGTTAGCAATGTATTATAATTCCCCTTAATGTTCTTTCCTTTCCTTTTTCTTTTCTTTGGAGATGGGAGATATGGGCAGCGTCCAAATGGGGCTAGCGTAAAGACGGTTTGAATATAGGGAAAATTACAATTCACCTTCTTGTGATTCATCCATTTCACAAACTTTTAATTGTTACATTTGACCCTTTAAAGTTTTAATTAAAACGAAACTGTTAGAATTCCATCCAAAGTATAACCCTACTGATTTCATTCTACTCCAAAATTTAAGTGTTGAAATGTAGCAATTGATAGTTTGTGTATTGTTCTCAAAAAAAAAAAAAAAAATGTGAAAAAAGTTTGTGTATTAAATTGAAATAAAGTCGAATTACAAGGGAGTAAAATGTATTATATCCTTAAATCTAATAATGGCTTGTTTTCTTTTTAGGCTTTATTTACATATTGTCAATTTTTCAATTTTAGGAAAATGTGATGCATATGTAACTTACATATGTAGAGTATATTATTTTAGTTTAATTATTGTTAGTTGAAGACAAGATTTCAAAACACTACCCTTTGCTTTTCTCTACAGATTATTTAAATAACATTAGCAGGAGGTATAGTTTAATTTCTTCTGCTGTTTAAATTCTCACAGTTGCAGGGACAAATTGATACACTTAATCGGGAAATTAGAAATCTCAAGCGAGAAGTTCATGGACTTAATCAGCGAAACAGATCTCTCAAAATGGAGTTGGAACAACTCAGGGAACAGGTGTCCGGGTACCAGAATCAGCAGAGAACATTAGAGGTTCATCTCGCAAACCCCATATATGCTTCTTTTTCTATGATGCTTGGAGGGATTTTTTTTTTTTTTTGGGGGGGGGGGGGGGGGGGGGGGGGGGGGTTTGTTCTCTTAATACGTAATTTTGTTTCCCATTAAGTTTTCATTGGAAAAAAGAAAGACCCCATGTTGTTTGTTTGACTTTTTTGGCGTTAATAGGTACAAAAAGATTAGGTTAAAAAAGTTAAGGAAAGGACTTTACAGTTTACACTTTTTTTGAATAAGGGAAAAATTGGGTCTTTACTCTTTAATAGAAATTGAATGGAAAGCTCAGTTTCTATAGAGGATAGAACGAAGGAAATGAAGGGTGATTTTGCTTGAAATTGATTTACTTAAGACTTGTGTGAGCTTTATTTTAGACTTGCTTGAATTTGTGTAGGATAGCTGTGGCTGTCAATGCATGAGGTGAGATTAGCCAAATAGTCAGTTTGCTTGGCTACTGGCTATTTGATTGGAGCAAGGGCCATAGCAGATGACGGCTAAAAGAAATTGGCTATTAACACAAATAAAACTAAAGAACTTATGTTAAAAAGGTGATCACCATAAGTAAATGCTAGGCTGGTGGCACTGAATTTCAGCCTCTGTAAATGTTCATAAAAATTGTGCAATTAGTGTTCCTACATTAATAATATTGATTGAATTTTTGCTTTCCTTATAGTCATTGCATAATTTCAATTAACTATATGTCCCCTGTTGTTTTCCAAATTTTCTCTAGTCTGATAACTATTTATGATGCATTCCAGGTGGAAAATAATGTATTGGCAGAGCGACTACAACAGACTCAGCAAAGCAACTCCAACAGAAGGCTACGCTCCCATGCACCCTGATGTCTTCTATTGATTCTTGGATGTGTTAATTTGGCCTAATGGGTGCATAATTAGTATGTTAGTATGTGAGTGCTTTCAACTGCTGTGAAAAAGGCTGTGCTACTTATCTGTAGGCATTACAAATGGTCTGCTGTCCTAGCAATTGCTTTGCGGGGAGTTTCTCTCTTTTATATTCAAATGTAGGCAGTGATGAAAGATGCATTTCGTTTCATTTGAATACACCATTAAGGATTACTTCTCTTTTCGATCTATTTGTTTCCTCGATTTCAATATTGAACCTCTTTTTTGGTAAGTAATTTCAATATTGAAATTGATGCGCATCATAGATGTTTGTAGGTTTATGTGTTTAGAGATCTGATAAAGTAATTGTAGCAAATATACCTTGATAAAGATATTAGATGTGCTATCTCTCTGTTTCGGGTTTTCTTTGGCTGAATACTAAGCAATATTGCTTAAAGACTCAATAAATTTCACAACATTTGAGGTCATTGACATCGCTTTTATTGTACCAATATTAGATTCTATCATCTCAACAATTATGAATTGTGCTGTATATTTAGATTTTTTTTTTTTTTTTTGGGGGGGGGGGGGGGGGGGGTGGGGGGTGGGGGTTATTGCTTTGCATCTCTCCATTGCTTTTTTCCCTACCTCCAAAAGGTTTGATCTTGGTAAAACTTTAGATTTTACTAGTGTATTGTAGGCCTTAAGAATATAGTTTTAGAAATGCTAAATTTTACTAGCTTTAGGGGTCAACTCTAATATGTGCAGTTTCAGTACCCAAAAAAATGTGGGAACTAATACATTCTGAGATTTTTCAACATCCATATATTAGTCAATCAAATACCCATAAATTTATTAATTTGTGAAAATTTTAAATTCTCACCCTAAATTTCTTTCAATCAAACATAGAGCTAACGAAAGGAGTAATTTTTATACATGGCTCTAAAATAATTACTTAACCAAAAGAGGATCTCATACAAAATTCAAATTGTCAAAGAGTCTCACCTTGAATTACAATTTCCTAGGGTTAGAGTGATTTTAGGAGTGATGGAAAATAAATGAGAGAAAAATAAAGAAATAAGAAATTTGATTTTTTTTTTCTTGTTTAGTCAGATGGAAAGTAGAGAAGATAGAAAATTGGTGGGAGTTATTTTCTTCCTTGACCCAAAAACTTGTCATATAATTACAATTGATATACTCAAATAATTTATAGTAATCTCAACTCAAACTTGTGTTTTCCCATCATTCTTAAGTAAGTAAACCGAATGGATCGAATTAGACAAAATAGAGAAGATGGACCAAATTGGACCGGATAGACTGAATTAGACTGACATGGACCAAATGGACCAAATCAAACCCACTGGACCAAAGTAAATCAAATTGGACCGAAGTGGACTGAACAGACCGAAGTAGATCGAATGGACCGAAGTGGATCAGATGGAGGGAATTGGACCGAAGTAGAATGAAGTGGACTAAAGTAGACCGAAAAGGACCAAAGTAGACCTAAGTGGACCGAATTAACCAAAGTAGACTGAATGGAACGAATTGGACCGAAATAGGCCAAACCGAATCAAATGGACTGAAGTTGACCGAAGAAGATTGAATAGACCAAAGTAGACCAAAATAAACCGAAATGAACTAAATATTTTTCCGTCCAAATAGACAGAAAATTGAGAGGAAAATATGGTAAGCTGCAATAACTATATAGACCAAAATACGGATGATTTTTTTTTTTTTTTTTTTTTTGAGAAGAGGGATGATACAATAATTTACTACAAATCACAAGCATTCTTTTTCTTGTCAAAACATTGGACATACACATTATTTTTTCTTCCTCCTATTTCTTTTCTCCTTCCTATCAAATACATATTTGACCCATATTTTTAAAGGTACATATCATCTTCCTGTTAAGAGTTGAAGCCTAAGGCTACAATTATGTTTAGAGCCAAACTTTGTCCTTTTTTTAAATTCTCTTATCAAATACATAAGATGGAAATTAGTATCTTTCAATAACTATAAGCCCAATTTCTTTTCTTCTTTTTTTTTTTTTTTTTTTTTTTTTTGGTAAAAAAATTGGTTAGAGAGGGGTGTAATTAGTGTGATTTTTCTACCTGGGCATAATCATAATAGCACCCTAACTGCTCCCGACTAAAAGCCCAATTTCACAAATTTTGTACCAACTATAAGCCCAATTTCACAACTATGGAGTCAGCACTTTGTAATTGGTGTACATGAATAATGATTTCAATGATAATCTCATGTAAAAGTGATATATTACAAATCACAATGTGTGGCTTCAAAAAGTGACAAAAAATTGTTAAATTTGTTGGGTGCATGGTAGCATTCCCTTTTCACCTTTTCATTTTATCTACCAATCAAGACCCACTGTATCAGAACAATCAGTTATTTTAAATGCTAAAATTTCCACCGTTGATCACTCTGACCGCAGCTGACAAAAAAGTCAAAACCAAAAGGAGCGGGAAGTAACTAACTTAACTAATTTACTCAGACCGTTTATAAGAGCATATAGCTTCGTAGACTCACTCCTTTTTCCTCTATTGCGCTACTCAAACGAAGAGCTCTCAAATTTCTCAGTTCTCAAAGTAATCTCTCAAATTAGCCTTCTCTCTCGAGGGTACTCTCATTTTCTTCATTCTTTTCCTTTTGAGTATTAATTCAATAAATTTCACATTTGCAATCATGTTGGTTCTTTTTGTTGATTCTCTTCTAGTTATTGCATTTTATATTCGCAAATAGAAATCACCAATTATAAAGAATGCAATTTTATATTGCATTTTATTTGGCCTTGACCTTTGTTAGAAACGTTTTAGAAAAGGTGAGAGCTTGTTAGTCATTGGCTTAAGAATTTGTATTCAAAGAAACAAAAGAGTTTTTCTTGATAATTTTTGACTTCTTGTTTGGTTTACAAGAAGACTGAGGAAAGAAAAAGAAACTAGTCTTGTGGGGTACTTGGTTTTAACCACTGTGTTCCAAATGAGAAATTAGAGATCAACTAAAAATTAAATCTTTTTTTCTTTTTCTTATCCAACTTTTTCTTAGTAAACAAACATAGCATAAAGAAAGCTCATTTTTCCTTATTTTACATTTATGCTACACTTTCTATTGGATAATATCTTATGGGGTTTCTCCGATTTGAATTTTGCTTCAATTCTTTCTTTCTAATTGTTATTGGCATTGGCTTACTGATTCATTGCTTAAAATCAGGTTTTGACCCCCAAGTTGATATTTCTTACATAAACAGAAGTTACAGAACGCTGCCATGGACAGTATTAATAATTGGGTGGAGCGAAGTGTTAGAGAATGGATGAGTACCTTCAATGAACGTATCGCCAGAGCTCGTTGTAGAAGATTGATGGAGGAAATCGTGATATTTATCCGTGACCGTGTAGGCCCTGTGATTAACAATGTAATATAATTCCCCTAAGTGTTCTTTCCTTTCCTTTTTCTTTTCTTTTGGTAGATGGGAGAAATGGGCATTGTCCGAATGGGGTTAGGGTAAAGACTAAAGAGGATTTGAATATAGGGAAAATTTCAGTTCACCTCCATGTGATTTGGCCATTTCATAATTTACTCCACAAACTTCTAATTGTTACATTTGACCCTTAAAGTTTTAATTTGTTACAATTCCATCCAAAGTAACCCTACTGATTTCATGTTCCTCCAAAATTTATGGGTTAAAATGTAGCAATTGATAGTTTGCGTATTGATCTCAAAAAAAAAAAGAAAAAAGGAAAAAGAAGAAGAAAGTTTGTTATTACTTTGTAATCAAGTCAAATTACAAGGGAGGAAATTGTATTACCCCCTTAAATCGAATAATAGCTTGTTTTCTTTTTAGGCTTTGTTTACTTATTGTGAATTTTCCTATTTTAGGAAATTGTGATGTATATGTGACTTACATATATATATGGTATATTATAGTAATTTAATTATTTTTATTATATATTTATATTTAATAATTAGAGTGAGTAATAGGATCCTATTTGAAATGTCTTTGTGTATATGTATTTTAGTAAGACGTGTCAATGAAAATTCTTATTTATCTTGAAGGAATAGTTTAATTGTAGCAGGAAGTATAGTTTGATTTCTTCCGCTGTTTAAATTCTCACAGCTGCGGGGACAAGTTGATAGCCTTAATCGGGAAATTAGAACTCTCAAGCGAGAAGTTCAAGGACTTAATCAACAAAACAGATCTCTCAACTCGGAGTTGCAACAACTGAGGGAACAGGTGTCCGAGCACCAGAATAGGCTGAGAACATTAGAGGTTTATCTCCCATATATGCTTCTTTTACTATGATGCTTTGAAGGACTTTTTTTTTTTTTTTTTTTTTTGGGGTGGGGTGGGGGGGGGTGGTGGTGGGGGTGTTGTGTTCTCTAAATAGTCAATAGGTAATTTTGGTTTCCCATTAAGTTTAAGAAAAGGACTTAACAGTTTACACTTTGTCTAAATAAGGGAAAAATTGGGTCTTCATTAGAAATTGCCCATTAACCCAGATTTTTTGGGTGCAAATTAAAGAATGTGTGTTGAAAAGGTGATCATCATAAATACGATGCTAGGCTGGTGGCACTGAATTTCAGCTTCTGTATATTCTCTTATGTTGAGACAGAAATCAGTCTGCTTTCCATGTCAGCAGTAGTGTTTGGTGGCTATACATGCTGTTTTGCATTTGATAGAAAATGTACATAAAAATTATGCAATCAGTCTTTCTGCATTAATAAGTTTCATTGAAACCTTGCTTTTCTTATAGTCATTGCATGATTTCAATTAACTATATGTCTAGTGTTGTTTTCAAATTTTTCTCTAGTCTGATGACTATTGTTTGTTTTTATGATGCACTACCAGGAGGAAAAATGTGAATTGACAATGCAACTACTACAGATTCAGTAAAGCAACACCAACCCAAGGGGCTTCCCTGAACCCTGATGTCTTCTATTGATTCTTGGATACGTTAATTTGGCCTAATGGGTGCATAATTAGTATGTTAGTATGTGAGTACTTTCAACTGCTGTGAAAATGGTAGTGCTATTTATCTGTAGCTACTAAAAAAGGTGTCTGCTGTCCCAGCAATTGCTTTGTGGGTGAGTTTCCTCTCTTATATTCAAATGGTAGCATAGGCAGTGATGAAAGACACATTTTGTTTGTAGGTTTATGTAGATCAAATAAAGTAATTGTAGCAACTAGCAATACACCTTGATAAAGATATTAATGGTGCTTAGATATCTCTCTCTTTCTGGTTTTCTTTGGCTGAATACTAGGCAATATTGCTTAAATATGTGCGACAAACACAACTTATTTCACAAGTGATGTCATTGATATCACTTTTTGGTTACTGCTTTGCATCTCTCCAATGCTTTCTAACCTACCTCCAAAAGGTTTGACTGTCATGGGTGATCCTCCACTCATGTCTTGATTGAGTTCACATTGCACATTAAGTGATTGACTAAATTGTACCCAAGTGATAGTATGTTGTTGTAATTGATCTTGGTAAAATTTTAGATTTTACTAGTTTATGGCAGGTCTTAAGAATATAATTTTAGAAATACTAAATGGTGAGAAATACACCACTCTAATAAGTGCAATTTTAGAACCCAAAAAATGTGGGAATTAATATATTTTGAGATTTTTAAACTTCCCATATATTAGTCAATCAAATACCCATAATTTATTAATTTGTGAAAATTTTAAATTTTCACCTTAAATTTCTTTCAATCAAACATAGAGCTAACAAAAGAAGTAATTTTTATACATGGCTCTAAAATAATTACTTAACCAAAAGAGGATCTAATATTTTGCAAAATTCAAACTATCAAAGAATCTCACCTTGAATTGCTAATTTTCCCAGGTTAAGGTCTGTTTGGGATCCACTTATAGGTAAAAGCTAACTGAAATAGTACAATAGAACCCATTAATAGTACCAAAAAGTGTAATAGAGCCCATAAATAGTAGCAAAAATAAGTTGAATAATAAAATATCTGACTTTTTAATTTTTGCCAAACACACACTTAGGGTCCGTTTGAATACAGCTGAAAACTGAAAACACTGTAACAAAATAATTCTTAAATGTGTAAATAGTGTCATGAGATCTATTTTTAATGAAAAAGTTACTGAAAAGTAAGGCTTGTGAGTCCCGTGAACAGTACACAGGACCCACTTGTGTGGCTGAAAAGTGGTTGAAAAGTCAAATTGTGCGGCTAAAAAATAAAAAATAAAAAAAATTGAAAATGCAAACGCCCAACGTGGACGCACAAACCAAATGCACACTTAGGTTTTGTTTGAATACCGCTTATTTTGCTAAAACTGAAAACTTATTGCTGAAAGTACTGTAGATAAAGGTAAAAGTTAATTGAAATAGTACAGCAGAACCTATCAATAGTACCAAAAAGTGCAGTGAGGTCTATGAATAGTAGTAAAAATAAGCTGAATAGTAAAATAATTTTAATTTTTCATTAGTATCCAAACACACACTTAGAGTGATTTTAGGAGCGATGAAAAATAAATAAGAGAAAATGAAAGAAATAAGAGCTTTTGTTTTTTCTTGTTTGGTTGGATAGAAAGTAAAGAAGATGGAAAATTGGTGGGAGTTATTACCTCATTGACCCCAAAAAAAAAAAAAAAATCCCTCCAAATAGACAGAAAATTGAGAGAAAAATAGGGTAAAAGTGCAATAACTTTTTTTGAGAAGAGGGATGATAAACCCATTGTATACTTATTGATTAACCCATTGTATAATAATAATTCATTGATCAACCCATTTTTTTTAAGGGCACATATCATCTTCCTATTAGGAGTTGAAGCCCAAGGCTCCAAATATGTTTAGAGTCAAACTTTTTCCATTTTTTCTATCCTTCCTATCAAATACATGATATAAAAAAAGATATTAATCTTTCAATAACTATAAGCCCAATTTCCCAACTATTTAGTTTGCTGTTTGTAATTGGTGTACAATAAAAATGATTTCAATAAGATAAAATTTAGGTACAATACTATATGTGGTATTCCATAGGTTCTTCTCTTAAAATTCAGTCACGTGGCTACTTATCTAAAAATATACTACTTTATGTTTTTAGATCCCTTAAAATACAACCAGATTAACCTAGTTAATTAGCCAAGTGATTACTTAGTCAAATTATTCAGATTTAGGTTAACACAAATATATCATATCATTGTAAAGTGCAAAAAATAAATAACACAATAATATGATAACCCAGGAAAACCAAACCGATAAAAAACCTGAGGAGGATTTAACCTAGTTATCCTCAAGGTAAAACAGATCCACTATAGAGAATTGAAGTTTACACAATAGCGACTTAGACCACTAATATCCTATTGCTACCTTGAGTAGGAAACTTACTACCACGACCACGTGACAGCTCCGAGTCCACGGACTACTTCTCTTTTGGATTCACAGCAAGCACAAGTACTTCCACTTGTGTATCTTTAAGCTCTTTATGCAACAACCGAACTGATCATCAAGCTCTTGACATAATCTTGATTCTTAATAACCCTAAATATATGTGAAGGTAAACACCTCTAGATCTCACAAAAGATTCACATACACAGCATAAACAACAGCAACAAAACGTGGCTAGGGTTTTTCCTTTTATACTTAAGGTAAAACATAAAACCCTACACGTCAAACAGGCTTGGGCTGAGTTGGAAGATTCTGCAGAAAAACAATCTACATAAGCTTCAATCGATCGAGCCAGACAGATTTACACAGTAAATCCTGCAGAACACTCGATTCCAACTTTACACATAAACATACTTTGAGCAAGTCTAAAACAAGACTAAACATTTTGATAATGTTTTGCCAACATTACAAAATGAAGTTCTAATACATTTAAACCTAAAGTCTTAGAACCTAACAACTACCATCCCATGAGAAAAAAAAATTCCACATGACAAAATTTTAAGAGATGAACCTAAGTAAAAACATCTAAGGTATTATATCTAAAGTTTTACTCATTTCAATAATGGTCCCATATAAAATTGATTATACATATTACGATCACAATGTGTCACCTAAAAACTCAATTATTTTATATCCTAACGTGGCTAAAATTTTCACCGTTGATTACTTTGACCGCAGCTAACAAAAAAGCCAAAAACCAAGAGGAGCGGGAAGTAACTAACTTAACTAATTTACTCATACCGTTTATAAGAGCCTATAGCTTCGTAGCTTTCACTCTTCTCCTCTATTGCGCTATTCAAACGAAAAACTCTCAAAATTTTCAATTCTCAAACCAGACTTCTCTCTCAAGGGTACTACTCTCTATTTTCTTCATTCTTTTCGTAAATTCAATAAATTTCACAGAAACAGACTTTTCTCAACATGGTATTACTCTCGTACCATGTTGTTTCTTTTTATATTAGCAGAGTAGAAGTCCCCAATAATAAAGAATGCAATTCTTTTTGCACTATACCGACTGCTTTTATTTTCTTTTCTTTTTTTAAATTTTCTTGTGCCTTATTTGGTCTTGACCTTTATTAGAAACGTTCAAGAAAAGCTGAGATCTTGTTATTCATTGGTTTAAAAACTTGTATCCAAAGAAACAAAAGAGTTCTTCTTGATAATTTTTAACTTCTTGTCTGGTTTGCAAGAAGACTGTGGAAAGAAAAAGAAACTAGTTTTGTGGGGTACTTGGTTTTGACCAGTGTTCCAAATGAGAAATTAGAGATCGACTAAAACTTAAATGTTTTTTCTTTTTCTTATCCAACTTTTTCTTAGTAAACAAACATAGCATAAAGAAAGCTCCTTTTTCCTTATTTTACATTGATGTTACACTTTCTTTTGGATAATATCTAATGGAGTTTCTCCGATTTTGATTTACTTTATTGTTTTTTGGACTTGGAATTTTGCTTCAATTCTTTCTTTCTTATTGGTATTGACATTGGATTACTCATTTAATTGCTTAAAATCAGCTTTTGACCCCCAATTGATATTTCTTACATAAACAGAAGTTACAGAACGCTGCCATGGACAGTATTAATAATTGGGTGGAGCGCAGTGTTAGAGAATGGATGAGTACCTTCAATGAAGACATTGCCACAGCTAATTGTAGAAGATTGATTGAGGACATCATGACATTTATCCGTAACCGTATAGGCCCTGTGGTTAACAATGTATTATAATTCCCTTTGATGTTCTTTCCTTTCCTTTTTTTTTTTTTTTTTTTTCTCTACAGATTATTTAAACAACATCAGCAGGAGGTATAGCTTAATTTCTTCTGCTGTTTAAATTCTCACAGCTGGAGGGACAAGTTGATAGACTTAATCGGGAAATTAGAAATCTCAGGCGAGAAGTTCATGGACTTAATAAGCAAAACGGATCTCTCAATTCGGAGTTGGAACAACTGAGGCGACAGGTGTCCGAGTGTCAGAATCGGCAGAGAACATTAGAGGTTTATCTCACAGACCCCATATATGCTTGTTTTACTATGATGCTTGGAGGGATTTTTTTTTTTTGTTGTGGAGGGGGGGGGGGGGGGGGGGGGGGGGTGGGGAGGTGTGTGTGTGTGTAAAGAAAGACCCCATGTTGTTTGTTTGTCTATTTGGTGTTAGTAGGTACAAAAAGATCAGGGTAATAAGGTAAAGGAAAGGACTTTACAGTTTACACTTCATTTAAATAAGGGAAAAATTGGGTCTTTAATAGAAATTGAATAGAAAGCTCTGTTTGTATAGAGAATAGAATGAAGGAAATGAAGGTGATGTTACTTGAAATTGATTTACTCAATACATGCGGTGAGATTAGCCAAATAGGCAGCTTGATTGGAGAAAGGGCTTCAGGAGATGATGGCTAAAAGAAATTGGCCATATGCATAACACAAACAAAACTAAAGAATGTGTTTTCAAAAGGTGACCATCATAAGAACAATGCTAGGCTGGTGGCACTGAATTTCAGCCTCTGTATATTGTCTTATGTTGGGACTGAAATTCAGTCTGTTTTTCATGTTAGCAGTAGAGTGTTTGGTGGCTGTATATGCTGTTTTGCATTTGATAGAAAGTGTTCATAAAAATTGTGCAAATCAGTTTCTACATTAATAATTTTCATTGAATCCTTGATTTCCATATAGTCATTGCATGATTTCAATTAACTATATGTCTACTGTCGTATTCTAATTTTTCTCTAATCTGATGACTATTGTTTGTGTTTATGATGCACTATTAGGACGAAAAATATGCATTGACAATGCAACTACTACAGTTTCCGCAAACAATTAATATGTTAGTATGTTAGTGCTTTCAACTGTTGTGAAAAAGGTAGGCATTACAAATGGTCTGCTGTCCCAGCAATCGCTTTGCGGGAGTTTCCTCTAACATTCAAATGGTAGACAGTGATTAAAGACGCATTTCCTTTCATTTGAATTCACCATTAAGGATTACTTTTCTTTTCTGTTTGTGTCCTCGATTTCAACATTGAACCTTTTTTTGGTAAGTAATTTCAATATTGAAATTGATGCACATCATAGATGTTTGTAGGTTTATGTGTTTATAGATCAAGTAAAGTAATTGTATAAAGATATTAGTGGTGCTTAAATCTCTCTTTCTTTGGCTGAATATATAACCTATCATCTCAAGTCTCAACAGTTATGAGTTTTGTTGTATATTTAGATTTCTTTTTTCTTTTTTTTTCCTTTTCTTTTTGGTTACTGCTTTGCATCTCTCGAATGCTTTATTGAGTTTATTCCCTACCTCCAAAAGGATTGAATGTCATGGGTGATCCTCTACTCATGTCTTGATTGTGTTCACCTTGTAAATTAAGTGATACACGAAAATGTACCCAAGTGATAGTATTTGTTGTAATTGACCTTGGTAAAATTTTAGATTTTACTAGTTTACGGTAGGCCTTAAGAATATAATTTTAGAAATTCTAAATGGTGAGAAATTTTACTAGCTTCAAGGGTGAGATCTCAAATTAGTGCAATTTTAGAACCCAAAAAAATGTGGGAATTAATATATTTTGAGATTTTTAAACATCCATATATTAGTCCATCAAATACCCATAAATTTATTAATTCGTGAAAGTTTTGAATTCTCACCTTAAATATCTTTCAATCAAACATAGAGCTAACAAAAGGAGTAATTTTTAAACATGGCTCTAAAATAATTACTCAACCAAAAGAGGATCTAATATTTTGAAAAATTCAAACAGCCAAAGAATCTCACCTTCAATTGCCAATTTTCCCAGGTTATAGTGATTTTAGGAACTATGGAAAATAAATGAGAGAAAAAGAAAGAAATAAGAGTTTAAAAAATTCAAAAAATTTTGGGTTGAAAAGTATGAAATTTTATTATATTTGGGCTTAACTCTTTAGTTTTTTTTGTTCAAAAAAAAAAAAAAAACTCTTTAGTTTTGAGTTTAAAAAAAAAAAATTACTAAAATAGAAATTGAAAATTAGAAATATGAGTCCATCCTGGTCCTATTTGGTCCATTCTGTCAACTAGAGTTCTATTCGGTCCAATTCGATACATTCGGTCTTATTCAGTCCACTTAAATTCCATTCGGTCCATTCAGTTCACATTGGTCCTATTCTGTCTACTTTAGTCCATTCAGTCCACTTCAGTCCTATTCAGTTCACTCTATCTACATTGGTTCTATTTGGTCCCATTCAGTCCACATTGGTCAAATTCAATCCATTATGTCCACTTTGATCCACTTTAGACCTGATGTCACATAAGTCTGAAGAAAGCACACATAATACTCTTTTGATAAAGCAAAAACTAAACTATTAACTTCTAGTAGTAAACCTTGAATCCACGAAGGGTTTCCCTGAATCCACAAGAAGAAGAAAACTGGAATCCACCAGAGAAATAATTTGACAAAAAGTCTATATTTATTGATAATAGTTTGATTTGTCTCTGATGGTCACAAAACATATAAATACTAAGAAAAACGTCTACAATTCTAATTCGCCTTAATTACGCGATTAGGTGACAAAATACACAAATTTACCAAAAATGGCAAAATTGAGTTAAATGCAGAATCATAAACTACTAACCTTAAGGATCGTCCCAAAACAAGCGGAACCTTATTCTAACTTTTGAGCAAAAAGTTATTAAGGAAACAAATCTTACTATAAACGGCAAAATCACAGTTTTGGGGCCTAAATGAAGGAATTCATCATTTTCAAGAGATACCTTGTGGCAAAGCTACGACTATTTTTCAGAAAGCCATTTCGCTTCAGCCTGCCAAACTTTATGCGATTCCAACTCCCAAGCCCATGATTTCTACTAGTGCCTTTTTGCCTTGCATGTTGATTTCAGGCGCACATGAGAGTTCAAGAAAGTCATGGCGATCTGTTCTACATCAAGTCCTATTCAAGCCATTCAGTCCATTTTGTCCACTTTGATTCTATTTGGTCCTATTCAATCCACATTGGTCCTATTTAGTCCAGTCTGTCCTATTTAGTCTAATTTGGTCCCGTTCGGTCCATTTTGTCCATTTCAGTCCTATTCAATCCATTCATTCTTATTTGGTCCACCTTGTTCCCATTTGGTTCTATTCTGTCCATTTGGTCCACTTTGTTTCATTTGGTCCAATTTGGTCCATTCGAATCTCTTTGGTTCATTTTGGTCCACTTCGATTTATTTTGTGCCCTTACATAATGAGAAAAGACATGTTTGAGTTGAAAGCACTAATTCTAAATCCAAATTTATTAAAATACACACACACACACACACACACACACACACACACATATATATATATATATATATATATATATATATCTAAAACTTGTGATATCTAAAATTTTAAACATAGCATTTATTATTGTTACACTTTTGTTGAGCCACATTAATGTAGCATTTCAATCCACTTCAGTATAGCTAAATTTAAGTAAAAGTCTTTTTAAACATAAAGGCTATGAATATACAAACGTCGTTACTTTTAAATGAATTGCATGAGGTTGATTATATATTTAAGCTAAATAAATACATATATGTATGTATGTTTGTATAATTTTTATTTAAATAAATTATTCAAATTATTCATTCTCTTAAAAGAAATTATCTTGATAATCAAAACTCATATCCCACGTATACTGAATATTTATAATTTATTCTCTAAATTTTATTTTATATATATATATATATAGAGAGAGAGAGAGAGAGAGAGAGAGAGAGAGAGAGAGAGAGAGAGAGAGAGAGAGAGAGAGAGAGAATAAAAAATCAAGAGAAATAGAATAAGCACTTTTTCAAGAGAGAATAATAAGAAGTTTAGGGCAAGATCAACTATCGGTAGCCATATAGGCAACCAATGATTAGAGCGAGAATATCAACAGCTAGCAGTGAGGGGCTGGGGATTAAAGGCTAGGGCTAATGAGTTTTGTGTGAGGTATAAAATGTTTTGCCTAAAATAGAGGCATAAATCATTTTGCACCAAAATACCCCAAATTTTACAGTCAACATGAAAACATTTCTAGTTGACCAACATTATCAGTCACACCAAACACTTGAAATTGAGAAAAAAAATTTTTAATATTATCAGTCACACCAAACAAAACCTAACTATCAATCATACCAATGTAATGCTACACACAATAATTTTTGCAACATTTTTAATAGAAGTTGAATCATTAAGTTTTACCGATTCTCATTTAAATTTATTGTTAATGTCACTTTTTGACCTACAAAGAACAACTTCTCAACAATTGTGAACCTTTTTTTTTTTTACTCTAGACTAATTGATTGACTCACTATATGATAATAATTTGTTGACGGACCCATTCTTTAAGGGTTTGTTCCTCACTCACACCTTATTGTACATCATTCATACATTTCATCATTTTCATGTTTGAAATGTGGAATCAATAAAAGATGTAAATATTGCACTTGAAAATATGAACATTGTGAATACAAAATATCATATACTATATGGATGATAAGTGGTTTACAATTAGCTCAATTGATAAAGTTTCTGATGGTTGAATAAGATATTAGGGATTCAATCACCGCCTACACCAAATAAATTTTCTGATGGTTGAATAAGAGATCTGGAGTTCAATCTTTGCTTACACTAAAAACAAATATATACTGTATAATAAAAAAGTGGCTACACTAAATTAATTGCAGCATTTTTTTTAGATTTTTTATTAAAAATTTTATTTATTTATTTATTTATTTTATCTTATCTTCTCTTCATAAAAATTCTAAGTTGATAAAAAATTTTATTTGATTACAATCCAAATTCTCCATCTAATTGTTTTATTATTAATTTATTTTTTACCAGTTATTTTTACTTAAATTATATTACTACACGACCATAAGAAACAAAAAAAATAGATAGAATATTTTTGGGTAAAATACTATTTTGGTCCCTAAACTTTAACAAAAGTTTGTTTTTCGTCCCTAAAAAAAAAAAAAAAAAAAATTCATCCCCAAACTTAGTAAAGAGTTTTTTCAATAGTTTAGAGACAAAAATAAGAATGAAAAAAAAAAATTCAATAGTTTAGGGATGAAAAACAAAATTTTAGGAAAGTTTAAAGACATAAATAAAAAAAATAAAAATAAAAATTCAATAATTTAGAGACGAAAGATGAACTTTTTAATAATTTAAGGATGAAAAATGAATTTCTTAAAGTTTAGAAATAAAAACACATTTTTGGTAAAGTTTAGGAACCAAAATAGTATAATACCAAATATTTTTTATTCATATTTTTTTAAAAAATATATATAATATTTTTTATTCTTATCTTCTTCTCCTATAATTTCTAAGTTGATTACTACAATAAAGAAATAAGTATTTGAGTTTAACATAAACACCTTCTTCTTTTTTCACATCAACTTCTATATACACAACTTAAAATTCTATATATACATATTCGGTTTTTTCTTATGGATTCTTCCCTTCTTCTCCTACATACCGTATCCGACGTACCGTACAACTTTTCAGTGTATTCTTCCCTTCTCAACAGGTATGTATTTGCCTTCTTATTCTTCTTTATCAATTATTTTCTTCTACTTCTTTATCAAATTGAATAGGTTTTGTGCTTGTGCATGGGTTGCCTTTGTTTAAGCTATTTTTCTTTTTACTTCAAAAAGATAAATAAAACTCCTCATACACGTACTTAAATTTGTGAATTCAGCATTAAAAATTGAAAACCGCACTGATTTGAAGCATTTTTTATATGCTTTGGATGCTTGATGTGGGTACAGTGGTTTCCTTTAATGACAAAAGGAATGGAATTCCCATGTTCTTGTAAGTTATAACCGCAACACTCCTCTTATATTGCAAACAATTTTAGACTGTTATTTTCTGCAACCGAATTAAAATTTTCACCGAATTAAAATTTTCAGGCAATAGGTTCATTATGTAATAATAATAAAGAAAATAAAGAAAATTTTAAATTTGATATAAAAAATAACTTTTATGTCTATCCAGAAAAAATGATTAAGTTGATAAGAAAGTTATCTAAAAATTGCTGCAATTTAATACAGTTAGCCACTTAGCTTAATTTTGAGATAATAAATTTGATGGCAGTTTTTCAGTCTACAAGTCTCTTGGCACTTTTTCATGTAAGATTCTAGCTCTCTACTTTAACTTACTTTCAAATCTTTCTAATGTTTAGAAATTTGGATTACTTTTAATTATAAATCTAGTATTCTGTTTAATTCTGCATTCAATTATTTTTGGATGATTTTTTTTATTGAATTGAGGGTTTTTTTTATAACAATTGTTTTTGGATAGGAAACTTTGAGGTGATAAATTTGATGGCAATTCGTTTGTCTACAAGGATCTGGCACTTTCTACATTAATTCAATTTTCATGTGAGGCTCTCTCTACATTAACTTACGACCAAATCTTTTTAATATTTAGAATTTGGATTAATTTTTATTATTAAATCTAGGCTTTTGCTTAATTCTACATTCAATTGTTTTGGATTGTTTTAATCTTTGAAACGGGGGCTTTTTTTGCTTGTGTATATATATATTGTTGTGGTTATTTATGCTTTCAAGTTTAATTATAATATTTCATGTATATTGGATAGGTTTTAATTAGTGAATTTGAGGTTGTTTATGTAAATATGTTATGGTGATTTTCTTGGGGATTTAAGCACAATTATTTGTGTAATTTTAATCATAATTCCAGCAATACTAGGGTGTTCCTTTTCATATTTTACATTTATTATACATATTCTTTGTTTTCTTTTGGATGATCTGTAATGGGGTTTCTACGATTTTGATTTGCAATATTGTTATGGACTTGAACTGTTCTTCAATTACTCATATATTGGTTTAAAAGCATGATTTTGACCCCAACTAATTGATCATTAATTTCTTACATAAACAGAAGTTACACAATCAACTAATTGAGCTCCCATGGACCGTGTTGGCTGGGTGAAGCTCCTGGATAGAGAAATGAAGAATGCCTCCAATGAAGATGATGCTATAGCTCTTGGTTCAAGAGTGTTTGATGCTTCTGAGTCATCCATACATGCAATTGCAAACACTGGGATTAACCAGGTTGTTTATTTTGCTATCATATTTCGTTCCCTTACTGTTCTTTCCTTTTCTTCTTTGGTGGATGGGATAAATGGAGAGAGAAGTGAAGGGTTGCTAGGGCAGTATTGACTGTTGAGTGTTGAGTGTGTGGGGAGGATTTTAATTTAGGTTTAGGAGAAATTACAATTTACTTTCTTTCGGCTTAGTCATTTCACAATTTTATTACACAAATTTTCAATTGTTATATTAACTCCTTAAAATTTGAACTAAAATGAAATCGTTAAAATTCCATCCATCCAACATAACCCTAACAATTTCATTTCAATTCAAACCTTAGGGGTTAAAATATAGCAATTACTAACTGTAGGGGCGGTTTTTGGGGCCCAGGCCCAGCAAGTAAGTGGTTCTGGCCCAAAAGACCCTAGACAATGAATTTGTAGAGAGTGGGTTACAGAACTAGGGCTGGACGGAGTGAACGTTAATTAGTTGTATATCATGCAACAGTTTGAACGTGAGAATATTTCATTTGTGTCCACAGGATACCGGTCCGAGGAGACGTATGAGTACACCTCTTGCTCTGATTAAAGACTACAGAATTTTTTAATCTCTCTCTCTTTTTTCCCTCTAAATTTTCCGATCCCTTTTTCATGGGAATTTCCTTCTCTTATATAGCCTCCTTAGATTGATAAGAACCTTACACTTGTTAACCATCTGGACCCTCATTTGAGTGCCTGTCCCATCGAACATCCACCTTATCTTTCTGTGAGTTGCATTGGCCAATGTAACACTGTTCGCCTGTCTTCTCCACATTAATGCAACTGGGAAAATAGCTTCCCTGCATTTAATGCGGCAATTATGGCTACCCCCTGGACGTCTCATCTTTTCTTCCTCCTTCCTGCTTTTTTGGACTTATCCTTATTACCAATATTTGTTTGGAATGACTCCTTATTACGGATAGGGTGCACGTTGGGCTTGTATTTGGCGCGTCCGAGGAGACACTCCTCCTTGGACGTCTCCTTTAAATAAGTTTGGACTTATTTGGCTTGGGCTAGCATTTGTTTTGACGGCCCATTTCTCCCTTTGGTCGTAGTTGGACTCTATATAGGGCCCAAAGGCCATTGTTTGACTTGGGAATTTTACCCCTACACTAATGTTTGTGAGATTATATTGTGAGTGGGCCAAAAGGGGGTAAATTACTTGTCCACAAAATGGAAAATTAGTTCATTTGAATGGAATCCTAACAATTTCATTTTAATCCAAACTTTAGGAGTTCAAATGTAGCAATAGAAAGTGTGTATTAAATTTTTATAAAGTCGAACTTGGAAGTAAATTGGATTTTATCCTTCAATTTAATAAGGGCTTGTTTCCTTTTTTTTAATTTCTTCCACTGTTTTAAAATTCTCACAGCTGATGGAACAAGGAGAAAAACTCTTACAGGAATATATAATTCTCGAGCAAACAATGGCTATCCAACAACAAGAACGTCAGAAAGAGCGTGAAGAACGGAAATTGGAGCATGAAACACTATTACAGGAATATATGATTCTCAAGCAACTGGTGACTCAGTACCAACTTGGGCTGAGAACATTAAAGGTTTAGCTCACAGACTCCATAATTTGAAAGAAAATGTTCATAAAATTTGTGCACTTAAGCTTCCTTACAGTCATTGCATGATTTCAATTAGCCATAAGTCTAATGATTATTGTTTGATTTTATGATGCGGTACCAGAAGAAGAATGTTATATTGGAAAGAAAATATCTACACATGAAGAACTTTGCAATGCATCTATACCAGAATCAGAAAAGCAACTCCATCCCAAGCCGCTTCTCTCAGTCCCTGCACCCTGATATCTTCCATTGATTCTTGGATATGTTAACTTGATCTAATGGGTGGTTAGTATGTGAAAAAGCCAAGTTTTACTTCTCTTATATTCAAATGATAGCTAGACAGTGATGAAAGACGCATTTAGTTTCATTAGGATACATCATTAAGTATTACTTCTCTTTACCATTTGTGTCCTCAATTTCAATATTGAAATTGATGCACATAGTAAGTGTTTGTAGGTTTATGTGCTCAGGGTCGGTCTGGTTGGAGAGATGGAAAAGTGAGAGGATAGAAAATGGTGGAATGATAGAAAAATGGGAGGATAAAAGAAATTTAGTTTTCTCTCATATCTATTTGGTTGAAAGGATGGAAAAGTGGAGAAATGGAAAACTTTTTTGTTTGGTTGAGAAGAGAAATAAAATGATAGAAATAGAATTGGTAAAAATTTGCTATTATGTCACTTTTAGAAAAAACAAAAGTAACTCATTATATTTTTATTAAAAATTTGTGTATGAATGAATATTTCATTAACAAAAAAAGCAAAAAAATAAAAACACACACGCACAAGAAGTTCAAGAATCAAAATTGTATTCTTCAAAAAAAAAAAAAAAGGCTTGAACGTGGCCGAGTGAAGAGCCAAGAGGAAAAGACAAAATGTTCAATCAAGGAGCTTGTGAATGTTGGTGGTTCAAATTTTTATTCAAAATGTTTGGCCACTTTTTTCTTTCACATTCAATAGCGTTTTCACGCCTGTTTTCTCTCCATTTCAGAGAGACAAGTTTTGAGTGGACCTAGGTGGAAACTACATGGCCCCATTCAAAAAATTTCTTTTCCCCCCTCCTTACCAAACAACACAAACTCATTTTCTCTTCTATTTTCTCCAAAGGAGTCAATCTCGTACTAGAGACTGTACCGATTTGACTAGTGGAACGATATATTTTGATACTGGTCTATACCGGTGTACTATTTTGAGTTTACCATTATTTTTTATATTTATAAATATTTTTTTTTTGTGAAAAATATATATGCGCGCGCGCGTGTGTGTGTGTGTGTGTGTGTGTCTTATAATAAATATAAAAGTTTAACACAAAACATTACCTCAATTTAAAACAAATTATTCGTGGTTTTAGACTTTAGCATCAATTAAAAGAAAAATAAAAATAAAAACAATATAAAAAATAAAAAGCTTAATTGTTCATTGCATACTAAGAAAACAAATAATACTAATAAGTTAATGCAAATAAGTTACCATCCTACCCTTACAAAAATTCAAAAAATACAAAACTTTAAAAAAATATAAAAATAGAAATAATAAGCTTTTTTCTGTACCAATCGGTACGCGTACCGGCCAATAATACCCGAAATCAACCGGTATGGCCGGTATTTAAACCGATACAAAACATTGGCATTTTAATATTAGTAAACATACCGATATTGTACATACCGACTGGTACCAGTACGGTATTGACCACCTTGATTTTATCTACATTATTTTTCATCCACCCTATTCCACCTCTAACCAAACATACCCGAAAAATGTAAGATTCATCACCAACTTTAGTTTGGACTGTGAAATATTTTTCATGTGTTATGTGTTTGCATATTAGGGACAATAGCTTAGGCTAGGTTAAGAGAAGTTCAAAATGCATATGCATCGCCTTTCTTGACTTTTCTTTTGCCATGTTTTCTACATTTCAACTAGTGTAGTTTTATTTTCATTTTCTTTTAGGTGAAAGCATTTAATGTTTTGTTTTCTTGTCTCCTTTATAAGTTTTGTATATAGCTTCTACGGTTATGCATGTAAGACATCTAATAGAAACATTATATTCGAAGACAAAAGTTAGGTATAATATTTAAGTGCTGTTCTTTAGGTTTCTCTCTTAAAATTTAGTCATATAACTTTTCTCATGTGACAAAAGCGTACTTTTAGTTAAGTATAGTCACATGATTGAATTTTAATAGGGAAATCTAAGGAACATCACCTAAATATTATACCTAGATTTTGCCCTATATCCAATATCCATCAGAAGTATTGTATCCAATAAAAAAGAGTGATAGCAGATAAGTGTAAGGAATTAAGCCATGAATGAAATAGTAAAAAGTGGTGTGTGTAGTAAAGTGTGTGTAATGTATTATGGATCAATAAAAGCTTCTATTTTATTGATAACTCTTTTGAGTATCTACTTGAGTGTGGTGAGATTTATCACAAAGTATTTGACAAAATACTTTTCTATTGAGTGTCAAATTTATTTTGACAAAGTTTCCACAATGGCAAAGCTCTACAAAGAGTTCAAATACATATTAGGTATAGAACTTGATAAAGGGATCAATGGTGCTTAAGGGAAATCAATACCATACAGATATCAGCCATACTAGGGAAATATACCATACTAGTTACTAAACTAGTATCAGTACTCCTCTAAAATGTATTAGATTGTACTGGCTATACCAGAGATGTTTCGGCCAATATTGGCATTACAATTTAAAATATACTAGTCGCAGACCCACGCGATGCGTGTGAATGGATAATTATATTTTAGTTATGATATAATATATAATTTGTTCTTTAAATTTTATGGAAAATAATTTGTTCTCCCAAAAACTTAAAAAATTTCTAAAATTATTTTTCATTTATTTATCCCAAAAAATATATCATCATTTTATTATTTGGATTTATTTGATTGATATTATTTATTTTTTAGGCGGTCCATATTTTGATAAATTATGTCATCGTGCATTACATTTTCCTTTTTTTTTTCTTTTTTTTTTTTCCTATACAACTAAACTATTTGAGTTTCAAATATATTGTTCAAAATTTTCATTCTCTTAAAAAGAAATTATTATATTTATAATTTTTCTTATCATAGGAGTAGCTTCAAACTATTGATTGAGTTTTGTATAGATATATGAAATTGGAACTGCATATTTCTTCGACATTCCTAAGTAACTATACCATATTATAAATTTAATATTTAAAATAATATGTAGGAAAAAAGTAGAGTTTATGTCTAAAATTGAACACTTCACCTATCAAAATGAAAGAAAATAATCAGTATAACATAAAGAGAACATGATCTTTTTTCTTCTTCTTTTTTTTTTTTTTTTTTTTTTTGATTACATACACTTTTATTTATTAAGATTTTATTGCCTTTAAATGGATCTTCATATCACATTTTTGTTACTACACTCCTGTTGAGCCTTCTCATTTGTTACACCATTGGCCACATCATTATTCTTTTAGTATTTATTTTTTACATTTAATTTTTTGAAAATATTAAATATATAAATATATTGGCTTTACAAATTCATCTTAGGCAATTTTAATTTTGCATATTCATTTACTTTAATTTTAATGTTATAATTAAATAATGAATCAATGAAAAATAAAAATAAAAATATTGTCTATACATATTCATCTTGGGCGGTTTAATTTTAATAGTTGATAGACACATTCAAATACTTAGCCAACATTGTATTTTGATATAAATTCAAAATCTCACTTCCAAAATAACTAAGTATTATGTCCCAAAAAAAAAAAAAATCAAACAAAAGCTAAAAGAGGGAGAGAGAGAAGACTTGCAACGGAAAACTTAAAAAAATCAAACACACTACCAAATCGTATTAACCCAAAATAGTATTATATAAAAAATACAACGATTCATCAATATAAAGTAAAGTTGCAAAAAAGAATATATATATATATATATAGAGAGAGAGAGAGAGAGAGTAATCACTTTTTTCGGGAGAGAAATAGAAAATAAAATGAGAAAAAGAAGCATTAAATTAAAAATAAGTCATAAGTCAAACACCAAATTATCCAAACCATGATATATGATAGAATAACATTATATTCTCGTAAACTATATTTATATGCAATAAAATAACATTTAATAATTATAAAAAAGAAAAAAAAAAAGATAATAACTTAAAAACACAAAACCAAATTGCAACCCAAAGTAAAATTCTAAAGAACACATAAATACATCAATTTAAAGTAGAGATACAAAAAATAAAAAATTCACACAAAAATAAAACATGAGAGAGAGAGAGAGAGAGAGAGAGAGAGTAATAACCTTTTTCATGTGAAAAAATATGTATAGAATGGGATAGAAAATGTCATATTTATAGTAATAGAATAGGGATAAGAAGAGTTAAAATAAAAGAAAAAGGAAAAAATAGATCAAGAGTGACATTAAGATTAAGAGTAGCAGAGAAATGAAAAGGTAAAAGAGAAGTTATGGTTGGAAGTAGTGAAGAGAAGTTATGGTTGGAAGTAGTGGAGAGAAATGATAAATAGGTAGATGATGTGGCCGCTGATGTGGCTCAACAGGAGTGTAGCAACAATAAATGCTACGCTTTAGCTTTTAGATATAATATATATATATATATATATATATATATAGATGTATAGAAATATATAACTAGCGGTAATCCCAAAACGATACATCGGTATCAACCAGTACTGAAATATTTTGTTCCCTTGGCCAAACCAAAATGGCCTCTAGTACAAAATTGACTCTTTGACTTAAATATCTCTCTTTCTGGTTTTCTTTGGCTGAATACTTGGTGGTGGTATTACTTCAATATATGCTACAAACACAATAAATTTTACAATTTATTTCACAATATATAAGATCGCTCATGACATTACTTTTATTGTCATCACCAGTAGGAAGATGACATTTGTACTTGTCCAACGAATTAAATGGGTCATGTGCATTACATATGATAGGGTATATGTCCAAATAAGTCATGTACATTGCATATAACAGGGTATATGTCATCTTCCTATTAGTGGTTGGAGCAAAACCTTTTCATATTTTTCCTATCAAAACATTGGAAAGATTGATTATATTTCCTTCCTAATTTTCTATCCTTCTTATCAATATATAGGTTGAAAATTTATTTTCTTTTTCCTTTTTTTTCACTATTTCAATCTAAGGTTTTTTTTTTTTTTTTTTCACTTAAAACTATTTTCCAAACATAAACTATTTTCAAGTGAAAACATTTTCAAAAAAATATATATTTTTTCAAGTTTTTAGTTGCATTCTAATAAATGTTCTAGAAAACGTATCTTCTAATACTTTCTCACATTTTCTCAAATTCTAATCTACATATATATATATAAAACCGAAACTTTTGAAACTCCCACAATTTTCCACATCATCATTTTAATTTTAAAAAATTTTAATTTTTAAAACTAAATAGTGAGAGAGTCCTAACAGGAGTCTCTTTTACATATATATATATATATATATATATATATATATAAGAGACAAAATCTTTGAAAACCCTAAAGCAATTTCCTCTGTCCGTCTCCACTAATAGAGAAAACCCTAAGCTTCAATTTCTTTGGTAAACTTGCTATTGCTTTTTCTCTTTTTTGTGAATTAGTTTTTTTTTGCTTTTGTTTTGTATGGAGTAGTACTTTACAATATATAGTATAACTACAAGTATTGTAGTAAGTTTGCTAATTTTTTGTGTGGTTCAAAGATGCTATATTCTATATTATTTTAGATTATATAACCTTAAACTTTACCTTATGGAGACGTATGTACAAGTTTTCAATTCCTTTTGTGTGGATATTTTCTCACAACTGTGGAGTAAGGTATATGCACTATATATTATCTTATATTTTCTCTTATGGTGTCATGCTTCTTTGTTTATTAATTAAAGATTATGTTGGAAGCCTATATTATTTGCACCTTCAAAGGTTCGACAATGTTTGAACCAAAATTTTCATCAATTAGGAAGAATTGGATAAAAAAAACTTAGAAAAGCTTTCCGTCCTTACTGAAATTGTCTCGCAATAATGACTTTTTTTTTATAATTTGTAGGTTCTGAATGTTTTGATTTTTAATTTTATTGTCTGTTGAAAGTTTGACCATCTAAATTTTTGGGTTCAATTTTTTGCAATATTTGAAATAGTTTAGCAAATTTCAACTGTTATAACTATGGATTATTCTCTTGAAGGTAACCTATCTTTCTCTTATATTTCTCTATTTGGTAGTCATATATATTTTGTTTTGTTTCAATAATTTCTAGGCAGTGCCAGTAAATTTTTTGATTTTTTTTCCCTTTCGAACGTTTTGACATCAGAACTTTTTAGTTATTTTTTTTTTCAATATCTAAATTTGGCTTATTCATCAAATTGTAACTCAAAAAGATAGGAGCAATTCACGCAATAGTATAGTTTCATAATCAATTTAAAATTTTATAAAATTATTTTAGTTTATTATAAATAGGTAAGTTTCCGTGCGTTGCACAGGTTTCCGACTAGTTATATATAATAAACAAATTCCAACCCAAAAAATCCAAAATAAAAAACGGGAGAGAGAGAGAGAGAGAGAGAGAGAGAAGTTTTTAGGGAGTTCTGTGACTATAGATAAGATCGGTGACCAATGGTTTAAGCTAACATCAGATGCTAATAGTGGAGGGTGGAGGCAAAGGCTACTGTGTTTTATGAGAGGCATAAAATGTTTTGCCCGAAAATAAAGGCAAAAATCATTTTACACCAAAATGCCCTAAATTTTATAGCCAACCTAAAATATTTCCTTTTTTTTTTTTTTAGGGAATAAAATATTTCCATGTTGACCACCTAAAATTGGGGGAAATTATTTTCAGATGGTCAACATGGAAATATTTTGGATGAAACAAACACAACCTTTCAGCAAAAAACAACAACAACCTACTACCCAGTACCCATCATACCTGAGTAACGCTACACAAAATAATTTTCACAATAACTTGATTGACCCACTAATCCATATGATAATATTCCATTAATGCACCCATTCTGTTAAGGGCATTGATTCTCTCATAGTCTCATTCACATACAGAGACACTGTATTGTACATCGTCTCATACACATCATCTATTTCATATTTTAAATACAAACATTAATTAAAAAAATATTGCTATTATGTGTGAAATTATGAACATTGTATACTAATTAAGCGAAGACTAAAGAAATGCTAACGTGGCTCAAATTATCGGTCGCTGATCACTTTGACCGAAGCTGAAAAAAGCCAAAACCCAAAAGTAGCGGGAAGTAACTAACTTAACTAATTTACTAGGTCGGTTTATAAGAGCCATATCCTCTCGTAGACTCACTCTTCTTCACCATTCAAACGAAGAGCTCTCAAAAATTGAAAATTCTCAATTCTCAAAAAAGAATCGCTGTTAGCTCTCACTTCACGATCGCTAATACTACTTCTCTCTCAAGGGTACTCTCATTTTCTCTATTCTTTTCCTTTCATGTTTGAATAAAAGTCTCCAACTCTTTGAGTTCTCAATACAATATATAGTATTTGCTTTCTTGTTTTCTTGTTTAATTTTATACTTAGGAAAGAAAAAGAAACTAGTTGTGTGGGATACTTGTTTTTAGTTACTGGGTTCCAAATGAGAAATTAGAGATTAAAAATTAAAAGTCTTTTCTTTTTACTATCCAACTTTTTCTTAGTAAACAAACAGAGCATAAAGAAAGCTCCTTTTTTTATTTTACATTTATGCTACACTTTCTTTTTGTTTTCTTTAAGATAATCTCTTATGGGGTTTCTACGATTTTGATTTCCTTAAATGTTTTGGGCTTGAATTTTTCTTTTTTATTGGCAATTTTACTCATTTATTGCTTAAAGAAGCTTTTGAGCCCAACTTGATATTTTCTTATATAAACAGAAGTTACAGAACAATCCCATGGACAGCATTGATCATTGGGCTGAGCTCTTTGTTAGAGAAATGTTGAGGGCCTCCACTGTAGAAGATGGTAAAGCTCGTGCTTCAAGATTGCTTGAGAATTTCAAGAAATCCATCTGGGAACTTTCAACTGCAGGGATTAACGAGGTTGTTTATCTTGTTATCATTCTGTTGCTGTTAAATTTAGAGAAAATTACAATTTATCTTTTGTAGTTTGGCCATTTCATATAATTTTCTCCATAAACTTTCTATGCTTAAATTTGACCCCTTAAAATTTGGAATAAAATGTAATCAATGTAATAGCTTGTTTCTTTATTTTAGAAAAATAAGATGCTGATGCAAAAATCTCCATTAAGAGGCTTAATATGACCCCATGTATAGAGTTTTTTTCCTAATAAGTTAATTATTATATATTCTTTTTACCTATTAGAAGTCTAATTGTCACTTTAAACAACAAGAAAAGGCTATTTGTGAATAGATATTTAGTGAAACCTGTCGTTGATAACTCTTGATAGAAGGATTTTATGAAAAGAAAACATTCGTTAATTACAGTGGGGTCCCTAATCTATAGGAAGAACTTGTGTCCATCGAAGGGTTTACAATGTGTAAGAACTCTTAACTTATTTATTGCGTTTCTCTACAAGATTATTTGAACAACATTAGCAGGAGGTAATTTTTAATTTTTTTCCACTGTTTTTAAATTCTCACAGGTGTTTGAACATGGAGATGCACTCTTTCATGAAAATACAAAGCTCAAGCAAGCAGTGGCTATCCAACATGAACTTCAGAAAGAGTACGAAAAACAAAAATTGGAGTTGCAACAACTGGTGTCCCAGTACCAAATTGGGCTGAGAAATTTACAGGTTTAGCTCACAGACCCCATAATTTCTTGACTCTGTATATGATCATATGTTTGGTCAGAATTTCAGCTTGTTTTCTATGTCATCTGCAGAGTTTTTCATGGCTATATGATGTTTGGAATTAGAAAGAAAATGTTCAGAAAATTGTGAACTTAATATTCCTGCATTGGTCATTTTTTTTAGATCATTGCTTTCTCTACAGTCATTGCATGATTTTAATTAACTATATGTCTACTTTAACAATAAAAAAAATAAAATAAAAAACAAATTTGATTTTCTCTAGTCTGATGATTATTGTTTGATTGTATGATGTGGTACCAGGCAAAGAATTTTGCATTGACAAGACAAAATCAGCAAATGAAGAATTTTTTAACGTCAAGCCATCTACAACAGACTCAGCAAAGCAACTCCATCCCGAGGCGCTTCCCTACACCCTGATGTCTTCTATTGATTCTTGGATGTGTTAATTTGGCCTAATGGTTTTTAGTATGTTAGCATGTAAGCGCTTTCAACTACTTGAAAAAGGTAGTGCAATATATTTATCTGTAGGCACTACAATTGGTGTCTGCTGTCCCAATTGCTTTGCAGGGGATTTCCTCTCTTATATTCAAATGGTAGGCAGTGATGAAAGATGTATTCAGTTTCATTTGAATACATCATTAAGGATTACTTCTCTTTACTGTTTGTGTCCTCAATTTCAATATTGAAATTGATACACATAGTAGGTGTTTGTAGGTTTATGTGCTAAGAGATCAAATACATCAATTGTAGCTCTATACCTTGATAAAGAGATTAGTGTGCCTAATAGCCCTCTTTCTGAATTTCTTTGGCTGAATACTTGGCATCATTGCTATAACAAGCATTATCTGCCAATCAGTCTGTAGCAACAGATCAACCTTTGTGATTTTATTAATAGTTAAGTCCTTGTAATCAAAGATACTACTTGTGAGTTGTGTAAAGATTTTTCAAGTTTTCGATAATCCTTGATAAAATGCTAACCAACATGTGTCAATTGACATTCTCAATTAGATCTTAGGTTGATACTCCCATATAAGCACTATAATTTACAGTTGAGAAACACCATTGCTCATTTCTCTAGATCTCTATTTCAAGATTCATTTGCTTTTCTGCATTTTGGTAGTACTGAGGTAAAAAAAAAATAAAATAAAATAAAAAAAAAAAAAAAAAA
This sequence comes from Quercus robur, assembly GCF_932294415.1. Taxonomy (NCBI): domain Eukaryota; kingdom Viridiplantae; phylum Streptophyta; class Magnoliopsida; order Fagales; family Fagaceae; genus Quercus; species Quercus robur. Next base: position 14,324,805 of record NC_065540.1, read on the forward strand.
AACAAAACAAAACAAAACAAAACAAAACTCAATTTGTAAATCCTCGGAAGGATATATTTCTACCTCTCTGGACTTTGTCAAATTGAAATTTAGTTGAAACTGTTAACCTCATGAATCATGGTCATGAGGTGAAAGTTTGAATAAATCATATTGTGTTACATTGTGCCTGGTATCTTGCAGAATCGTATTCTTTCTTGTAATATGCTTTCTTCATACTGTTGTGCATCAAATGTTTATAAATCACATGTAAATAGCTCAAAAGTGTCAAATTTGAAACTCTATACACGATTTTATAGAGTTTCTTCAGGCATTGTATATAAGAAATTTTCATATGGAATTTCCACAAGTTCATCTAAAACCTGGTTTAGTAGTACATCAAGAACTTGTTGCTCGAACTCCATGCAGACCTCTTCAAATTCTTCACATCCATGGAAATTCTTTGCTTTCCAATTTGACTCTTTAGTATCATTTTCTGTCAACCTAAAAAGCTTCCCCAACACTTCCCTGTAATACTGTGCTTCTGAAATATCCATTGATTCGCAATCCTTGCTCTTGATTGATCCGACTCTAGGATCATCAGTATAAGAAACTTTTGCTGTAGATTTTCTCTCTAAATTCAACTCCATGGGCCTTGAAACTTCTGTAATAAATATCACCAAAGAACAAGAAGTTAGAAGATATCATTACACGGTATGTACTACAAATTTTAGTACACATTAAAACTTAAAAGACTTACAAATGATGTATTTTCAATCACAAAAAGTAATTTTGATATTCATTTATTATATATTGTTGAAATGGCACCAGCTACATTTATTTATTATGAGGTCAGTTTGTAAGTTAGGAGTAGTTTTAGCATTTTCCTAACAGGATGTTGTTGAAATTGCATATAACAAGATATTTTCTTCTAAAATGATAGCCTTATTCAGAAAACAAACCTGATATATGACTTTCTTGTTGTATTATACAGTCACTGACTTCAAGAACAGATACTGGACTTGAATTTTGAGAGTCAGAGTCAGGCTCTACTTTCACAGCTAAATGCTGAACTTTTCTTCTCCTTGTGAACTTGGGTTCAACCAACAGTTTCTTCTGATTTATTGGCTTCGATGGGCTTTTCGCCTTCAAACTTGCAACATTATTTCTATACTCTTTCTTCTTGGGAGCTGGAACAAGGCTCAAACGCTTAGCTCCATTGCTGCTACTACCATTACCAGCTTTTGAAGATAGGTTGAACTTGGTTGAGACTCTCCTAGGCTCATCCCTTAACTTAAAGATCTTGTTGCTTACTTGACTCGCCCTCATATTCTCTTTGCTCTTGCTTCTCTGTTCCTTCCTCTGCTTCATATCTCCAAAACCCATCTCAGATTTCCTCACTTTGGTCCTCATTGATCCCTTGGTTTCACTTTCATCCACCTCATTCAGGCACACAACCAAGAAATCATGGCTCTTTTGATGTGACAAAGTTGGAACCTCACGAAATGACACCGAGGTCCTAACTCTGCGATGCTGAGCTTGGGTTAAATCAAACTCCAGCATATAATCCGCAAAATTCACTGACTTGCTTCGCAAAACTGAGTCTTGGGGTCCTTTTCTTGGAACCCAATTGGTCTCTGGCAATGAGTCTAAGCCCATTAGTCTTGCCACGACTCCTAGGTTACCTGGAGCTTGGATTGCAGCCTCAGCTTTTGGATTTTCTTTCTGAATCTCCTCAGACTTGCTTGTCTTTGAGTCACTAGTAACATAATCGGCTGGGTGAGTTGGGAGACTTTTAAGGCATGAAATCCTGCGTACCATGTTGGAGAAACACCCAGAATTTGCATTGTGTGAATGAGTCATTGTTCAATGAGGGAGAGAGGGATAGGCTAACTTTGGTAGCCAAAGATTGGCATGCAATATATAACTAGAATAATGGTAGAGATGGATTCAAAGTTTGTCAGCGAAACAATTAGGACTTTACGAGGACCAGGAAGTAACTCGGAGGTAACCAGTTCCTCCATTGCCAAAAGCATAGAATAAAAGCAACATTACAAGAGACAAATTTCATTACTTTTTTCTTATCATCTTTTTGACTTTATATAGTATATAATTAATGCAATATCATTTTTTCATCTGAATTATATATCAATCATAATCTAACACTTTTATAGTCATAAAAAAATTATTATGAAAATTTATTTCATGGTTAGACTTATTAGAATAATAGGATAGACATAAGAGTAAAACTTTTATCAAACACGTGTTTAAAGTACTCATAATGCAAAAAATGTATTTTGTAACATGTTTCAAACAATATTTTTTAAAATGTAAAAAAAAAAAAAATGTATTGTATGTTTAATATGTGTTTTTTTTTTTTAATTACAGTGGTAACTTTTTGACATTAAAATTATTTTATTAATATTTATTAGAGGAGAGAGAAGGTTTTTATTCAGCGTGAGAGAGGGAGAGAGAGTTGTAGTTGATGTTAGGTCTAATTAAGTGTGTTCTACACTTTTCTAAATATTTACAAAAATGTTATTAAACAATGTTACTTGAAAACTAAAAACCAGTATGAAAAGTTTTCTAAATATAGTATTTAAAAACCCTATATTAAGAATCACGACTCAAACACTCTTATCAAACATTTTTTTTTAGCTTATAATTTTCAATATTTAAACACTGAAAAATGTTATATGGAATCACTTACGACACCGTCCCTAATTCTTTATTTTTTTTATATAGACAGAATTTTAAGTATTTTAAAACTTCAATTTTCTTAAGAAGAATCACACATCAATTCAATATTAAAAAGAATCATAAAAAAAGTTAAATAAATTGTAATATTTCATTTTATACTATAATAATTTTTTATAAAACAAAAAAATAATAATAAAGAAAAAAAAAAAGGACATGATATAATTATGTACATGTTGGACTATGAAATCACAGTAGAATTTTTCATGTGAGGTAACGGCATCAATTGATTGGGAATTGAATGCTGTCGGTGGAAAAGTCAAAATGGCACTTGTCGGATTTACATTAGAGAGCAGAAAAAAAAAAAAGGATGGGTGTACGCGCAATTAGGTCGCGTAAATTTTGTACGATAAAGAATGTAACGACGAATTTGAGTCATTTTGTCCAAGTGTTTTCACCAGTCATGCACACTTTTTAGCTTATAGCCTTTTGGCTACACCTACGCGCCTCGTACTAAGACTAAGACTACGCGAAATAGAAAAATGCAAAAATCACAACTTTTTGTTTTTCACAATTTTGTTAAACTCGTGAAATTATAAACTTACATGAAAGCATTATTTAATTTTTATTCCTCACGAGCTGTCAAGTAGTAAAATTGTCACAGAATTGTAGAAAACTAGTCGCTAACCCGTGCGATGCACGGGAAAACTATTAAAAAATAATAAAACATGCATATATTAAAAGACAATTTAAGTTCATGTGTGCTTGCAAAGGATACATACCTAAATAGTTCTTGCGGTAGAAATAAAAGCCTTATCTTTGAGATAAAGAACTGATGTAAACAAACTAACCTTACATAAAACAAATTTAAAAAAAAAAAAAAAAAACATAAAACTGATGTCACGGGAAATTCAGCCACATAGTAGTAATATATATATATATATATATATATATCTTAAAACCTAAACCTAAACCTAAACCTAAACGTAAGGACTAAATATTTATGCGCCTTCTCTTGCTTTCCTGATGTATTTGGTTAAAAACATAAAACCGATGTCACGGGAAATTTAGCCACATAGTAGTAATATATAAATCTCTTAAAACCTAAACCTAAACGTAAGGACTAAATATATAAACAAACTAACCTTACAAAAGCTGAACTTTATAAGCTAAAATATATACCGTGAGTTGTAGATTTTGAATGCTATACCGTGCGTTTAGGGCTTCCTACATCTGGAGAGAGAGAGAGTTTGCAGAAACCAAAGAAAATCTCTTTATAACTTAAGAAACACAATATAATAAAATCAAAGAGATAAAATTTTCAGAGGACAAAATATTATAGATAATTTAAAAGAATTTTGGTTTAATTCTTGAACACCGCAACTCCATAAAATTCATACTAATAATAATATTTTATGATAGCGCAGTTAGAATTTTGGTGGAAAATTGTGGTGCCAGCAAAGGTTTCGGTTTTATATATATATATATATATATATATATATATATAGATGAGTATTCAATGGTGAACAAAGTACTATGTATTAATTAATATATAAACAAAACTAACCTTACAAAAACTGAACTTTATAAGCTAAAATCTATACCGAATGCTTTAGGGCTTCCTACGTCTGGAGAGAGAGAGTTTGCAGAAACCGTGACTTTATATTTCTTAACTTGAGAGAGGGGTAAGGTTGCTAGGGTTTTGTAGATCTTGAATGCTTTAGGGCTTCTTACGTCTGGAGAGAGAGAGAGTTTGCAAAAACCGTGGCTTTATATTTCTTAACTTGAGAGAGGGGTAAGATTGCTAGGGTTTTGAGGAGTTATAATTTTTATTTATTTTTTATTTTTTAAATATTGTGCTAACGTGGAAAATTGTGGTGCCAGCAAAGGCTTCGGTTATATATATATATATATATTATTTTTTAAATATTGTACTGACGTGGAAAATTATGGTGCCAGCAAAGGTTTCGGTTATATATATATATATAGATTTTGTGATATTAAACTTACTTAATAAGTTATGAGTAATAAAATAAAAATAAAAATTTTATAATTTTACCATTCAAATTAGCAAATATTTAAAAAAAAAAGTTACAATTCTAACAATACAGGTACAAATTGCAGCTAAAGCTGTGAAAAAAGATAGAATTCTAACGTTACTCGGCGAAATAATAACTTGATTCGAAATAGTAACTTGATTTGGTACCATCTATCTATCTAATCCGAGTGTAAATCGTGTTTCAGGTTTCAGCCGAAGATGCTGACTTTTCTTTCTTTTGGTACTCTCCATATTTATCAAAGTCTGAACCACTGTGGTCTTTGCTCTTACACGCTGTACGAATTCCAAGCCACCGACTGGATTGACTTTCAGATTTTGGGTCAGGCTCTCTGTGTCTCTCTCTCTCTGGCATGGATTCGGATTTAAGTTGGTGGGTCATTTCTTGATTGGACTCAAAATGTCGGCTGAATCCAATATTTAAACTGATATGGGCTTTGACTCAGTAATGAAAACACGTTTTTCCAAGCTCTAATCTACAGATTCTACACTGGTGCGCCTCAAACATGAGATAAGTGAGGAAATATGAGTGAAGTGTGTACGTATGGAGAATTGTGTGTAAAACCTTTATCAGTGCTCTATGAAGGGAGATATATGAGTATTGTACAAACAATAGGAGCGGAATACAACTATACAAATACAATGGGCTTGTCTTCATGTAAGCGGCCTGGTGGAGGAGGCTTGATGAAGATATCATCAACTAACTAATCCTGTGAGAAGACAAAACATAGCTACAAGATACTTTGAAGTAAATGATGACAAACGAAGTTACAATCAATTTCAATATGCTTAATACGCTTATGAAATACAATATTGTGGGCAAATTCAATATACTTGGAGGAGCAAATGCAGCTAGAGGAGCTCGACCATGGTGTTTACAAGTGTGATATTCAGCCTCAAAATTGGAGCGAGCAACTACAATATACTTCTTATTTTTCCAAGAAAAAATGAGGGATTTACTAAGAAGAAAACTAAAAACTTGTGTTGGAATGGAAGTTCATGGGATCTCTTGCCATTCTACCTCAAATAACAAAGGATTTTGAAAACAATAGCATAATGAGACGAACGTGGTGTAGCTAGGAACTTGTTAGAATTATCTTATAGGATTAAATTTATCATTTCTTAATAATTTAAGCCTTTGGAACAATTGATAATTTATCATAATATCGAAGCATGAGAACCTAAATTCAATCTTTGTCTCCATTCTACATCCCATTTAAAATGTTAAAAATCTCACATGTTAAGAGAGAGTTTAGGCTCACACGTAGGAGATGTCAGGTCAAATAACAATGAGCTAAACTAGACTCTCATTTCAAAATATATTATACAATAAAAGACAAAGGGTCATCATATATTTAAAATGATTCTTGTTGTTCACCTCCCTTAGTCGTCAACTAGTCCACACAAGAGTTAGCTTCCCAATATATAGATGTGCCATATTTCTACCCACTAATCTCTATCGAGTAGGTTCTTGCAATTATATATATAATTAATTTTAAAACTTCAGAGATAACAAATAAATAATGATTATCACACACTTATTATTGTATACTCACTATGTACACATTACCACATGGAATGAAATTATATTTTAAAAACACAATTTCAGTTAAAATTGTGAGAAAACAAGATTTTATCATTTCACTATTTTAACTAAAATCATATTTTCAAAACACGATTTTAAAGGAAGTGTGTACAAAGTGTACAATAACTAGCATGTAACAAAAATTTCCTCGTACAAGAGGAGGCTCATCAAATATTTTAAAAAAATCTTGTTGTTCACCTCCCTTAGCCATTAGCTAGTCTGCACAAGAATTTACTTCCCATATCCCAATAGATGTGCCAAATTTCTACTCGCCGATCTCTATCGAACAAGTTCTTGAGATCGAACAAGTTCTTGCTATCAAAAACAAGTACAGAAGCCCAACATGGGTTGTTAGCTGATAATGTAATAATTAATGGACCAATAGAAAGTCCACCTTTAGAATAATTCTATATACCCTATCCCAAGTGAGAGCCAATCATTCTCTTGTTGTCCATAGCTCAGTAATGATACTAGTTGAATGGCCTAGCTTAAGCGTGAAACATCCCAAACAGATTTTTACGTGGTCACGGATTAGTCCTTCTCCACCTTGCTGACTAGAATTAATGGCCTTTGGGTCTCTTATCCGTATTCAGTTTCACTTTTCTAAAGGGTGAGATTACCAAGCAATGGCTATGAGTGTGCTGAGACCTGATGTTGGTGCCTGCTGATAAGCAATGTGAAAAGTATTCTAGTGCATGCTGACAACTCCTATGAATAATTTGTTGTGTTGGTATCGAAATCAGTTGGAAAATTTGCTTGTTCCCTACTAGCCATATTCACAATGTTAGAAAGGAAAATAATAGTCACCAGGGCTCAGTTGAGAGTCTAGATTTAGGTGGCACCAGTTAGAAATGTCCTGATGAAAGAAAATTTGCCCAAGAGGGAGGATGGGAGCACTCAGAACCATACATTCTTGACCCAATTGCAGTTACTCAATGCATGTATAGCAGTTTTTCACTGACACAAACAACAAATGCATACAAGTAATGAACTTTAACTTGATACTAGGTGAATGGATACCATATGGACGGAGTCAATTTCTTCGTCGTTTTGTTACTTGCTGGTAAGGACCACCATCTCATAAGCGACATATCTCACATGCCAATGGTGTTGATAGACACATGGTTGGCCTTACTCAAAACCACAGGTCCCTGTCTTTGAATTTTCCATGTAGGATAGGACACAAATGAACGATTGCTTCATTAGAAAAGAAATTGACAGCCCTTATAGGGAGCTAGCTAGCTCCTAAAACCAAGATTTGTGAATTAAGATGACTGACGGCAACTTATCAGTAAGTGGAAATTGGATGGTTATCATGGTTTAATTGAAAATTTTGACAATGATTTTTCATTCAGAATCAATCATTCAGTTAGGTGTAGTACCAAAGAAAAATCATCATTTAGGCGTGCTCCAAAAAAGTTGAGTGAGATGTGTAATTTATTGTATCCTTCCTTAATCACAGAATGAGAAAACTTTTAAGTACAAGTCCTTGATTGAACCTTAGATAAGCTGATTAAATCCAACCATAAAACAAACAAACAACCAAACAAAGCAACAATAATATGCGAGTCAGTACTCAGTATCTCAAATGGAACAATAGCCTTTCACTTTGCCAACCCAATTCAAAACTTTTAGAATAAATTATTTTTCTTCTTTTTCTTCTTATCATCAATTCTGAAATTTTTAATATTACACTACATTATTGCTGAAGAGATTATTCTCTCCAAGAAGAATAAATATGCATCTTCCTCCCAATTACAGCAATAATGTTAAGAATGCCATATGCATATATATTTAACTTATGTTCTAAAAGAAGTAGCTCTAATCATATTTGTCAGGCATTAGTTCTCTCTTGGCATAACAAATTCGTTGTTATGCCACATTGGATCACAAGCTTGAACATCAAATTTAATTAAGAAAGGCAATCCAAGGTAAAATCTCGAGAACCTTTCTTCTTGTTGTAATGAAAGAATGCAATTTGAAGCTTTTAATTCAACTTAGATGATGCATCCAGCTCAGAGTCAGTTTGATAGTACACAACATCCCCAGTGTCACTAACATAATGGTCTTGTTTCAAGCTTCTTATCAAATTTCCAATTAGGTGAAAAGGAAGAGGCCCTGATTTCTTTGGCTCCCGGTAATATTTGCCAAGAACTGGCTTGGCTGCCTCAGTCTACAGGTGGAACAACAACAAGAGCATCAAAATTTTGCAGGTCTTAATGTTTTTCCACAACTGTGAAATGACAAATTAGTTCTATCACACAAAAGAGATACTTACTGCTTCAATTAAGTGGTAGTGAGGTATTTGAGGAAAAAGATGGTGTATGACATGGGTTCCAATATCATGGTGGATATTATTAATCAGTCCATAGTCCCGATCAAGAGTTGTAAGACCACCCCTAAGATAACTCCATTCCTGTTCCAACATAAAGGAGGAAACTTTAACATCTAAAAGGAAAAATGCCATACCACAAACTTCAAACCAAAAAAAAAAAATTATATATATATATATATACAGTGCCAGCTCTACTATATATGTAATCGATGCGGTTGCCTAAGGCCCAAGTAGAAAAAAGGCCCCCAAATTTTAACCAATATAATTATTTCTTTAATTAATTAAGCCCAAATATTACCCAACAAATAAAATAATATTTTTTTATCAAATGAAAAACAAGAAAAAAGAGAGAGGGAAAACGATATGTCCACAATATATTTCACAACATTTTTACAGTAAATCCTAAGTAGCAAGTTATTACTGGCTGTAAGTGATAGCAAAAAAAATTTTCAGTTGGGAGTACAAATTAGAACCAATAACAACTTAACACCTAAGATTTGTTGTGAAAAATATTGTGTATGTAGCACTTTTCAAAAAATAAAAAAGAGAGCAATACATAAAAAATTTACAATATTTTTCACAATAATTGAGTTGACAACCTTTAACTAGTTCTCACCTAGGTCTACCATTAACATCACTCTTTTACTTACTACTATCAATCTACAACGTCAATAGATATGAAAAGTTTTGTCAAATTTTTAGTGACTAAATACTTTCTAATAAAGAAATTCTACTTGGTTCATGTTAATTAGTAATAATTTTGCATCTAAAACAAGATAATATAATTAAAATAATATTTTATTTTTTAAGTCATATTTAAATATATAAAAGACTTCAATTTCAGTTTTCGCCTTAGATCCCCAAATGCATTAAGCCGGCCCTGTGTGTGTATATATATATATATATATCCTTGGCATCTCTTTTTTCTTTGCTATTATGTCTTAAGAATTAGGTTAAATTGCATAACTTAGACTATTTTTTCAAAATTTTCCTCATACTTAAAAATGTTTCAAAAAGGTCCTTATTGTGACAGTCATCTAGTATATGGAAAGTGCATACTTAACAAAGGGAACTCATGAAACCAAGGTTACTTTGATAACATGGAGGACAAGGCATGAATTCCATTTCCTAAGCCAGCATTTTTCATTCATTAGATGACGATAAGGACATTCTTGAAACAAATTTGAATGTATGATTTTGGAAACAATGTCAAAGGTTGAGGATCAAATATGCAATTTAAACAAAGAATTATCTATGCGGACTAACATTGACCTTGCAAAAACTCTAGGCATATCTCTATCTTATCTTTTCATATTTCCATACTTCAATATAGGAAGAAAACAAATGGACACAAATGAAGTGACATACAACTTTAAAAACCATACCTTTCCACGATACCATGGTAATTTTTCTTCATGACCATGATGATGCAGGTAAGTGACTAAGTCCAGCCACATAACAAAAACCTAAGAATGAAGCAAAGTCAGGTTTTAACACTCAACCATTGGAGAAGAAAAACTCATTCTCTATTTCCATAGCATAGACCAATATGAATATTGAAGAAACAGGATTTACCCAATAGGGAACGCCATAGAGCTTAAGTAATTGCATAGGACCCATTACAAAGCCTAACCCCACAAGGAGGGCAGCCATTGCCGTCCAACATACAGTGGAAGTGATCACATCTTTCCTCTCACTGGGAACAAACAAGTCACTGCTTGGGTCAAAATGTGAACCGGTCTTCCCAGGACTTCTACTCCACTGCAAGTAAAAGATTTATCAAAATTTTACAAGTAATTTCTAAGACTCTACGTTCAAACCTAACCAACCAAGTCACCCACACACTTACAAGGTAGAAGGGGTATGCAAGCATTGGAAAAGGCACAGTGAATCGCAAAGTCTTCGTAGCCACGTCCAAACTCTTGTAAATTCTTTCAGACAACTGCAATAACATGTAAAATTGTTAAATTTTAGTTTGAAAATTGATCAAATTTGTTTAAAACAAACAAACAGAGAAGCCATAAACAGAGGAAATTTACAAACCGGATGCCATGATTCGTCATTCTCAACATGCCCATGATTTTGATGATGAGTCCTATGGCTAATTCTCCTAAAAATTAATCCAACAATTAATACATTAGGCCATAAACAGCTCCAAATCTCAAATTTAGAATTATGTAGATTACCAAAGAAAACAAATGCAATGAAACAAATATTAAAGGCCAAAACGCATTGGATTGTGTATAAACCATAGAAGAATTTTTTATCAGGAGCATACCATCCATGATACGGTACAAGAATTGAAGAATGTAGAATATGCCCCACCACACTGTTTAACTTAGGATTGTTTGAAAAACTTCCATGACCACTGCAGAAGCAAGACCGAAGACCAATTACATTACAACATACAAATTGGCATTCAAATTAACAACTAAAAATAGCAGAGAAGGTATAAAAAAATCAAAAGGGCTTGGTTGTAAATTACCAGTCATGGCCAAGAACAAAGAGAGCCCAAAACATGGTTCCCTGAGCAGCCCAATATAGAGGCCAAACAAACCAATTGTTGACATAAGCAGCCGCCGCAGCCAATCCAAAAACCACAGCAACATCCCTGACAACATAGCTCATAGACCTCCAAGGGTTCTTAACCCAACAATGCTTTGGAATGGCGGCTCTAATATCAGCCAATTTGAATGGTGGTGGTGACCCAGGATTGAATTTAAGTTCTTCTTTTTCTTCTCCATTGAACCCATTTACACCGTTAATTCTCTGTTGGCTCTCTTCCTCTCCTTCAATGGAAGGAACCCTTAATGGAACACTCACTTTTAGACCCCAGTTCCTGTCTCTTAAACACCCAGTTGGAGAAGCAAATTTGAGATCTGTACCAGCTTTGTTTGAATGTAAAAATCTAATCTTTGAGGGCTTGTATGAGGTGGGTCTGGCTCCGGGTCCATGAAAAACTTGAGGAAGAGGCTTTAAGCCACATTCTGATAAGACCCAGCTCGCCATTGATGACCCAGATGAAGCTAACACACACAGTTTCTGCTTTGGATCCCTCTCTCTCAAGTAAGAGACAGAGAAAAAGTTAGAGAGTACAGTGATAAAGAATCAATTTGTGGAGCAAAAACTAAAAAGAGAAAAAGTCTGACCCGCAAAAAATATCTATAACAAATTGACAGTACTTAATAAAGTATTAATATATTTTTCTCAGAGAGAAAAATAAGAGAAACACTAGGTCTGTGCTTCTCTTTCGAGTTTCAACAAGGTCCTCAAGTTTTTTCCCGGGGTTTCTCAGTAAATCTCTCTTTTCTGTTAAATAATATGGATCTGTTTCAGTTATTTGGTGCACAAAAAAAAGAGAGAATAGCACTAATTGGTGAAGGGCTTTTAAGGGTTTTTGATTCAAAACCTTGGAATGGGAGGTGGTGAGACAAGCCAACAAGGGCAAAGTGCTTAAAGTTTGGTGTTTTTTGTAGCTAAGCTATGTGGTAAATTATATATCATATATATAATACTTCTCCCACTGCTTGTAACCGTGTTTTTCTCGCTTTTTGCTGTGTGGTTCCTAGGAATTTGCTCATTCCACTTTGTTGTACTCCTGCTTTGACCTGGATTCTAGGACGGTGAATGGTAGGATTTGACAACATAAACATTTATTTTTTTTCTAATCCTTAAAAAAATCTTATCAAAAAAAATTCTTGAAAAAAAAAATTAAAAAAAAAAAAACTTTTGACAATACCATTTTTGACAATAATTGTATTTTTTAAATGATTAAATTGATTTGTTTTTTTTTTTTTAGAATTCGTAAAGTTAATAAATCTAGAGATATAACATTTTTTTTTTACTAAATTTTAATTTTTTTCTATAGCAATTAATATGGTTTGTTGTACTTAATGTTCAATAAATGTTAATAGGTATAAGTGTTTGTGAAGTATGGGAGGTAAGGGTCGGGGTTCAAGTCTAGAAGGGAGTTTTACACACATATACACTTAGATTAGATTAAAGTAGAATTCTATCTTGTATAAAAAAAAATGTTAATAAAAGTTGTGTGGCCGTGATTAACTTATCTTATAATGATATTACTTTACAAACTTCTCATATCAATAATTATAAAATAAAATAAAAAGATAATAAAGTTAATATATCTATCCCAATTTGTTTGTCTTGTTTTTTAAAAGAACGTCATTTATTATCTTGTCTGCTGTATAAAAATGTAAAAATATTCAAAATTAATCTAAAATAAATTTATTAAAAAATTGAAATACTAAATCTAAAATAGTTTTAGAAATAAAGTAGAGGCATAATAGGGGACATTAGTAAATTAATGGCTTTTAATTTTAAAAACGGGACAATATTTTGAAACAACCTAAGATGAAATAGAGAACAAATAAATTGCAGTAACATTTTTAAATAATTTTTATGATTTTTTTACAACAATTAGTATGGTTTGTTGTCATTAATGCTTAAAAAAATAACAATAATAAAATCTATCTATATAAAAAGCGAAGTTGCTTTAATTACATCAAATCATTTTAATTAGGGAAAGTTAATGATGTGCCAATGCAGCATTGATTTAGGATATATTTTTAGAAACTTTTTTATAGGGAAAAAAAAAACAATTAATATTTTCGATGACTTCTTATACTTCCCATAAAAATTGTGTCAAAAATTTTATAAAATGATTTATTAACAATTATTCTAAAAAGCATATAGATGATGCCAAAGGCCTTGTAGCTGAATTGACACCTCCCCATATACAAAATAAGGGTTCGAGCTGTGGGGTTAGCAGAATGTTGTAATTATTTTTCAAAAAAAAAAAAGCATATAGATGATAGAACCCTTTTAATAATTATTAAAAAAAATTATGAAATATATTATCTCTCAACATTACTCAATCTTTGTGTGCTCCAATTATTTCCCTTTTATTAAGCTACGCGTTAGGAGATTTAAGGCCGAATTAATGTCAGTCATGAGTCACACGTGACACATAGTATTTACTATTATTTTCCACATGTTGGACGGAGAAGTGGAAACTGCAAAACAAAAGCTGCCCATGAGTATTTCATGCTACATATATTTTATATACTATGGTTTTTTTAGCTCATTTTTAAATAAGTTTCTTGAGACTTATGATTAGTCTAATCATACTGCTGGGACATCTGTTTCAGAAATCGACTTGACGATTGGGGGTCTTTGGTGAAATGATGGCAATATACCGGTTATTGGTTAATACTATTGATCATGACCCACGCGTGGAAAAGGTTTAACTTTTGTTTTTGAATATTCAAAAGATCCAGGAATCATTCTAAAACAAAAGATCCAAGAATAAGTCACATATGGGGGGTTGAGGGCTTCTTCAGAAGAATTCTTTTCATCACTTGAAACTTGATTCATACGAAATTTCTTTTCCATATAGAAAATATTTTTAAAAGCTTTTTATAAAAAAATAATAATAATTAATTTATTTGACAGTTTTTTATATTTCTCATGGAATTTATATTAAAACTTTTTTAAAATAATTTATTAACAATTGCCACCCGTCAATATGACGCTTATAAACATTACTATATAAAGTTTACAAACTAATATAACAATGAATATAATTAATGAGTTTCAACTATCTAATAAATACTTTCTCCAAAAAAAAAAACTATCTAATAAATAAATGTTTGAATTTTTTTTTTTTTTTTTTTTTTTTGGTGACTGGTGAGTGGTGACACATCACTATCTTTATGCATAACTCATAAATATGTTGTACCATAATTTATAATACCATTAACATTTTCCTAAAGCTTGTATCTTAAATAGGAATTGAGAATATTTATTTTTTAAAAATGGAAAAAAAAAAAAAAAAGTTAAAATTCTTTTGGTAATATTTTTACTTGTGTTTGTGGTATAGATAGTAAGGAATTGATCTCCAAAGTCATGATTGTTTGTAACAAGAAATCTTTTTAATTATTATTTGTATCCCCCATTGATGTTGTTATATGTCATGTTTGGTACCAAGCTAAAGGGAGACTGCGTCTATCAATCCAAATTCGAATATAAGGTAGTCAACTCTAGTAGGCTAGTACAGTACTACGCAGAAATACTAGTTAATAAATACACGTAAGATACATGTATAGTTCACGTACGTGCGTAAATATTAGAAAAACATTACGATATTTCGATAAATTTTTTTCAAAATTGATTTACTATTGTGTGAACTCTGCCACACATTAGTAAAATCCATAAAAGATAAGTCATAAAATTTTCTAATGGAAACCTGTTGTTGCCGTCAAAAACTCAAATAAGAAACTCCATATAATAAAATATTAAAAGTAATCTATATGAAACTTATTATACCCTCGCCTCAAAGGCTCAAACAAAAAGAATAATATAAAATATTAAAAATAATCTACAAGAAACGTATTGCCCTCGAACACACAAAGAATCAACTTTAGCATGCGTTTGAATTGCGTTTTGAAGAAATGATTTTTGTGTTTTGTTGAAAATTTGGTGGGTCTCATGTTACTGTTTATATACTTTTTGGTACTATCCATGACTCCCATGTATTATTTCAACTAACTTTACTTTTATCTCAGTACTTTTATTAATAAATTTTCAATTTCAATAAAATAAGTTGTATCCAAACACACCTTTAATATATTTTTATTTTTAAATAGTGATACAACATATAATATTTTTACAACAGCTTTAGTAATAAGTTTTCAATTTCAACAAAATAAACGATATCCAAGCACATCCTTAGTATGTTTTTATTTTAAAATAGTGATACAACATATAATATTTTTACAACAATTTTACAATAAAATCTAGGTGGTAAATTGTTGCTAGTTTTCATTGAGTACATCAATGATATTACTTTTTAAATTTTAACTTAACATTAACCGCTTAATACCTAAGTTTTATTGTAAAATTATTATGAAAATGTTGTATGTATTACTCTCAAACACAAGAACTTTAATATATTTTATTTTAAAATAGTGCTACAACAAACAATATTTTCACAACCTTTTTACAATAAAGCTTAGGTGATAAATTATTTATGATTTTAATTTGAATTCATCACTTATATTACTTTTTAACCCAATATTAACTACTTAATGCTTAAGCTTTATTGTAAAATTATTATAAAAATGTTATATTTCAACTTTATTTTTATTTTTATTTTTATTAAATTGTGATACTCATAAAAAGTGAGATGCTGTCACAACATTTTTCCATGCTTCATTCCCTTACTAGTCAAACGCCACAAAATATAAATATATATAGTAGTATTATGCCCGTGTGATGCACGACTTAATCAAAATTCATATGTAAATAGTTTTTTATTAATTTACTTAAAATTAGATAATAGAATCGATAATAAAAATAACTAAATATTTTACCTTTAAGTTATATAATAAATTCATATTGTGTAAAACTAAGGTATTATGAAATGCATATATATATATATATATATATATATATATATATATATATATATTTATATATATAAGTAATAACTTCTAAAAAGAGTGTAATAAATATGTTTGTTTTCAGAATGCATAAGATGATTTATTCTTTTTTTTTTTTTTGGTCAATATCATGTGTGGGGCCCAAAAATTTGTGGCCCTAGCCCATTTGTTCATTGGGGCCCAAGGCCCGAGCTGAGGAAGGTTATAGTCCAGGCCCGGTAATATAAGTACAAAATAGTCTTGGGACACCGCCGAGGATGATTCAGTCCTCGGCATGTCCGAGGTCTCACTGGAAGGAAGGGCAAAAACGGTATAGGAGCAGCTTGGAAAAAAATCTAAAATATCTAGGTCAATAGAGAAGGATACGCTGGAAAGTATAACGACCAGGGAAAGCTGCCCTTATTGCCATTCAATACTCTGCACCTGACAGAGCCATACTCTCCAGCTTTTACAACCACCCCCAACCACTCTGGATATGGGCTGATGGGACAAGTATCAGTCTTGGAAAAGTCGATCCTACACATGGACGAAGGATAAGGAACACATGCTAGTATAAAAGGAAAAGTAAGCAATCCAGAGCAGAGGCTGGGAAAAATGGCCAAAAACCAGAGCCACCTAGCCCGCCTTCAGGAGAAAAACTTCTAGGGCGAACACGATTTAATTACGTATGCCCACCACAAAAAAAACCACCGTCTTGTGACCAAGGCCTAGCCTTTTAAACCCACGCTCTATAAATGATATTGTTTGGGCCTTTTTACGTGCGAACCCAACGCTGTTATGGGTCGTTACGAATCATGTCCTTACAATTGGCGCCGTCTGTGGGAAAGGCTTGTGTGTTGGCATAGACGGTAGGTCTAGACAGTTCCCTTGTCATTTCTAACAGTCGGTTGTAGTGTTCTAGCGTAAAGTTCCACTAGGGGCTATGTTTCTTTACTAGGGGCTATATTTCTTTACTAGGGGCTACGCTTTGTAGCGTCAGCCGCATGGATGGTTCTAGGGGCTTGACCGAGGAGCTAATTCCCCTAAAACCAAGGTCTCATGCCATAGCCGAGGGGTTAATTCCCCCAACTACTTATCAAAATCAAGTTTTGGACAGAACCAAGGTATTGCATGGTCCTCGGACTCAAACCTATGGGGAAACCAACTACTTATCAAAATTAAGTTTTGGACAGAACCAAGGTATTGCATGGATGGTCCTCGGACTCAAACCTATGGGGAAACCAACTACTTATCAAAATCAAATTTTTGGACAGAACCAAGGTATTGCATGGTCCTCGGACTCAAACCTATAGGGAAACCAACTACTTAGAAAAGAAACTGAGTTTTTGACAGAACCAAAGTATTGTATGGTCCTCGGACTCAAACCTAAGGAAAGGTCAACTACTTAATAAGAATTTTAAGTTGCTCAATCCTCGGATCAAGTACCAGAAGAGGTTAAAGCTATGAAAGTTATTAGGAAGATGGTGAAACGCCTTATTACTCGACAACCTGTAGGGGCTATTCATTTTTGGGTTATATGTCCTCGGGTGATTACCTCCTACACCGCACCGAGCATTCAGTTGTCATCTCGGCTATTCTTGGGGTAAGTATTGTTTTCTCAGGTCGGCATTATTGTGCCAAGCAACTCTGTTAAGTTCATAATAATATGTTTTCTTTAGCAAGGGTTTCGACCCTAAGCGTCGTTTGTTCAGGTTGGCATTATTGTGTCGAACAGCTCTCATAAGTTCATAATAGTATCTTTTATCTTGGTAAGGGATTTTAGCCCTAAGTATCACTTTCTCAGGTCGGCATTATTGAGCCAAACAATATTATTAAGTTCATTATGAACACCTTTTCTTCAGTGAAGGTTTCTGCCCTAAGTGCCATTTATTTAAGTCGGCATTATTATGCCAGATAGTTCCAATAAGCACAAAGCAAGATCTTTTTATTAACTGAGATTTCGGCCCCAAGCATCGTTCATAGTATAAAAATAAAAAGAAAGAAGTTACAAGATAGTACGTCTATTCACGGCATAACTATTTCAAAAGAAGAGATAGAATATACGAAATTAAGAAATGACGACCTTTATTAATGTAAAGAGGTGTTACAGTGTACAATGAAGGGCTTAAACAAAGCCTATATAGAAAATGAGTTATAAAAACAATAAAAAAATAAAAAATAAAAATAATAATAATAGCAAACAAACAGAAATCTTTTTAAGCTCTGCTCCCAAGTCTTTCCAAGCTCTGCCCCAGTGGCACCCATATTGAGAGGAGGACCTTTCTTGGTGAGAGAGGAGAAGAAGAGAAAGAAGGAAAAGCACCAGGATGGATCTGGTGGTGGAAAGAAGAAGAAAGAGAGGCAAAAGGAGGCACCAGTGAAGGAAGAGAGGAAGAAGCAGGGATACCTTGTCCCTGCGTCAGTCCTAACTCCTAACACGCTGGTGTCATGTTAGCTATGCTCATAAGAGAGCGGCTGGTACTGATAATGGGTGATCCCAGCTCAGCCGCACCAAAAGTTTGATGCGATGAGCCCCTGCTTCGGATTTTGACTGAAAGGAGGATGAGAAGCATCTTGAGTCTCTCACATCCCTGTCCTGACCGAGCCATTTTGAGCTTCGCAAGAACGTAGCATTTCTGGGAAGGGTATGGTCTCTTCATTCCCACTCCTATCTTGGACTTATCACGATTCAAGGTGTAAGCGAGCGGGTAAGGGAAACTCTGGGGGAGGCTAAGGATTTTCAGACTTCAAAAGGATTGAAAGGGTTCTGTGTAAGAGAGGTAACCTCTTGCTTTCCTTCTTATGTGAAGAGCAAAATGGGAGGCATTTAATCTATCCATATTTCCAAGAACATCGGCAAACAAGAATATACCCGTTCCACTTCCCTACACCATCAATAACCGTCAAATTTAAATGGTCTCGTAAAGGGAAATCATTAAAGGCGCGTTTTGGATAATCAAACGGCAGGAACGCATTATGAGTGAATTCAGAGGAATGTCTCGTAGCCCGGTATGTTTCCTGGGTAGATAAAGAGACACCAACATTAATGAAGGACAGAGTTAAACGAGCCGTAATAAAGGCTTAGCATTACCAAAATCCTCCTCTCCAACCAAAAGGTCGGACAGCAGGATTTTGAGGGGCTATTGTAGGGCCCAATAATTTGTGACCCTAGCCCATTTGTTCATTGGGGCCCAAGGCCCGAGCCGAGGAAGGTTATAGCCCAGGCCCGATAATACAAGTACAAAATAGTCTTGGGACACCGCCGAGGATGATTCAGTCCTAGGCATGTCTGAGGTCTCATTGGAAGGAAGGGCAAAAACGGTATAGGAGCAGCTTGGAAAAAAATATAAAATATCTAGGTCAATAGAGAAGGATACGCTGAAAAGTATAACGACCAGGGAAAGCTGCCCTTATTGCCATTCAATACTCTGCACCTGACAGAGCCATACTCTCCAGCTTTTACAACTACCCCCAACCACTCTGGATATGGGCTGATGGGACAAGTATCAGTCTTGGAAAAGTCGATCCTACACATGGACGAAGGATAAGGAACACATGCTAGTATAAAAGGAAAAGTAAGCAATCCAGAGCAAAGGCTGGGAAAAATGGCCAAAAACCAGAGCCACCCAGCCCGCCTTCAGGAGAAAAACTCCTAGGGCGAACACGATTTAATTACGTATGCCCACCACAAAAAAACCACCGTCTTGTGATCAAGGCTTAGCTTTTCAAACCCACGCTCTATAAATGATATTGTTTGGGCCTTTTTACGTGCGAACCCAACGCTGTTATGGGTTGTTACGAATCGTGTCCTTACATCATGAAATAAAATTTGTATGCTTTTCTTCAAACATACTTGGATTTGAATTTGTCATTTATTTTTTTTGCAAAAATTTGTCATTATTTAATATATATATATATATATATATATATTAGTCTTTTTTGGGTTACTTTATCCTAATTTTTTGTTTTGACCTAAATTAGTTTTTTTAATTAAGTTTACATTAATGTTAATACATATTAGCTATCATTTGATACTTTATCCACACACAAAAAAACAACAATTAACGTTTAAATTAGGCTAAAAGTAAAATTTTTACTTTATAAAAAAATTTATACAATACTTATTGTTACTTTATCTAAATAAGTCGAGAAGAACAAATAGAATAAGGGTCTTACTTAAACTTAAACTTGTTATGTTAATACATATTAGCTATCATTTGATATTTTATCCACACACAAAAACACAACAATTAACATTTAAAATAGGCTAAAAGTAAAATTGTTACTTTATAAAAAAATTGATACAATACTTATTGTTACTTTATCCAAATAAGTCGATAAGAAAAATAGAATAAGAGTCTTACTTAAACTTAAACTTGTTTGTTAAATGGATTAGAGGAAGAATTTGGATTGCAATCAAATTAAAATTGAATAAGAATTAGATGGATTAGAAGAAGAATTTGGATTGTAATCAAATTAAATTTTTTATCAACCTAAAAATTATAGGAGAAGAAAAATTATATATATTTTTAAAAAATCTAAAAACATTTTTGCAATTAAAGATGCATTAAAGCGTGTAGTGTATTAATTAAAAAAAGAAGAAAGTTGTTGCTATAATACACTACACGTAAAAAATAAAGATTAGATGAAGAATTTAGATTGTAATCAAATTAAGATTAAATAAGGATTAGATGGATTATATGAAGAATTTGGATTGTAATTGTGGGGGAAGATTTTTCGAACCCGCAAGCAGTTTGTCCGCTCTGGGGCCGAAGAACCCGCACGGCTTTGTTCCTTCAAGCAACATGAGCAATTTTTTAGACTTGCTCCCACATCAAAGACTTTATAGCTCATTCTTGATCTTCTCCAAGACTTGATGTACTGGTTCTCGGAACACTGTATTAACCATCTAAGGAGCCGTAGGCCTAAATTGCCCAGTAAAATCTCTTCAGGGTCTGTTATTGTTATATCGGCTCGACCTGAAGTCCCTCCTCTCCTAAGGGACAACCTTAGCCTTTCCCTTCCCTTGTTGTTAGTCTTCCTCGACCCTCTTGTACTTATCAATTCGGTCCATAAATTGGCATACACTGGTAGTGGGTTTCCCAATCAAAGACTTCCTCAAACCATGCTCGGCAGATAAGCCAACCTTGAAAGTCCTGATGGCCACATCGTCAAAGTCATCGTCTATCTCGTTGAACATCTCCCAGTATCTGTCTGAGTACGTTTTCAATGTCTCCCCTTCTCGCATGGCCATAGATAGTAGGGAATCTAAAGAACGAGGAACCTTACTGCGTGTAATGAAACGGGACCCAAAGGCCTGAGTGAGAACCTCGGTGCGGAATGCGCCAAAAGAGGATCGGAAAATAGAGAGAGAAACACTATAGCAATCAAGAATTTAACTTGTAATTAAACTTGAGAATCAATATATAAGAACTGATCTTTTCGGACTGTGCCGATGACAATTTTCTTTAGATTAAACTATTCTAACTACATTTTTTTGTCATCTGAATCCACTTTATTTGTTGACTGATTCATTAAAACCTAGTTTTCCAACCCGCTCTCTACAAATTCATTGTATTAGGCTTTTTGGGCCTAAGTTCATTCATCATTTGGGCTTGGGACTCAAATTTGGTCCTTACAGTAATCAAATTAAGATTTTTATCAACTTAGAATTATAGGGAAATTTTTTTTTATATATTTTTAAAATCTAAAAAAAAATTCTGCAATTTAGTGAAACCACTTGACTCAACCACCGCATCTAAGCCCAACTTTTATTATATAGTATTATAGTCATGCGTTGCACGATTTTAGTTATAAACTATTAGTATAATTTTACTGAGAAATAATAAATCAATAATCACTTGAATCTAGATTATATAAATTGCATAAAAATTATTGTTCTTAAAAGTATCAAGCAATAACGCAACATATTTATATGAAAAAATTCCTAAATTTAATAATTAAAAACCCATGGAAACTTAACCAAAGGTATTTCATTTGCCAAAAAAATTAACATAATTCTCTTCTAACTTATCAGTTGTCTTATAATGATATTTTTGTAGCACACACATTTAATATTACTAACAAAAAAAATAAAAATGAGATATAGTAACATAAAAATTTTACTATTCAAGAAAATTAATTTAATCTAATAATGCACATATAAGCATAACTCCAATACAACCTAGAAATAATATATATAAAAAAGATGAAACCCTTGTTGTAGGAGGAAATACAAAATTTGATAATTCTTAAATAATAAATAGATAAAGCCTATGAGGGGGAAAAAAAAAGATGAGTACAAATAATTCATAAATGCAAAACCAAACAAAAGAAGAAGAAAAAAACTAAATATATTTTTGTAGGATAAAAAAGAAGAATATTATAGAGATAGAAGGATAAATCTCCATACCTTTAAGTTTAACTCAAATAATAATTTATGCAAACAAATCATGAAAGTGAAATATTTATAAAAGAAGGTGAAATATATATAGAGGTTTATATGGTAGATTTCACGGATTTAAATTACCTTTTAATGACTCATAAGCAAAACCATAAAATAAAAAATAAAAATAAAAACACACACACACACACACTCAAAAATAACAAAGAAGAGAAACATACCTGTAATAATATGGATGGTGGCCTTGATAAAACATTCTACTACAAACAAAACCAACTCAAATAATAACTAATGACGAACAAATCATGAATGTGAAATATGTATATAGGCTTATATATGAATTTCATGGATTTAAAATTGACTTTATGACTCATAAATAGAACCATAGAAAACAAATACAAAGAGAAGAAACATACCTTTAATAGTGTGGATGGTGGCTTTGATAAAATATTCTACCACAAACAAAACAAACTCAAATAATAATTGATGCCTGATAAATCATAAAGGTGAAATATTATAGAGGTTCATATAATTGATTTCATAGATTTAAAATTGCATTTATGACTCATAAGCAAAATCATAGAAACAAAAACAAAGAATAAAAATAAACTTGTAATATTGTGGTTTTAATAAAGTATTCTATCATCTGCTGCAAACAAAAAGAGAGATACAAACTTATTATTATTGAGTAAAGAGTTTCTCTCATGCCGCCTAGGGTTTATCTACTAGGGTTTCTCTAGTTAGGTTTTCCCAACGATGAGTGTAGAATTTTTTCCTTCCCTTCGTGGAGGTTCTCCTGTTCCCTTCAAGCCCTGTGCCTGGTAGGACGATGAGTGGTGTGTGTTGATGTCCCTGTTACGGAGTGGTGTGGCTGGCAGTCTTATTGCTATGGCATCCATTGAGGACCTTTGGTCACGGTTTTCATTAACAGAAGAAGAAGAGAACGGGGCTGATGTTCCTCAGAAAACAGAGGTATCCATTGTGCGTTTAGCAGCAAAGTTTTTCACAAAGCGAGTGGTTAATGCAGAGACAGCTAGTCAGACGTTCAAACCGCTTTGGAAACTCATTGGAGAGATGAAGATTCGGGATATTGGGGGCAATATTTTGTTGTTTGAATTCGATGATGCACTGGACCTAGAACGAGTCCTGGAGTTTGAGCCATGGACCTACGACAAAAGCTTAGTTGCTTTTCGGCGCACTATGGATGTTGAATCTGCTCCTTTGCTCCCTTTTGATTCTGTTACCTTCTAGGTGCAACTCCACAACGTCCCAAATTAGTGGCTTACTCAGGCGATGGGTGAAGCAGTGGGTAACACTATTGGAGCTTTAGTGCAGGTGGCTGACCTAGAGGATGATGGTGAGGGAAGTGAGTTCTTGCGAATTCGGGTTGTGATTGATATTAAAAAATCTCTTCCGAGGTGTTGCAAACTATGGTCGGAAGGAAAGCATGTTGGGTGGGCTTTGCTTAAATTTGAGCGGCTGCCCAACTTTTGTTATTAGTGTGGGAAGGTTACCCATAGTGAGAGCGACTGCGACGTGTGGCTTCGGGGAAAAGGTAGATTGAAGAAAGAAGAGCAACAGTATGGGGATTGGTTGCGTGCTAATCCGGTGCGTCACACTAGGAAAACAATGGAGGTTATATCTGGTAGTGCTCATGGGAACCGAGCTGGAAAAAGGGTCCGACAATGGAGCGTAAACAGCCAACCACCAAGGACTTGAACAATGAAGGTGTGCACGGTTCAGACCTTGGCAAGGGAGGTGCAACAGAACATATTCAGTCAGAGGCAGTACTTATAGAAGCCGAACCATCAGGTGTGCTTATTTCTCATCATGATAATTTGCACCGAAATGATTTTAGTGTTAATGGTGAGATGTCTGAGGTTTTGGAAAAAAAGCATGGAGAATTTGGTGGGTCCGGGTCAGCGAACTTATACAATGTCCTTGCAAACTGCTTTGTGTAATAAGGGGGGAGTTGGTCACAGTGAGGGGTTGAATGGTTTTTTCTCTTTTGGTGCAACCCAGACTCCACTAGCAGACATAACAAATAGGTTAGCTACGCAGCCTTTGACAAGTTCCAAGAAAAAATGGACAAAACTATTGCGTGAGGTTGGGGAATCTGATTCAAGTTCAGATATGGAGACTTAGAGAGTAGGCGACCAGAGTTGGAGGCTGTGGACTTGACTATTAGAAAAAAGAAGAGGGTTAGTGTAGTAAGTAAGGGGGGAAATGAGAATAATCAGGTGGTGGCTGGTTCCCAACACCACCAGTCACAATGAGTTGCCTTAGCTGGAACTGTCGTGGGCTTGGGAACCCACAGACAGATGCCGAACTTGCTGACTTAGTTAGCAAAAAAGATCCCAAAATGGTTTTCCTCATGGAGACCAAAGTTGATACAGATGTTATTGAGAAGATAAGTCGTAAAATGCAGTATAAAAATTATTTTGATGTTCCACATCATAATAGGGGAGGGGGGCTGGCTTTGCTGTGGAAAGAAGATTTTGCAATGAAAGTCCTTACTTCTTCTGATAATCACATTGATGAGGTGGTGGATCAAGGAATGGATGACACCTGGCGTTTCACGGGTTTCTATGGAGAGCCTGAAACTGCCAACCGGGAACATTCCTGGAATCTACTTAGAGATTTGAGCCACAGACATAGTTTACCTTGGATATGCCTTGGTGATTTTAATGAGATACTTAGACTTGAAGAAAAACAGGGATGGTTGGATTAGCCTGAAAGACAGATGCAGGGGTTCCAGGATGCATTGGATTATTGTGGATTTAAAGATCTTGGATTTAATGGATACCCTTTTACATGGTGCAATAGAAGACCAGGAGACCATAATGTTTGGATCCGTTTGGACCGTGGGGTGGCAACAGTGGATTGGTTTTTACGGTTTCCTACTTCCCGTATCCATCACTTAGAGTGCTTTCATTCTGACCATAGACCTATCCTTCTCATTTTAGATGCTAAGCAAAAAAGGTTCTATAGAAAGGGGCGGCCATTCTGATTTGAGGCAATGTGGCTCAAAGATAGATCTTGTGAGGATGTGGTGAAACAATCTTGGGCTAATTTATTTGACTCAAACCCAGTTAGTATTTTGTTGAAAAAAATTGCAAGTTGCCAAGTCAACCTTAGCACATGGAACCGAGGAAGCAATGTGGAAGCAACGTTCTCATAGTGATTGGTTGAAGGAGGGAGACTACAACACTCGCTATTTCCATTGTCGGGCCAACCAACGGAATAAGCATAATTTTATTGTGGGGTTGGAAGATGAGTTTGGTGTTTGGACCGAAGATGAAGATCAAATGGGCAGATTGGCAAGTACTTATTTTGATACTATGTTTACCACATCAAATCCAACTGGCTTTGATGAGATTTTGAATGGCTTAATTCCTACAGTAACTGATGAGATGAATAATAGCTTAAATAAACCTTACAAGGCTGAAGAGGTTCTCAAAGCTCTCCACCATATGGCCCCTCTCACAGCTCCTGGCCCCGATGGTATGTCCCCTATTTTTTACAAATCATTTTGGCATATTGTTGGTATAGATGTGACAGAAGTAGTTTTGACAGCTTTAAATTCTGGCACTATTCCAGATTCTATTAATTCTACTTTTATTGCACTTATTCCCAAAATAAAAGATCCTAAGAAAGTTTCAGATTTTAGACCTATAAGCCTTTGTAATGTGGTCTACAAACTCATTGCAAAAGTGTTGGTTAACCGTTTGAAGCTGATTTTGCCATATGTAGTATCTGATTCACAGAGTGCTTTTCTTTCGGGAAGGCTGATTACTGATAATGTGTTGGTTGCATTCGAGACACTCCATTTCTTGAAGCAGAAGACCCAAGGGAAAGATGGGTATATGGCTCTAAAGCTTGATATGAGCAAAGCTTATGACAGAGTAGAGTGGGATTTCTTGGAAAGGGCAATGTTGCATTTAGGGTTTGCTAGAAGTTTTGTTGCTACTATCATGTCATGCATCAAGTCTGTTTCATATTCGGTTTTGCTCAATGGGGTGCTAGGTAGAACTATCAAGCCTAGTAGAGGGCTGAGGCAAGGTGATCCGTTGTCTCCATATTTATTTTTGCTATGTGCCATGGGACTTCAAGGCTTGCTCCACAAAGTTGAATCTGAGAGTGTTATCAGGGGAGTGTCAATTTGAAGAAATGGGCCACGTGTGTCTCATCTATTTTTTGTTGATGACAATGTTCTCTTTTGTCGTGCAAAAGAATCTGAGTGTCAGGTAATCCTTGATCTTTTGTCAGTTTATGAGAGGGGTTTGGGCCAAAAAATAAACAAAGATAAGACAAATATCTTCTTCAGTTCTAACACTCACCATGATGTCAAAGTCAGAATACAACATCTGTTGGGTGTTCTAGCTATCAGGCAATATAAGAGATATTTGGGGTTACCTGCATTTGTGGGGAGAGTAAAGAGACAAGGGTTTGCCTACATTAAGGAGAGAATTTGGAAGAAAATACAAGGTTGGAAGGAGAAACTCCTATCTCAAGTAGGCAGAGAGGTGCTTATAAGTCCGTCATCCAAGCCATTCCAACCTATTCTATGAGTTGTTCAAGCTTCCTAAGGGATTAATCCAGGAGATTGAGGTCATGATCCGCAAATTTTGGTGGGGCTGCCATGGTGATAATAAGAAGGTGCATTGGGTAAAGTGGGAGAAACTTTGTCAAGCTAAAGATTGTGGAGGCATGGGGTTTAAGGAGATTGAGAAGTTCAATGATGCTTTGTTGGCCAAGCAAGTTTGGCGTATGTTGAAAAATCTGGAATCACTTTGCCATAGAGTTTTTAAAGCTCGGGTTTTCCCGGATTGTTCCATTCTTGAAGCTAATCCCTCGATTAATGGGTCGTATGCATGGAAGAGTATTTTAAGTGCAAGGGATGTGGTGAGGAAAGGCATGGTTTGGTGGATAGATGATGGTTAAACAATGAGTTTAAAGGAGGACAAGTGGCTCCCGGATCAAGTATACCATCCGGTTAGTTCCCCTCTCCCCTCTATTCCCCTTGATGCAAAGGTTAGTATTTTGATTGATAAGGAGAATGGAACTTGGAAGGAGGCTGAAATTATGCACAATTTTCTACCTCATGAAGCGAAGAAAATCATGAGCATTCCTCTTAGTACCAGACTGCCTCAAGATAGCCCCATATGGTCAAAAACGCCTTCGGGTATTTTCTCAACTCGAAGCGCTTACAAGCTGCTGGTTAATGAAGCTACAACCAACAGCCCAAGTAGCTCAAATCCACACCCCCAAAGACATCTTTGGAGAGGTGTTTGGATGCTACGAACCCCAAATAAGGTGAAGCACTTCACTTGGTGAGCATGTAACAACTCACTTCAAACAATGGACAACTTGTTTCGTCGTCACATAACTCCCTCTGCCTGTTGCAACACGTGCCAAACCCAAACTGAGGACATCCTGCATGTTGTGTGGGGCTACCCAGAGGTGGCACAATTGTGGAGCACTATCAACTAGATGCAACACACTATCCCTTACTCACCGTGGGATTTTTCTAACCTTTTCTCAAGTTTTTTGCAAGTCCGGGATGATTATAGGGTGGAGATCTTTGCCATCTCAGCTTGGTTGCTCTGGAATCGGCGAAATTCAATTCATTTTAGGCGTCTAGCTCAACCTCTAAACCAGATCTTCTCCGAAGCTGCCAAACTCCTACAAGACTTCCTTGAGGCTCACGATGATGAACCAGTCATGCCCAAAATCCAATCCAGCCTAAATTGTCTGCCCCTGCACGGCCACGGTACAAAGCCAACTTCGATGGAGCTCTATTCAAAAGCTCTAACTCTGCTGGTTTGGGCGTGATCATCAGAGACACTAACGGCGTTGTCGTAGGTGCGCTTTCAGCTCAAGTACCACTTCCTCAGTCCGTGGCAATGGTTGAAGCTTTAGCTTGTAGGCGCGCTGTCCAATTTGCTGTTGAGATCGGGTTACACGAAGTGATATTTGAAGGTGACGCAGCAGTAGTGATCAATGCCATTTCAAAAGGATCGGCTAACCAATCTTTGTATGGTCACATAGTTGATGATGTTCTTGGCCAAGCTTCTCTTTTACATTTTTCTGATTTTTGTTATGTTCCTCGTTCATGTAATTCAGTAGCTGATGCATTAGCTAAACGTGCTAAAGCAGGGCCTGAGTTACAAGTTTGGTTAGAGGATTGTCCTGAAGACATTATCCCTCTAGTTTTGGGTGATGTATCTTGATGTTTAATTCCTGTTTCAATAAAGCCCAGCCCGCACTTGGGTTCTGGTTTCTCAAAAAAAAAAAAAAAAAACTTATTATTAATAATGGGGAGAGAGAAAATTGATGAGAACAATAAGTAGTGTTTCTATCTCCAAAAAATTTAAATTTAAAAAAAATTAAAAAAAAAAAAAGAGAAAGAAAGAAGCTATTAATGAAGAAGTTGTGCATATAAATATATAAGAATACACTAAAAAAACCGTATATATAGAGAATTTTCAATTGTGAAGATGTTAGATTTCTAATCAATTTAGGAATTATAAGAGAAATAGAATTATTAGAAAAAAGATATATGTATTAAAAAAATTTAAAAAAAAAAACGTAAAACACTAAAACTCATCACTTTTTTTTTTTTTTTTTGATTGGAAACAGATAACTTAACTTCATTACTCTGGACAGAAGTCCAGGAAACTTACATCAACCAAAATCTGGTGTTCAATTAGGGGAGGAGTATCCTCAACCCATATTACACTATTCTCCACATTCATTGCATTCCTGGCTAGTAAATGCGCTGCTTCGTTGGTGATTCTCCTAGCATGAACAGCCTTCCAAGAGTTGAACCGCATCAGAAAAAATTTCAGCCCTTCAACAACCTTCAGAATGGGCAGGGCCGGTGTGATGCAACCATTTAGAGCTTGTATAACCTGTTGGGAGTCTCCTTCCACTACTATATCTTTCAGACCCAAGTCCCAAGCTAGATAAATACCCGCTTCCGTAGCTTTTGCTTCTGCTTCAATAGGCCCTAAAGGAAACTCAACTTTCTTACACAATGCACCCATCAGCTCCCCTTTATCATTTCTAATTACCACACCGTAGCCACAGCAGCCCCAGTTGTTGAATACCGCGGCATCAGTATTGACCTTGTATGTTCCTTTAGGGGGAGGACACCAACGCTTGAGACTAGGGGCAGAGGAGCCACCAATAAGGCTGACTGGACTGGCAGAATGCACTTCAAGTTCATACTTCTGAGCTTCCCTTGCAATAGTTTTCCCCCGTTTACAAGCTTCCCCATGCCGGACTGCATTTCTGTTATTCCACAAACCCCAAGCCGTGATAGCAAAGGCTTCCCAATTCGTATCCCCAGGTGACTCCAGGAGCAACCAGACTACATCAAGAAATTCCTTCGGTGGGTGAATTAGTTTATCAATCCTGAAATTTGTTTCAGCCCAAGTTTCCTTAGCAATGACACATCCCCACAAAGCATGACCAGAAGATTCACTTTCACCACAAAAGTCACAAAAGTCCTCTGTGAGAACCTTTCTATGTAGCAGGCACTGTTTCGTGGGGAGCACATTTCTACAAGCTCTCCACATGAAATGTTTTATTTTATTCGGACACTTTAAGTTCCAAATAACCTTCCACACTTCTGTCATTCTGGAATTATCCGAGCTGCCTGGACTCTCCTCACTACCCTTTAGCTCATCAAGGTATTTAGCAGCCACACGATGTGCACTCTTGACAGTGAAGATCCCGTTTAGGGACTTTGCCCACACCTGGGAATCCGACGGGTTCATAGGACTAATAGGAATGCTAAGAATCGCCTCTGCATCATAAGGGAGGAAAGAGTGACGTATCAAAGCAACATCCCACTCCGCACGATCATGCACAATAAGGCTTGCCACTTTCGCCTCACTGTCCATAGAGGTTCTTGGGGTTACAATTCTGCCTGAGTCCGATGAGGGAATCCACTTCTCCCCCCATATCTTAATGCTTTTCCCATTCCCAACAATCCATTTGGTCCCCTCCTTAATCACCGGAATAGCGGCCACCATGCTTCTCCATATGTAGGATGGCTTTTTCCCTACTTGAGCTTCCATGAAGGAGGAATTCGCAAAATACTTTGCTTTAAGGACTTTGTGGATCAAAGCGTTAGGGTTTTGTTGTATTCTCCAGCCTTGCTTGGCTAGAAGGGCAAGGTTGAAAGCTCTTAAGTCCCTAAAACCCAGCCCCCCCTCCGTCTTTGGTTTGCACAGCTTTTGCCACGACACCCAAGCAATCTTTCTAGCTTTATCTTTCTTTCCCCACCAGAAACCACTCTCCAAAGATGCAATCTCAGCACAAAGAGAGTCCGGGAGTTTGAAGCAATTCATGGTATATGTTGGAGTGGCCTGCGCAACCGCCTTTATAAGGACTTCCCTCCCCGCATTAGATAACAATCTCCCTTTCCACCCCGCTATTTTTCTGCCCACTTGGTCTTTAATGCGATTAAATGCCTTTTTCTTTCCTCTTCCAACCATAGGAGGTAAACCCAAGTACCTTTCATGTTGTTTGACAATCTCAGCACCGAATGTATCCTTCACAAAATTCTGGGTGTCTTCCTTTGTGTTCTTGCTGAAAAAAAGCGAGGTTTTTTCCCTATTCAACTTTTGTCCCGACTCCTTTTCGTACACATCCAGGACCGAGGCTACTTGTCTGCACTCCTCCTTAGTAGCTCTACAAAAGATGATGCAATCATCCGCAAAGAAAAGGTGCGAAATTGAGGGGGCAAGCCTGCTCACCGCCACCCCCCTTATCAACCCCCCGGCCTCCTTTCTCCTCAAAAGTGCAGTCAAACCCTCGGCGCACAATAGGAATAGATATGGGGAAATAGGATCCCCTTGACGCAGCCCCCTCGAAGGTGTAATTGTGCCTCTTGGTTCCCCATTAATAAGAACCGAAAAAGACGCCGTGGTCACGCACATCATGATTAACGATATCCATTTTTCTTCAAACCCCATTTTCCGCATCATAGACCCAAGATAGGCCCACTCAACCCGGTCATAGGCTTTAGACATATCCAACTTGATGGCCATTGATCCAACCTTCCCCTTTTTTCTTTTAGCAATTGAGTGCATGGTTTCGAAAGCCACAACCACGTTGTCTGTTATAAGTCTTCCCGGAACAGTTATAGACATTGATGTGCCTGAAAAAGGGGTACAATGGGGAAGATGCTTAAGGGTGCGAGTTCAGTTTGATGCCACTAGAAAACTGGTTAGGGGGAAAAGGGTTTCGATCGAAGGCGGAGAGAGCAGATGGGTATTTTTTAAATATGAGCGGCTGCCGAACTTCTGCTACCGGTGTGGGAAGCTGGACCATGGAGAAAAGGAATGTGCAGAAAAACAGGGGTCGGGGAATGGAGAGGATGGGGGTTGTATGCAATACGGGGCGTGGTTAAGGGGTGAGCCAGGAAGACGGGTGGGGAATGATCAGGGAAGATCGGAAGGCTCTAATAAAATGAGTTTCAAGCAGAATAGGGAGGAGTTGAAGGCTGGGGTGTCTGTGCAAGAAGCGGTCCGGCAAGAGGTGAGGGAGGAAGTAGGTGGAGGTCACGTGAGTGGGAACAGGACCAGTCAAAGGTCTAGTCAGTGTTACAAGTCAGAGGAAAAGAGGGTGGCGTGTGAAGATGAGAAGTTCAATCAAGAAAATGGAAAGTCAAGCCTGCCACAAGCAAAGGGGAATGGGGGATTAGACAATAGTGGCCTGAACTCTCTGACAGGCAACCTTCCCACAGCAGAAAATGAGGAAGTTATGCAGTGGGAGAAAACAAAGAGTAAGGGGGAAGACAGCAAACAAAAAGAGAAGGAAAGGCATACGGATAGTGGGAGTGTATTGGGCCTGGAGACAACACAGGCCATCCCATGGGCTGAAGAGGCATCTAGCCCGTTAGCAATGAGTTTTAACAAAGAGAAGGGGTGGGTTGCTGAGACTTTGGGCCCTACAAGTGGGCATTGGAAAAGGCTTACAAGGCAAAATAACAAGCCAAGCCCAGCTAAAAGAGAAAGCCCAGAAAAATTAAAAAGAGATGGCCCGGTCCCTTTACAAGAGCTGGATCCTAATGCACTAAATACCAAACGGAAGAAAGGTAAGAATCAGACAGAGGAAAAAATTGATGAAGACAAGCATAAGGTTGGCGGAGAGGCGGTGGCTGCTGTGCAGCACCGCCGAGCTCAATGAGCGTCTTAGCATGGAATTGTCGGGGGTTGGGGACTCCTCCGGCGGTTCGTACACTCACCGAAGAGGTGAAAGAAAAAAATCCCATTTTGGTGTTCTTGGCAGAAACAAAAGCAACAACTGAGAGGATGAAAGGTTTTCAATATAAGTTAGGTTTTACTCAAGGGATTGTTGTTCCTTGTGATGGCAAAAGCGGTGGTCTTGCAATGCTGTGGAAGGAAGGCGTAGATGTCCGTTTCAAGAGTTGCTCTCACTCCCATATCGATGTGGTGGTTCACGGTGAAGGTAGTGGAGGCCCGTGGAGGACCACTGGGTTTTATGGCCACCCCGTCACAAGTATGAGGCAAAGCTCATGGCAATTGATAGAATCCCTGTATGGCCAATGCAAGATGCCGTGGTTGGTGTGCGGGGATTTTAATGAAATATTGCATCCAGATGAGAAGATGGGGTGGAAGGAAAGGGATGTGGATCAGATGAGGGAGTTTAGGGAGTCTCTTAGCAGATGTGGGTTGATTGATTTAGGATTTGTTGGTCCGAGGTTTACCTGGTGTAATGGGCGGTTTGGTGATCAGCGCACGCTGCTTCGGCTGGACAGAATGGTTGCAAATGAGGAATGGATGAAGATTTTTCCGGAAGCAAAGGTTCACAATGTATCAATGTCGGCATCGGATCATTGTTTGCTGGTCCTGTTCCTCAAAAAGAATCAGTACAGAAAGAGGGGAAAGAAGCGGTTCTTTTTTGAAGCAATGTGGACAAAGGAGGAAGAGTGTAAGGAAGTCATTGAAATGGCTTGGGACCCTTATGTGGATGATGCTACCCGGCCTATTCAGGAGAGATTAGAAAGATGTCAGAGTCAACTCCAATGCTGGAACCAGAATAGTTTCGGGAATATCTACAAATTTTTAAAGCAAAAGAAGGAGCGTCTTCAGTTTCTTGAGTCCCTCAACCAACTTCATGTGACAGCAGAGGAAATTCATGCAGTCCGAAAGGAAATCAATGATCTTCACACAAAGGAGGAAATCATGTGGAACCAAAGGTCACGGGTGAGCTAGCTGCAAAATGGAGACAAAAACACAAAATTTTTCCATGCCACAGCCAGCCAAAGGCAGAGGAAAAACAGAGTTGGGGGAATGTTGGATGAAGATGGTGTATGGCAAGAAGAACCCGAGAGAGTAGAAAAAATTATTCTGGACTATTTCAAGTCCATTTTCAGCTCGGACCAACCCGCAAGTTTCGATGCAAGTCTTGAGGCTATGGACAGAAGGGTAACGCCTGAGATGAACCAGGCACTTCTAAAGGAATTCAGGGCAGAGGAGGTCAGGAGTGCGCTCAAACAAATGCATCCGACAAAAGCACCGGGCCCTGACGGTATGTCCCCTATCTTTTACCAAAAATATTGGGCTATTGTTGGTCATAGTGTACAAAATTGTGTATTACAGGCTCTTAATACTGGTATAATGCCTAGGGGTATCAATAATACTTATATTTGCATGATTCCTAAGACCAAAAACCCACAAAAGATAACTGACTACCGTCCTATCAGCCTCTGCAATGTGATTTACAAATTAATATCAAAGGTCCTTGCGAATAGATTGAAGAAAATTTTGCACAATGTGATCAATGAAAACTCATCACTTAGGATGCATGTTTATCCAAAAAACTTGGAAGTTAGGACTTGAGAGAGTTCTATTAGACATAGAATTCAAATTATATTGAAGTTAAATTATAAGAGAAATTATTAGATGGTTTGGAATTAAAGACACCTATCCTATATGAAATACTAATCAATTATATATTGTTAAAAATGTTTCTATCCAAAATATATATATATATATATATATATATATATATAACGAGTATTTTTTTTCTAAATTTAGTTAGTTAGTGGCATACAACTACTAAATCTAAGAGAAACCAAACCAGTTTGAATAACAAAAACTAAAACTGTTTATCTATATCTTTTCTAATTTACTAATTTAACGTCTCATGGACTTTATTTTTTTAAAGAAATCTAGAAAGGGAAGGGTACGGGTTGTCTTGGAGTCCAACTAAGGAGGGATACCTTTTGAATGGCTCCAATGACTGCAAGATTTGTACGTGGGATGTGTCTGCTAATCCCAAAAAGAAGGTGCTTGATGCATTGTATGTTTATAGGGTAATTTTCCTGTCTCAAATTTTACATATTGGTAGTTGATAAGTTCCTTCAAACTTATCATTTTCTCCTTGGTGTTTTAACAAAAAAATGCAACTTTTTTTTTTTTTTTTTTTGTGGTCATATCAAACTATTTTTTTTCTTTACTTTTTTATTCTTTGGATAAACTCCAAAATTTAATATAGAATTATGATTAATGTTAATATAGATATAGATTTCTAAATACATGAGGCCTAAGTTAATTGATATACATGAGGCTTTTTAATCTAAAATTTTTCGGATTAAGTGCCTGTAATACAATTATTTTGTTTTTTTCTACAAAAGAGTTCTGATTAATTGATATGAGAAATAATATGTCCACAACAATTTCACAACATTTTTACAAAAAATCTTAAGTGGCAAGTTATTACTAGTTGTTATTGTTGGGGCAAAAAAGTAATCTTAGTGTTAGGTTCAAATTTGAATCAATAACAACTAACCATCTATGATTTGTTGTGAAAATATTGTGGATGTAGTATCTCTGAATTGATATACATGAGGTCTGCGTTAATTGATATAGGGCATTTTCATCTAAAAATTTTTGGATTAGGTGTCTAAAATCCTTTCTTTCTTTTTTTATCTACAAATTTTATGTTAGACGTTAGTTTAGATTTTGCTATTTCCTCTCATCACACGGCACAAATATTTGTTCATATCCACTTCTTCAATGTGAAGACTTTTGTTCATATAACTTCTTCAATTATATATTGTTAAAAAATGTTTTTATCCAAAAAACAAAATAGCGTGTAATTTTTTCTAAAATTATTTTTTATCTATAATTTTAAATTTTAAATTTTAAATAAAATACTAATGGTTATACAATCCTAACCTAAGTAAATTAGTTATCTTATCCATGTTTCTAAGGTTTTTTTTTTTTTTTTAATACGTGTCTTATCATTTTAAATATGAAAAAAATTCTACAAATTTTTTTTTTTTTTTTTTTTTTTAGAAACAAACACACACACAAGGAAGAAGGAAAGGGGCTCTAACACAAAGGCACACCACAACTCCACTCAAAAGTCATGGTAACTTTTAAGGGAGGGTGGGGTAAGTTATACTACACACAACACACTTTCTTAAGCAATGTGAGGCAATTACCCTTTTTTTTAGAAACAAACACACACACACACACACACAAAAAGGAAGAAGGAAATGGGGCTCTAACACAAAGGCACACCACAACTCCACTCAAAAGTCATGGTAACTTTTAAGGGAGGGTGGGGTAAGTTATACTACACACAACACACTCTCTTAAGCAATGTGAGGCAATTACCCTTTTTTTTAGAAACAAACACACACACACACACACAAAAAGGAAGAGGGAAAGGGGTTCTGTAATTTTGATTAGACTTTTATTAGTAATATATTCTACAGGTGAAAAAATAAGGATTACATGGATAAGATGAAAATTTTGGATTGTAATCAAATTAAGATTTTTATCAACTTATGGATTATAGGAGAAAAAAAAAAAAAATATATATATATATATATATATATATTTTTGAAATCTAAAAATCTAAAAAAAATTCTACAATTTGGTAAAGCTACTTGGCGCAACCATGACATCTAAACCCAACTTTTATTATATAATATATGATATATGTGTGTGTTAAATGTTTTTGTATTTTTTATACGAATTATTTTAAAAATACTCGTACTACACATGCACAGTTATTTTTCTGTTTCTATATTTTTATGCCGAATTTTCAAAACATTCTTTTATTAAAAAATACCAAATTTTTTTTTTTTTGGTTTCCCAACCGGTATCCGAACCCACTGGGCCGACTAATCCGGTTTCGGAGCGGGTTTAGGGTTTAGGGTTTAGGGTTTTGTATCTGCTGTATGTTTACCGTAATATACGCATACTATATTTTACTAATTATGCTACTCTCTCCAATACAAGGATGGAGGCTAGTGGTGCATCGTGAAAAAAATATACTAACTCGTAGAAGGAATATCAACCAAAATAATCTTTGTCTTATTATGATTATTGATTATAACACGGCAAGAGTCCCTTGTGAATATGTTGTTTCTTAAACTAGAAGCTTGTGGTTTACTTCACTTAATTGATCAATTCCCTCAGGTTCATGTTAAGCATACTTTCCGGGAAGCTAACAAATGTGCAGATCGTTTAGCTAAGTTAGGTCTGGTTCAATCCTTGGATTTTTCTATTCATTCTTTTCCCCCTGTAGAGTTGGTCCCTTGGATTTTTCTATTCATTCTTTTCCCCCTGTAGAGTTGATCCCTCTGATTGAGGCTGACTCTTTGGGTGATTACTGTAACAGGCTTTGTCCTGGTTCTTGTTCTTCCAGTTAGTTTAATATATTTTCCTTTAGACCAAAAAAAAAAAAAAAATCAGATTAATGCATGGATTGAAACCAAGTTTTATAATAAGTTTAGACATGTCTAATGTCCATCGTTGAATGAGGATCAAAGCATTTGGTTTCCGGATATTTGGCAACCTTGAGTTTTGTTCTTGATTGGATTTGGATATTAGGAATATGCCTTTATATCAATTTTGGGTAATCTATTAACCAAACCAACTTTGTTGTGTCCTCTTAGGGGAAAACAACCCCTAAAGAACCTACTAAATTTAAGGGATCTAGTCAGTTAACAATAAGTGAGGTCAAATTGCTTTTTCATGGTGAAAGCAATTTGGCCGAAATTTTGGGCAAATTCAACAGATCAGTCAGGCTCTTTTTTGGTGTTTTATGGCTAACACATGGGCTCATAGACTTTGCAAGTGTTCCAACCCCACCTAACAAACTCTCTCTCTTGGGTCTATGGGTATAAACCCAAAATCTACGTACTTTTTACCATTTATACAACAGTCCTCTAATTTCCCCAATAATTACATGGACTTAGGTCATGTTAAAAAAAAAAAAAAAAAAAAAAGTTCAAAATATCATTTTCATCCCTAAATTCTAACAAAAGTTCGTTTTTCATCCCTAAACTTTTAAAAAAAAAAATTTCGTCCCTAAACTTTTTAAAACATTCTACTTTACATCCTTCCATTTATATCTGTTACTCTATTAGTTTATATTCTCTATGACCTAACAGAGTGTTGACATGGCATTTGATTTGGACAAAACTATTTTATTTAAAAAGTTTTAAACATGTGACACAAAGTTATTGGCACGTATGAAAAAAGAGATCGGATTAAATTATCTCCACTTAAAGTAGAACCTAACCTTATTCTAGAACCACGCAACCCAACACCCAACCTCCCATAGCGTCAGCCTCAACTGGCGACCCCAGTCAGCTATTCCAAGGCAATGACCCCGACTATGAAATCCCAATCCCAAACTGGCAACACTAATTTTTGGGTGGCTGGTTTGAATCTTTATGTCATTGTGAAAGGTTTGCATGAAGCTTTAGGAAATTTGTATTTGGACTTAGTGTGATTTTTTTTTTTTTTTGGGAAAACTGGGGGTGTTTGGTTTGTGTTTTCAAACAACCATTTTTAATTTTTAAACAACATTACACATATTTTCACACACTTTTTCACCCACACATATTTCCACAAATGTTTTCAAACAATTTAAACACATGTATCAAACCGGTCTTAGAGGTTGCCCAGTAACTGAGATGCCATCATTGTAGGTTGGTATGGGCTTGTTTTGTTGAATCTTGTTTCTGCTAGTCCACGGGCACCATCAAAGCATCATAAAGTCTTCTTTGTCCTATTTGCACACTTCAAGGACTTACTGTAGTAAGTCAAAAGAATTGGAGAACCTGTAAGATTGCGATTACTTAGATTTGAACTGATTTCAGTTTTTCCTAGTCTTCTTTGATAGATTGACAGCCCCAACAACATGAATATGATCGTCCAATTCCATTGAACGTGCTTCGCACCATGGAGAGTTAAACCACCTGACGGTTTGGGGTTGCTGGTTGTTGCCGGGGGGTTTGGGCATGGGTTTTCGTGGTTAGTTTTGGCCCCAGGTGGGAGGGGTAATTTCATCATATTATTATTCTTTCCACGCCCCAATAGCTATGTGCCACATGTGCAAAAATTTTAAATAAAATACTCTAATCCAAATCAGATACTGTGTCATGCATATAGGATATAAACTAACTGTTATAGACGTTATAGATGGATAAACTAACTGTTATAGACGGAAGGATGTACAGTTGAATGTTTTACAAAATTTAGGGATGAAAAATGAACTTTTGAAAGTTTAGAAATGAAAAAATAACTTTTATAAAAATTTTAAGGAAGAAAATGATATTTTATTCTAAAATTTTTTAACAAAATACAACAAAAATAATAGGCCCAAAAGAATTAGACTTGTCTTGTGTGGACCTTTAGAAAAAAGAGGCATCAACATTATGTCTTTTGTTGGATTGGGATCCTATGGAGTGTTTAGTATAATTAGGAGTGTGAATGAGTTGATTTAGGTTGTGTTTGGGGTGTTTACAAAGCCTGAGGATCGGATCAAGAGCAATTAGATCAAGGATGCCTTGTCTCCTTGTCGTGGTCGAAATATTTTACCGTCCTAATGAGGTGGCTTCAAAATTAATGAGGTAGAGATGAAAAGTAAAGGTAGAAGCAGTCATGAGAGACTTTATAGAGATAAAGAAGTGTTTTCAAGTTGTAATAAAATATGTATAAAAATTAAATTATAAATTGAAAATGCATAAAATAGATTAAATTATATATGTATGTACACAACTTGGCCTAATATTCAAATTTCTTAAAAAACTAGGTCTCAAAATACCAAACTTAATCAAATTAATAAATTTAAATTAAGTCAAAATCCAAAATAAATCAAACTACAAAACATTAAAAAAAAAAACATATATTGTTCAATAATATTGGGTTGAATTGGGTAACTTGGGTTGAAAATTTTGCCAATCTAAACAACTTTAAAAAAAAAAAAAAAAAATTAAATATACATATAATAACCCAACCCCTTAACTTCTAAAATGTTTAACATCTTTTTCTATTTCTATAAATAAATTTTTTTTTTATTATTTTAATTGATGCTTTGATTTGATTTGTAATTATATTTTCGGTATAAATTTAACAAATTTTGGATATCAAAGTAATTATCTTTCTTTTTTTTGAAAAAATGGCTTACCTGTGTAATCATCGCCCTATACTTTAAGGTACAGGTTAAGTAAGCCTAAAAAAACCACCAACACACAACAGAACATACCACTACTCGCACCCACATATTCTTATGGTGTATTGGCCTTACATAAGAGAATAATGCATGTATTCAATAATACATTATACCTTTTCTCAATGTTTGGTATTGGGCTATATATCGAAAATGGGAAATGTAACTGACTTGTTCCAAAGCTAAGGAACATGTTTGGACGAATAGGAAAGCAAGGATGAAAGCCATTTGAGATGGACTAGAGCTGGAGTACAAAGTACAAACTCAATAATTCAAAATTTGGTAGGAGAGGTTGTCAAAGCTGTCGTAAATCGTAATGCCATTTAATTCTGAATATACACAACCTTCAAGAGGTGGCATTTCTTCCTCTGATCCTTGTTAAACTGTTCAAGAGTGGTGACAAAATAGGATACTATTTAGACAACCTCCAACCTTAGATACACACCTTTCACTTATTTAAAATCGAGTTTAATAAATTATAATTGTAAATGTTAGATCCAATTTTATCCGATTACCCCAAAGCAACAATTGTAAATGTTAGTTGACAATGAAGAATGATAGCGGTAAATATTACCAATAAAAACTCTTTTTATCACGTAAAGAATTTAAAATCAAATCTTACTTAAACTAAAAAAGAAATGATAAAAGAATGACGAGAGATAATTATTAGTCAACAAGCCTATTAAACTCCTCAACCTAGTTAAATAGCAAAATAATATTAGTTTCAACCAAAATCAACTTCAAAATTTAGGATTAAGATTTATTGTTATAATTAGTTTCACTTTCACGTCAAACTATAATGTTTATACCACCATTCAATCAGTCTGATTCTCCGACTTAATAGAACCAGGAAAAATTATATTTTGTACTTTTACTATTAGGAAGGATTAATTAATCAAGAATTTTATGCAAATTTTTTATTAAAAAAAAAAAGGGGGGGTTTTAGTTGCCTTTTAATCCATTCCTAAACGACACTGTTTTTTTCTTTTCAAGAGTAAACGACACCCACCAAAAATTTAGGCCACATAAGGCGAGAAAACGTGTCTTGTTCAACCGCATCCGGATCAACCGATTGGTTCGCGCTACGTCACGACCCGATAGACCCATATTGTTTTTTTTGTTTTTCATTTTTGTCAATTTTACCCTTCACTTCACCTGAAATTTACATTAATCATTACCCCAAAAAGTCCATTACTCTCTATTTCCCTCTGGTCTGTCGCTGTTTCCTTGATTCTGATAGATTGGGATTTCAAATTCCCAGTAATTCCAATTCCAATTCCAATGGATCGAGCCCAGTTATTTCTGTTGGGTATACCAATGTTTCTGTTTTGTACCGACATTGTAAACCTCTTCATACCCC
This sequence comes from Quercus robur, assembly GCF_932294415.1. Taxonomy (NCBI): domain Eukaryota; kingdom Viridiplantae; phylum Streptophyta; class Magnoliopsida; order Fagales; family Fagaceae; genus Quercus; species Quercus robur. The sequence continues at coordinate 14,366,173 of NC_065540.1, forward strand.
CACCTCCAAAAGTACCCACTACTAATCAATTCCATTACAAACCCCCTAACCCAATTCCCCAACAACCAATTCTCAACCAACCTCTTGATTTTCCCACACAGGTCCTCCTCTCAATTTTACAATTCTTATCACTTTTTTTTTTTTTTTTTTTTTTGTAACATATAGTATAATGGGTTGTGTCCATATTGGTATTTTACGTGTGAGAAAAAATTTTATGTACCTAACATTTTTGTTTGTTTTTTTGGGTGAAAATGCAGAAACCAAGTGGCATTGTCGGTGGAGGAATTGGTCTGGGCAGCACTGTCAACATCAACTTTTGCTCTTCCTGTTCTTACAGGTTATCCCAAATTTTTGATGGGTTTTATTAGCAAGTGTACCTAACATTAGATTTTTTTTTTTTTTTACCGTTTCAACAAATAAAAAGTGTATATATATATATATATGTATGTGTTTAAACAGAAATTTTATTTTTAGGTACATAAATTTCATAAATGGGGTGTGTTATGGAGGGATCAAAATGTTTCTGATTTTAAATTTCAGGGACTAAAAGTATAATTTATCCTAAATGTTAAGAAAATTACATAATTGCTATGAATTTGTGGGTTTACAGTTCATAATAGAAGATTAAGTGTTCCGGGAACTCCGGTCTTAAGTTAGTCGTTAACAAGACCAAACTGTTGAGTTGAGCTCATTCTGATCATCAAATAATTGATTGACTAATTGTGTTTTGTTTAGCTGTCATGATGTGTGCACACTACTTGTGTGGTTTTTATATCCAAGTTGTCCATTTTGAAAAGTAAATATAGGAAAAGAAAAAAGGGTGAAACTGATTGATGAAGAAATGGTGTGTTATGATATGTACTTTTGACTTTAAATTCTACATGTGAATTGTGTGGATTGGCAACTTGTGTTGCTAAATTACTGTTACGAGTCATAGGTTTGCATCTTGATGTTAGAAACTTAGAATTCCTTGGTCAATGGAACTTTAGTATACTCTTCAATTTCTGGTAGTAGAGTCTTGCTTTTGGAAATATGTTCTAAAATATGTAAGTTTATGCAGACTAATTTTGTCAATTCTTCTTTCTATGAAATGTTTTACTTCGTCCTCCATCCTATTTTGACAGTTTTGATCACGAATATAACTTAATTGTCAGCGTAGTAGTTTCTATAATTTTTATATTGTTTTAACTCAAAATATCACCCAAACTATTACTTGTGACAGTAGTATAATTTAAATCCGTGATGTCAGCTCCATTGTGGTTGTTAATAATAACTAGGTCAAATTACTTGTTTCCATCAGTACTTTGCTGTTGTAATTGGAAACTGTTTCGAATTACATCAATCTATACGTAGGTTCATTTTTAAAATTTTGGACACGTACTTTGTAAGATCATTGGTGTTCTCTCTTAAATTTGAATTCATGTGGCTGACCACGAGTAGTTTGTTGAGGATCCATAGCTGACCCCAAAATTTTGAGACTAAGGCTTAGTGGTGGTGGCAGTTGTTCTATCTATTGTCACATGTAAATTATGTTTCTTGTGGCAGAGGAAATGCAGTAACAATGAAGAACATGCTAGACACATCATTTCCTGGGATCAATGTTGCTCTGGCGAACCACCCACCTCCACTTCCAAAACGCCTACTGAGTAAAGCTGTACCTGTTGTTCAATTTGGAATTATTGGGACAATAATGGCAGGTGAACAGATTTTTCCAAGGTTGGGATTTGCAGCACCACCTCCTTGGTTCTACTCCTTGCGTGCCAATAAATTTCGAAGTATTGCAAGCACTTGGCTTTTGGGGAACTTCATCCAATCCTTCCTGCAGAGTTCTGGTGCTTTTGAAGTATATTGTAATGGTGAACTGGTAAACTCTTTATCTTCTTTCGATACATAGATTTTGCTCACTTTTAGGTCCAGTTAACGTATTTTTGTTGATCCTGCTTTAGTAGTAAACTCAATGTCAGATACCAGTTTGGGATATTTTTGAAGTCTTCTTGATTGATTTTAAGGGCAGTTATTGTGACACGTGAAAAACTCTTCAATTTTTGCGTGGCTCTCATCACTTTTACCTCTTTGGACTTGTAGGTTTTCTCTAAGCTGAAGGAGAATAGATTCCCTAGCGAAATTGAGCTGAGAGATCTTGTTGGCAGGAAACTTAGTAGCTCGAGAGTTGTGGATGGTATAGGAGGAGGTGTCTGGTCTTAGTGCCCAGTGGAGGCTGAAGTTTGTTCACAAATTTGCGGTGACATACAGAGGAAAATGCTGTCATTGTGAATTTTTAACCCCTGTAACGTTCTCATTAATCATGTACTGAACAATGGTTACATACCCTTTAATTTTGGCATCGCCTTGTGTCTGATATAATTTACAAAAAAGAAAGAAAAATCCTTTGTGAATCAGGCACTTCTTTTTTCCTCATTTATTAGATGACCACTCTTTAACAATTCTACCAAAACTTGTTCTTCCAATTGAATTGTACATTTCTCTGTGAATCAGGCACTCCCTCAATCTCTCTCTCTCTCTAGAATAGTGAAAAGTGGAGGGCTAATTCACATGGGATTATTCTCTGGAACTTGAGAGTGGTCAAGTTGGAGAATTCTGATTGAATACATCACACTATGGCCTCTTTTCTTCAAATGGATGAAAAAAAATCTAGCATAACGCAACGTTAAGCATTAACTAAGTAATTGTTTTGCCAATCACCATGCTTTGGGCAAGAGAAAGTTTGGTGCTATGAAGGTGTTGGTGAGAGATCACTTAAGAACTTGGTGGCTTGCAGTGCTTAAAAACACATTGCCATGGTGTTCGTAAGAGATCATCTTGGAAGTGAGTGAGCTTCAAATCTCATCGAAGGACCTAGTGATGTAGTCTCTTAGTTTGATTAATTCCTCATTGAAGAGTTGGAAGTAATAGATTCTTTTAGTTTGATTAATTCTTCATCGAAGAGTTGAAGCTACAAATTTTGGATTAGTTATTGGTGGTAAGCAGATACATGTACACATCAGACTTGCTGAGCCACCATCACTCAGGCCCACACCAATGCAAAACCAATGACACTGATGGCTTCTTCTATGCTGTGAAATCAATAATCAATTAGATAATTTACCTTCATTTTTTCTCAATCCTGTACAATAATTAGACAATCACTTGTCATTTTTCTCAATCTTGTACAATGAATAAAACAATAAAAATCTGTCTTGTTTTACTCTCTCCAAAAATGATATTTATGCCGTAGTTACACAATTTACATGAAGGGCTTTTGAAAACTCAGATACACCATATACGGCATGGACTTTTGCTTGTCAGCTTGATTAAAGGCTACAAATCACATTCTTTATTGAAAGCCGATTGCAGGTTTCTGAGAATATTTCTGGTATAGTGGTAATCCCCTTGCCTCTAAAATATTAAAGCACACAGATAAGCCGGACTTTCTTTTCATATATGCCACCATTTTTTTCGTGCCTCCAGGGTCTTGACAAGCTCATTTGCCAATGATGCAAAGTCTTCAGCTCCACTTTGCAGCTCTTCAGTGCGCCTGCTAATTTTCTGATGCACGTAACAAAAAACGCTAGTTCAGGGGCCAGTCAAGAAGTGCTACTTACTGGAATTGAATTCGAATAAGCTTAGTGACACTGCAAATTTTTTTCTTTTCTTTTTCACAACTTCAAATAAAAATGGTGTTGCCGGTAAACCCCATGTGGAAGTGATTGCCCAACACTCAAGAACTTTCCACCTCAGTAAAGAAGTTTTAGTAGAAAAGTTGATAAAATTCCAAGGACGAGGTGAGGCAGGAGTATAATTTTTTGTCTTTCCAAAGGATGTAATCATCTGTAATCTCCACAGCCACAAATCCTATCTTTAAAAGGTTTAACCCTAGTACCTTCTTGAAAGGAAGGAGTACTATTGGGCTACAAGGTCATCGATAAAATATTCATTAACTTGGATATGATTAAACTGTAAATTCAATCTTGACATCAAAACAGTAGTCATATAAACTGTCACACTTTTCTCTTCATTTTTTTCTCTCTCTAGGAAAGTAACCAAGGGTAAAGCAACACAGTCAATCCAGACCAAATAATTTCTTATGGAAATATCCAATGAATAACCTACCTCCAATTTTTCCTGCCTCTGTGCAAGCTTGTCTCTAGCATGTGCAGCCACCGAAGAAGCGTCCTTAAATTAATTACCACATCAGATAATAAGACAATCCATTCAGTGAGCTGTTAAATTATGGAAAACAGTACTAGTTAAACTAAAACCATCATATGAAATTACCCCAGCTTTTCTATATGTAGCCATGATTTCTTCAGGTGTTCTAAGTCTGGGTTTGGTATCATCAGTCCCCCCTTGAAATAATCTTTCCCTCTCTGTCCCCTTCACTGCAGGAGGAAAACAATATTTTTAATACCAACCTGATCAAGTCAAAACATGCATTAGATGAAGATTAAAAAGTCAGATTTACCTGTCTTTATATTTTGAAAATCATGAGATGAAGAAGACGCCGCTGGTAGAGGCTCATCTATCTCGATGTCATCTGTACCAAAAACATAGAGTGAGAAAAAATCAACAGAAAAGCTTAGCCAAGAAAAAGATTCAACTAAAAAGAACCAAACAAAAGAAGACAACAAAAACCAGCCTTCTTTGTTGCCTTGGTGGTTGGGTAGCAAGTTTTGTTGTCCAAGCCCAAAGGTTCAAAGACTGGTAAAAACAAGAAAGACAACAAAAAGGAAGACAAGTGTATGGGCAGGTGGACAGATCAAAACCTATATTAAGCTCCTCAGCTTCCTGATTAGCTGTAACAGCTGGAGACGAGTCTGAGAATGGGGACTTCAAAAATATGCCCTCTAAATGAGAAAAATTTACTTTAGGATTTGGAATAAAATCCTCAGTATGGGGAACTTTTCTCCCTTTAAAACCTTTGATGATACCACCTAGAATGCCAGGTTCAGTACCCTGTAGCAACACAAAGTCAGAAAAGCTATGTAAAAAACATCAACAGTCTTCAGAATAAAAACTTGAAAGAAAAAAGGGTATTATTCTTTGAACCTGCTTATTCTTCGGATTTAAAGAGAAACTAAGGGCAGCATCTGCAGCAGCTGCAAGAACTTCATCATGGAGACAAGGCAAAGTTTCTGGAATCCTATAAAACCACAGCATAGTCCCTCATAAAACCTTATCTTGTTTATTTAAAAGTTATAAAATGATCTTCATGCCTGAATTCATGAATGTATTGCCACATTAGGTTCTGAAATATACCTGAAATCATTTTCACCAGCTAATAAAGAGATGAACGCCAATTCACACCCACTTGCCTATGGAAGTTCCTCAACATCAGACAAGTCAAAATAATAATAAAAAATTACAAAACTTGCAGGCTGCAAGATCTAAGAAGTGAAAACATGTCTTTGGCTGAAAAATGCACACATCCCCATTCACAAAAGCAATACCAGTGCAATCTGCCCATTATCAGAAGAGCTCATCGTCTTGTCCATGTTTGCCTTAAAATTCCACCTCAAAATTGACATTAAGGAGCTTTCTTTCACCAATTCTAAATCTGGCAAGGATCTGCCAAAAGAAAGTTATCACCAGTACCAATTATTTCAAACATTACTAATGGTAGCTGAACATGCTATCATAACAAGAGTGGAAGAGAGAAATTTCTATCAAAACCATTGGAATTGCATGATAAATCAAAAGAATGGTTGGTGTCCTACAACTGTAAATATTATTTTGTTGATTATTCTACTGAGGTAAGCACAAAAGCAAAGAAAAAACTGCACTTACCTGATTTCAATTACACCTGTCTGAAACAGCAAGACCAGTCCACAAACTTTTTCATCTTTCTTTAAAGTTGCTGTCCAACAGCAAGGTTTTGCATGTTTCACTTTACGAATGGATTTATTGTTTCCCTAATAAAATTATATCAAATTAGCTTGCAAATGGAAATTTTATAATACTGTAAGCTAAAATAAATAAGGCAGATAGAAGACCTGAATCACAGATTTCGTAGAGTACAAGTGCAATGAATTCTCACAACAAAGCAAAAGAATTGAATCCAACAATCTTTCCTCAGAACATGCAGTTTCTGAAGAGGGCTGTTGTTCACCTTCATGTGAATTTATGCTAACTGTAGTACTATTGGGCATAGGTTCGTTCTTGGTAGCACTATCCTCATGGGACTCCAGCTGCATCTCACTGGATGATTCAGAGACAGAGATACTGACAGCTGGAGAGCAAAATATCTTAGAATTTTATAATAAGTGAAACCAAACTTAAAATTATCTAATTGCTCCTAGAAGGAAATTGTACTTGCCTATAACATACATTGAAATTGCAACTGATGGCTTTTTCAAGTGCCATGGCTGAGTGCTTATAATTTTACCAGTACCACCTTCAAACAAATTAATCTTTGCATCCTTGGTTAATACAAATATTACTTCCTCTGCAGAGTAGGCTGGGACTTTTGTTTCAGAGTGCTTAGGGCTTTTGACAAGGCTATGAGTATATGTAAGTTCTTTCCAAGTAATTGAAATTATTGGAAAGCTAGAGCAAGACACACCATCTATCCAGAACAAAACTGACGATGAACTTGTGTTGAGCACTGCAACCTGTAACAGGGGCAATATGTTCAGAAGTCCTGAATAAAGAAGGTTGAAATTACTGGCTAATCACCAAACTCATTACAACAATAAAGAGGTGAAATAAAACAACTAGATGACATCACTCACACGACCAGATTCAAATCCCACAGCAAGTTTAGCTCCACAATTTGCAAACTGTAGTGCTTGTACCGGGGAATTAAGAAGGCAAAAAACAGCTCTACATTGAGGTCCTTTTCCTTGAGGCAAAATGTAAACTGTGAAGCAAGTCGAACAATCTTAATTTGGGAAAATAAGGATTTTATTGTTGTATTTCAAGATAAAGGAGCAAAAGATATCCAGATACAGAAACTATATCAAGATATTGAAGTACTTGAATAAATAAAAAACAGATTCAGAATAATCTCATTATTGGTTTAAAGGAATCAATGGTGGTATTATTAAAAAGCTAGCTTGTCTTCAACTGTCTACAATTTGGCTGGCTAGCAAATCAAGCAAGGTAAGCAAAAGAGTCCTAGTCTTAGTTCAGAGATCTGCAAAGGAAACTGGTCCACTCTTGCTTGCAGAAACTCCTCGATTACCGAGTCACAAGCATGACTTTTCTTCTTTAACAACTCACATACACATCATTGAATCACTTAACTTTTAACCTGTTCATATTCAGCTAATGGTTCTTCTAAACTTCGTAATCAAATACAGGCATCATCTGTAAATAAGTTAATTTTCAATATCATAACTACATATCACATTCTGCAAATTTTGAAAGATTAATTTAGAAGCTTAACCACTCAAATTTTGGACAACCAATCTTTCTCCAATCAGCATTAAACAAAATTGTCCTTTCCCAAAAAAAATATAGATTTTTAAGATCTATGTTGATGTAGGCCATTGGAAATATTGAAGTTCCAAAGTCCATCATATTGAATTTTTTATATGCATTATTTCTGATTTTTTCCCTGTGACGGGAAGTCATAACTAAAGCCAAAACTTGCGTTGTCTTGATAAAAGAAAAACAGTGCAACACTTCAGGAAAACATGGAGGTGTACCCCATTATGAATAAATGGCATCTAGATCACCTTCATTTTTAGTTTCTGTGACAAAGTGGAAATGTGTCCCATCTGAACAGCCTTTGAGGTCATAGAGACGAACCTAGAAAAGTCAAAAATACAATAAGCAATAATATAGTGCAATGCCTCACAGCCTTGAATGAAGCATCCAGTAAAAAATCTCACCAGACCACATCCGTTGCCAACAGCCAACCTTAAACTGATGGAGCAGAAGTCCAACTTTGTTACTGGAGCACTTGAACCAGCCACTTTCAAACCTTGTACCTACCAATCAGATGAGATCATTCACTATTAAACATATATCCTCCATTCATCAAGGGACAGAATATGACAGAAATATTTGATGGAACTCTAACCTCGCCTTCTAAAAGACAGATTAAAGATAAGACAGGATACGTGGCATCCCATATCCGAATTGACCCATCAGAATAACCTCCTAAGTAAATTCTCCCAACCCCATCATTTTTAGTAATAGACAATTCGCTGGGTAAACCTCCAGTCAAGGGCCACTTGGCAGCACTAACTGCAGTCACTGTTGAGGCAAGTTTCATAACTGAGGCCACCTGAGAGAGCAGAAAAGAAGACAAGATGATAATATAGAAATGAGCTGGAAAATATAAGACAGACACACATATATGAGCTACTAATTTCTCATAACAGAATAACCTACTAGATTCACAGTTTCAACCTCACTATCTTTAGAGATAGATAATTGAATGAAATACCTCTAACAGAGCCTTTGATGAGTCCCCCCCAGTGGGTATCTTACTGAGCTTTGCCACAGTCATGGAAGGATTAGATGATGGTACCACTGCAGGAAACTCCATCGCAGAGATGGATGGTCTTCTCTCACGCTGAGATATTAAGGCAGATAGGCTAGCATCATCATAGAAATGTAATTGCCCAGGGTTTGTCAACACAAAGAGATCAGCTTTTTGGTTACCCCCCATCACCCCAGCATTTGGTAATAAAATCATGTCTGCGAAAGAGCCACTAAGTGTAAGCTCTGCACGACCAACACATCTTAATGTCCCCGTTGACCATTCAAGAGATACAACCTGCAACATTGAGAAATTTTAAAGAGCTGATTTTGGATGCTAGGAGAAATTCAAACTAGTAGAAAACCATTTCAGCTACCCGCTTCAACTGACAACAAACTATGAAAATGTCAGCATTGTTACTAATTGGGCCAAAGGAATCATATTTACTATTTGAAAGTGATCAAGCTGAAACATTGTAGAGACCAGAAATTCTTTCTGAATCCCAGGGTAGAAGTACAGAGATTAAATCTACAAGAGATGAAAAACAAACAAAAGTTTGCATGATTTACTTTTAATTACAGTCATACTCTCATCTTAACCAGCGTTGTCACTGAGTTATTTTTTTGGTTTTTTTCACCTCTCTCTCTCTCTCTCTCTCTCTCTCTGAAGAAAGAAAAAGAAAGAATTTTGCTTTGAAAGCAACTTTTCGTTGAAACTGTTTATTTGTTTATGACAAGCTCACAACAGTTTTAAACACATCGATATATTCTAAAAATAAAAATATCTTCCAAGAAAGCTTAGGAGTTTTAGTAACTACATCAAATCTTTAATACAACCGTATGAAATTAAATATATTAAAGATAATGTTAAATAGCTAGAGATGAATAACACACCGTCAAAACTTCTTCAGATCCTATTTCATCACCACCATAGATAAAAAGTTGGCCATCACAATCATTACGGGATTTTTGGTTTTTGGACCACTGTAAGACAATGACAGGGAGTCTCCTTTCTGCAGATGATAATTGTAGCTTAATAATATTGTTAGATGATGAAGCTTGTTGACTTTTACTAGATGCAGCACACGATGTGTTCCAAAACAAAATATCTCCATCAATGTATCCCACAGCCAGAATGGACCCATTGGAAGATGCCCAACAAAGAGCACTTATCTCTTTCTCTTCAAGATGATGTTCCAATGTAGCATCGGGAAGATTAGCATCCACTTCACTTGAAGAATCAACAACTCCATCCTTCAATTGGAGATCCTTACCACCTCCAACAAAGAGAATTTGACCTTCAGAAATATCCCAAAGAATAATCAATCCATTCTGATATGCAAGCAATACTCTGAAAAAGAGAAGAAAAAAGAAAGGAATGAAAAAGGAACTGCAAAAGTCCAAAAAGACAAAATATACTGTAATATTATTCATCATCTATCTTATTGTCTCAAGTGATAAGGATATAACATTATAACTCCATCATGTAGACTAATGTTAGTAAATAGCTATATTGCATGCCAAACAAAATCAATGACTAGATATATTCTTGGGACATAGAACAACTAACATTAATCAGTTTACACACAAGAAGGAAAAAAGGACTGAATCTGAAGTTATTTACTACTACCCATATCACTATAGTCTGCCCGCCTAATGAATATCACAATAATCCCTCCACCTCCAATATTTAATAAGATTATCCCCTACAATGTCCAATGCTTCTTTAATTCCTACCATGACATTGAAAAAAGTTGATATGATGTTCCTTTTGAAATCTAAAGATGACCAAGACTACCCTCTAATGGAGAGTGTATACATGAGTTTGAGGTACTTTGATCACATCCTTTAATCAATAAGACATTCCAAGAGAGACAGTGGTTTTAGCTGCAAACATGACACTAATACTTGCCTTAATAAGAAATGAATGAAAGTGATTATACAGAGGAGAGAAAAAGACTTGAAAGCATCACTCATTGCTTAGCGAGAAACATGGAACTTTAATCATGGGTTTCAAACAAACATATTTTCTAATCTTTTTTGTTACACTTGAAAGAATAACTTTAGGAGAGCCATGGCTGGGCATTATTTAAGCATAATTTCTGCTTATATTAGTCTAAACCGTTAGCAATTTAGTACGTTAATCTAAAAACAAAATATTCCTGAATAGGTAACATATTTGGCAACATTAAAAATAATTGTAAACCGTTCCTGTTTCAGAATCAAAAGCAGGAAAGTAAAGTGGAAAGCCTTAATGTTGCTTGCATCTTGCCTATTCCCAGAAGAACACGGTTGAGGAAGAACTCCAATGATAGGTTGGTCATTAGGAAGGGGGAACCCAGTGGCTTCTGTTAAATAGCACAAAACAGATGCAGTAAATAAGATTGAAGCAAATTAAAACCACATATGTTCAATAACTAAATACAAGACATACAGGTTGAGTAGCTAATCACAAAAGCATGTAACCCACCTGCCTAAAAAAATTAGTGATATAAACTCAAAGCAATAGGTGCATACCAACAGAACTAAACCAGTCGTTCTTATATGAATATTTGATGTAAAGTTAAATTAAAATGAAATCCAAGGAACTTGTCCTCAAAGTGGCTAAGCCTTTCCTAAGATATAATGCTCTCAGTTACATAAGTATTTGACAGGTTATCATATAAATATGCATGCTTAATTGATCTTACATGTTAGTTTCTTTTTTTTTTTTTATTGATAAGTTACACATGCACCCCATGAGTCTTGAACTCATGACCTTCCTCTCCATGCCATCATTAAGGAAGGAGGAAATGTCATTTGAGTAATAGCTTGTTTGGCAATCTTACATGTCAGTCCTAAGATAACAAATAGTAGTATCTCAACTCAAAATGAATGTAAAAAATACACATGTAAATACTCATCAAATTACAATTCATGACCTATTGAGTTTGGCACATACATCAAAGAACACTGACTGCACCAGCAAGGAGAAGGAATATGTATCAATTATCAGGTTGGCACACTTAATGCCAAAAGAAATTTCTTAGCACATGTTAGTATGATACCATTATACCATGTGTAAAACAAAAGATACGACCCTGAAAAGATTGTAATTGACAAAAAATAAAAAGGAATTACATTGCTGAACTCAGCAATGGAGGGATTGGGAAAGAAAGTTTCTTTGGCTTGAATTGACATATTTGTCCATATCAAGTTGCAGAATTCACATCCACTTGCATCTTTGTGGCATCTAAGAACAAGTTTGTACAAGGAAAGTAATACTTGACTTTGTAAATTGGTAGAAAATTGCTTGCAACTGTCACATCATCACATCATTATTCTTATCAACCATTAAAAACAAAGAGAAGGAGAAATTACCACTTATAGAACCTGCAGAAATATGATATTGCAACTGGAAAATTTTTCCATCTTCAGCCTCAAACTTTATCACAGACATCAAACCATGCTCATCACCAACATACCTGCATGTAGTAATAGAGTAAACATTTCAAGAAGTTATTGTCAAATACCTGATTAATATGATCTGTTACCAATTTTAAATTTTTGCCAGTAACATACATGAAGTGGGAACCACTGATCACAGAAAAAGCAGTTATATTGGATGCCCACTGTAAAGAATCAGCTATACTCCTGCTCGCAAGATCCCAAACCTGCCAAAAATAAATTAGCTAATCAAACGATTGAATAAATAAACACACTTTTATGTGTAAGCACCTCCCTAACATTTAAAACTATAGCACCTGATGAAAGACATAGATTGCCAAGTCAACTGTGTTGCTGTTACTAAGTATCACCCACCCATATCGAAGGGTTCGTGCAATGTTTTAATTGTTCTGATACATGATTACCAAAAACAATGCATATGGATGAGAACCAAATAATGAACTTTCGAATTGTATCCCTCTAAAAGGAATATTGAAGTTGGAAAAAAAACTACCAAAAGATCACTAACTGCACTAAATGATTAATGAAGAGACATTTGATGTGGATGACCATTCACAACAATCTTAAGAAGACATAAAATGTGAAAATTCAACAAGGTTATCTTGTAATTCTTCCAAAATGCCAAAAGCTAGAGACATGGTAGATATGAAATAGATTTTTTTTTTTTTTTGGGATAATGATAAGAAATATGAAATTTGCATATGATTAAGATCCAATACCTGAATATCATTGTCATTTGAAATGCTGACTATACATGCCTTGTTTTGTAGAAACTGCCAAAAGATACTAAGTATCAATCTGCCGCTAAAAACAAAAAAGGAAAGAGAGAATATTCTCAGGATTTTGTAAAGATAAATGGTTGATAATGCTCTCATCAACTAGCATTGCCTACTGGTTCTAAATAACAGCATTCTAAAACTCAACATGGTTTATCCAATTGTCCAAGCTATGTATAGCATATCAGTAACAAAATCAACATTGTTATAACTTTTATCTTGTAGTACTCCCAAACACTCATTTAAAAACCTTTACAGGTGCAAAGAGAACCTATCCTTTTTTGCCTATGTCAACCAGAGCAACATCACTCATGTTATCTGTATGTTTCTATGACAGGAAGGAATGCTTGCTACTCTCATGGCATCAGGCTCATTCCATATCCCCTAATTGTCCTTCAGATTTATTGCCCTTGATAGATAGTATCTCTGTATGCTGAATCTTATTTTCTTTTCCTTTTTTTGATTTGTACTGTAGTATAATTCCTGTATACTGTGACTCTCATTTTTCATCTTTTAATGAACTACTTACCTTTTACTGATAAAAATATATTTTATATATTCCAAGTTTTTCAATGAATCATTCAAAAATCAGCATCGGAAGTTTGGTATGATTTTTTGTATCATATTTGGATATGCTTCTTGACTTCCTGCAAATATTTGATTCTAAATGGCATCAAGCTTCTAGCTGCTTCTCTGTTAAATATGAGAGACTTCATAATAGAAAAGTGCTGCTGAAATAGGTTTCATTTTTTCCTTTTTAAGGATAAACTGCAAGCATTAACTTGATAATATTCATATTAAGATTGACATTTTCTTTTTTGTCAAAATGGCAGCAGTATTCTCCCTTAACTCTATCAAAAGTACTTGCAAACATTAAAATCAACTGAATACTAAATGTACTTACCTCTATGTGTTTGTAAGGCAATTGCTTTGGGGATATCAGAAGTCCTTCAATCCCATCTCCACCAATAACTTTAATTCTCCCATCCCTGCAGTAGAATCAAAGTGATAAGGACACCATTTTGTGCCCTGCATTCTCCATTTTTTAATTTAAGTCACTAAATGATGCAATTAAGAGTTCTAATGTCATGATAAATGTCATGCACACAGTTATCACTTTGCACAAGGGAACTTTTGTGCAGCAAGGTTAAATTGCCTGATAGCGATACCAATCCCACCAACCAACAGAGGCCCGCTTGGCACTGCAGTTTGAAACTTCACTTCTTCAAAGTACTGCTTTTTTAAACTTCACTTTTTTCTAGGTACAACCTTTTCAAAAGGCTGAAAAATAAGTTGAACCAAATGGGCAGCGCACGAACCTATTCAATTTCAGTTCACTATTGTCAATTATATGCGCCACAATATATAGATGTTGATTATCATTTGACATCACGAGGATCATCTCGCTAAAATCCCAAAATTTATCTATAGACAAATCACATTTGCCAAAAAAAACCTGAATAATACGGAATTTATCATATATTCTAATATTAGTATCAAACGGATACTTGCAAATAACTAATGAACACTATCAAACCTAGCTTGTAGCTTTAAACTTCTACCAATACCAGAAACAAAGACTACAAATTTCAACTCACAGAGTCCCAATGGCCAAAAGGCGCTGAATGGGGTCGAAAGCAAGAACCGAAGCCGTAGATGGAACACCATAGTGAACAGCAACCCGCGGATCCAAGTCTTCCGTTGTCAAATCACCATGTTGCACTTTACGCTAAATCAAAACAAACAAACAAACAAATCTCTATAATCAGTGACACCCTAAAAAGTTCATATACATATACATATACAATATATAACATCACACATTGAGCACATTTAAGTTCAACAAAAAACAAATTCAAAGAAATTGAAAATATTTCAATGATCAGTGAAACTCCTAATGTATCTCTAGCAAGTTCTTCAGCTAAGAACATAGCACCATGAAAATAATACACACACACACACATTTCCGATCGTTACTAAATTGGACTCTATTTGTAACAGCTAGCAATATATAACTAAGCTTGAGCTTCATCGAACTCTTTTTCTTTCTTTTCTTTAATTTTCTGGTAGATTCGAGAACTATAGCTTAGGAATCACAATGAAAATGCTTAATTAGTATATAAAATTAAAAAAAAAAAATTATATTGAATATAGCTTTAAAGAAAAGAAGGAACGCATAGAATTCGACAGTTATGGAAATTTTCAGTGAGAAATGAAACCCTAGATCAATCGCATTTCAAGTAAAACTACAAAAACAACACGTATTGTTTGGAAATGGAAAGTGATGAATTTCGAAAAGCAAAAGTGGCAAAGAGTGAGAAACAGTGCACAGTGAGTTTGCTGGAATTTCATTACCTGATGGTGTTGCACAGCTTTCTGAATCAATCGCTTCGCGGCTAACATGACGATTCAGTTTGAAAGAATTTGAAATCTTTTGGTTTCGCCGGAGACTTTTTTGTTTCTTCGGTCTTTTTTTACCTATTGAATTTTTTTTTTATAGTGATTATATCGATGCAAAGTTTTTTGGAGCTTTATTATAGTTTATACACACTATTTTTTCTTTTTATTATTTTTATTTTTATTTTTGAAGTTCTTTGTTTTGTAGTCAATGCAATAGGCATTTTTGATTGAGCCGTTGTTTTTAATTTGTAAAAATGTCCTATGTGATTCTTGCTTTTGTCCTTTTCTACTTTTTGAAACCTTGGAATGAAGTGTTTGATATAAAATTGCGCAGCCGAATATCACAACGGGGATGTAGCTCAGATGGTAGAGCGCTCGCTTAGCATGCGAGAGGTATGGGGATCGATACCCCACTTCTCCATTTGAAAACGTTACCTTTTTTTTATTTTTCATTTGGTTTTTTACTATCTTTGATTTATAACGACCATTTGCCTTTTTCTTTTTCATTTGTTTTATTTTTAACTTTTTTTTTTTTCCTCATTGATTAGCCTTTGGGTACCTTTCTTTCTTGGGCAATGGTGGTGCGTGAATTCTACTTGTGTTTCCATCGAGAAGTCATGACTCCTGAGCTCATTAGCTGTAGTGCACTGCACAGACCACAAATCATCAAAATCCGGGGAGTAAGTATATTGCCACAGATTTTTTTACAACTTTATTAGAAAGCGACATATGAATGGTAAAATCATAGATCTACAGGGACCTATTATTTTTTATTTTCATTACTCACGAATGGCATCACATAGCAAAATTGTGGTAAAGTTGTGGAAAAATTTGTGCCACTAGAGATACTCAAATCAAACTTGAGTTAGATCATGTCATATCATTAGTTTGGCTTGGTTCAATGCTAAGAGCACTCATAACAGTGGAGCTAAATAACTATATTTTAGCTCCACCAAAACACAAAAAACCACCATCCAACAGTGGAGCTATAGCTATTTTTTTTAACTTCATTGTTACAGTGCACATCTATAGATAGATGTGCACCGTAGCTGAGAGCTAAAAAAAAAAAAATTATTAAATTTCTCTCTTCTCTTTCATTTAAAAAATATTTTCTCTTTCTTTCTTTTTCTCTCTCTGGCTTCTCTTCTTTCTTCCTTTTTCCTTCTCAACTTTTTTTTTCTCTCCCTCATCTACTCTCTGCTTCGCCGATCTATTTTGGGTTCATCTTCATTGTCGCCCTACGTCGTCGTCCCATGTCGCCGACCCATCTCGCCCAGTCCTTCATCATCGATCTTCATCTTCATCGCCGTCCCACGCTGCCGACCCATCTTGCCCAGTCCTTCATCGCCAATCTTCATCTTCATCGCCGTCCCATGCTGCCGATCCATCTCGCCCAGTCCTTCATCGCCGTCCCACGTCGCTGACCCATCTTGCCAAGTCCTTCATCGCTGTCCCACGCTGCCGACCCATCTCGGCAAGTCCTTCATCACCGATCTTCTTCTTCATCACCGTCCCACGCCACCGACCCATCTCGCCTAGTCCTTCATTGCCGATCTTCATGGTGGTTTGGCTGGATTTCGTGGTGGTGGTTTGGCTGGATTTCATGGTGGCTATGGGCAGTTGTTCTTGGTTGGCCGTGGTGGTGGATTGGTTTGTGGTGTTTTTATTGTAGTGAGATGAATTATTTTATTGTGATGTTTATATTATTTTATTGTGTTGAAAGTTAAAATAGATCCACTACTGCAACATATGTGTAGATAAAATAGATAAAGTAACTTTTGGTGGAGCTAAATAGCTAAATTTTTAACTCCACTATTGTGGATGCTCTAATAGCTTTTTATTCTTTTTTTAATTAAATAAAATTTTATTAGAAAGCAAAAGGCCTTAAATAGGAATTAGAAAAATCTCTCCTCTCGAGCCAAGCTGACATCACGGCGACATGCAACATCCAAATCTTGACAACAAAAATTTGGATGTAAAAGATACTACCCAAATGAGGTTGTAAGAGATATTACCCAAAAGGTCCAAACTCATAGTAAAATTAGACATGGATTGTTTGGAAATGTAAAATGGGGTGATAAAATAAGTTTTGAGAATATATAATAAACACTTTTTTGCATTCTTGGATGCTAAATACTCTAAGTTTTTGAGTTAAATAGTTGCTAATTGGGCTAGATTGATTATATATATATATATATATATATATATATATATATATACACACACAAGATATAAATTCTACTCTAGTATAATCTAAGTGTATATGTGTAAAACTCCTTCTTGGATACTTGAATCTCGGCCCTTGGCCCCCTCACATCTCACAAGCATTTATATTTGTGAAGTGATCATCGCAATAAAGGTGTGTGGTAATGGGCTAAATTAATTAAAAGAGAAAAAGAGTCTAAGATTTTAGAAAAAATAGGCTAACTATAAAAATGAAAAATATAATAAATAACCTAGGGCCCTTCTCGGTTCCGTCCTGTCTGAAGTACTACTAGTGCTAGATAAGTCAGCTTTACAAATACGCAAAAAGCCCATCACCACTGTTGGGTAATGCCTTGATTTGAAGCAATTTTTATCTCCTTTCTTTAATACTAGCCTCTGAGTATCTCTTTTATTTTATTTTTTGTAAAAGTTAATAATTTGCATAAATTATAATTTGAGATTAATATATTTTTCGATCACAAAAAAGACCTAGTGGTGTGATGAGTGTTAAGCATTTGTGGTGAAATAATTTTATGCGATGTGAGTATTTTTTTTAAACAAAAATCTATGGAAGTTTTTTTTTTTTTTTTTTTTTTTTTTTTTTGAACCGTTGGTAGTTTATTTTATTTATAGGAATTATGGGTGGGTAACCAGCCTTTCTTATTTTTGGTTAGAAACGTGGGGTAGTAGGGCTAGGAAGTGGGAAGTGTGAGAGTAGTGGGAAAACTTTAGTTGATTTACCATTTTAAATTTATTTCTCTTTTTAAGGAATAAGAATAGATTAATTAAATTAGGGATATTTTTGACAATAAAAAATACAATAACTAACTTTTCGAATTCTCTTAATATATACAGACTAACCTCTGAGCATGCGCTTACGCGTGTGCTTGGAGGCTCTTCTATTCTTGGGGTAAAGGTTAATTTAGAGTATTCATTATATTTTGGGATTATTACATTTTCTAATCATAAAAAAATCTAGGGGTGTGATGAGTATTATGCCTTTGCAAGTGAAATAATTTTTCATCACACCCCTAGATTTTTTTTGTGATTGGAAAATAAATAATTTTTCATCACACCCTTAGGATTTTTTGGTTTAATGTCCTCAGAAGCTCTTCTATTTTTTTTAAAGGAAAAAACTTTTCGAGGTTGATGTATTTTTCAATTACAAAAATCTCTAGGAGTGTGATGACATGTAGCACATAATATATACACATTTGGAAATACATAAATCTAATCACATCTCTAGATATTTTCATGATTGAAAAATGAATCAATCCTAATTATGATAAATGAAAAGTAGTCCCTTAGAGAAAAGTAAAAATAAAAAGAAGAGTCTCCAAGAACATGCAAAAAGGCTAGTTTCTTCAAATGTGATTGTCAATTGTTTATATCATTAGAAAATTAGTTTTAGAAAACATTACCCAATTTGAATGCTCCTCAAACTAATGCTTCTGTCCAATAACATAAACGAGCTACAATGTACATAATAGCCCTTTTGCACATGTTTAGAGACTTTTCTATTTTTTAAATGTCAATACTTTCTTTATCTTAATTTTATTCCACTAATGTACAAATTGTAATTATAATGATAAGATACAAAAAGAACAAACTTTTTGTCAATGGATTCATCTCTTCCTACCTTTACTTGATTTATAAAGAAAAAATTACCAAAAATTAGTGTATAATTAATCCCAACATCTTAAAAGAATTATGTAAACATCTAGAATTGACTATTAAAATATTCATAATTTTTTTACCACTTTAAAGCCAACAAAGCACTTACTATTCAAGTAACAATACTTCATATTAGTGTCATGATTAATGTAGGAGGGATAGGCCCAAAAATGTATATTGGGTCTTAGGCCCTGTCCGAGGACACTTTGTAGTCCAAGGACAAGGGAACATTGATATAGAGGTACGGGCTAGTGAATGGAGGAAGGTGGTCCAAGGACAAATGCATCCTCGGCTTAACAGAGCATAGGTTAGAAGGGCTGACGTGCTGCCAATGGCAACATTTTGGTTAGTTCTAATGGAAAGGATGAGCATTAGGAAGCAATAAGACGAAGGGGAAGGTAAGAAATATCTAAGAAAAAGCTACTACCATCGCATTAAATGTTCTGTAGCTAACTCTCTGACCGCATTAATGTGGAAATGATACATGAGCAGTGATGTTCAGCCTTACAACTGCCACTAAAAGTTTCAGGAAGGTGTTGATGTGACAAGGATTAGAGCCGGCCATTTGATCTACACGTGGAGGGTTGAAATAGAGTAAATGAGGGTAATATAAAGGAGAGAAATCCCATTACAAAAGGGATCAAAGAATCTATGGAAAAACACTGTAGCATTGAGAACTATAATTGTAACCCAGTTTAAGAGAAATAGAAATTGAAAAACTACTCTCCTCGAACATTGCCAAGGAAGAACTTCTTTGCCCAACACTTGTTTTTCCATTGTTTTTCCTTACTTTCTTACCATCTTTAGCCCAAAGTGAGCGTTGCCCACTTCATTAAAGTCTAGTTTATAGCTTACTATCTACAAATTCATTGTATTAGACTCTTTGGGCCTCAATCCAAAACCATTTGGGCTTGGCACTCAAATCCACCCTTACAATTAATATGATACAAAATTAAGACTCAACTTCAACTAATATATTTATCAAAAAAAAAAAAAAAAAAAACTTAAACTAAAATACTCTTAAATTTTTTTTTAATTTTTAAATTTTTTTTTTAAATTCTTGGAGGAGAGAATAAAAATCATTACGGAGAACTTTGCAATTTTTATAGAATCTAAATTCAAACGAGAAAAGAATGGAGAAAAAAGAAAAGGCCTTGAAAGGTAAATGATTTGTATATCCTGCAAAAGTTATGATATTTTTAAAAGTTGTGAATGCATTCGTGTAGAGACTTTTTTATTTTTGTAAAATTTGTCATTAATGATTTCTACATCAATAAGTGTTTTTTTGTTTGGTTTTGTTTTGTTTGTGTGTGTGGGAGATCAGAGCATGCCTTTTAAAATACCTCTCATATTATACATGAATTTGAAATCCACTTTGATTTGTAAGATCTTAGACATATTCCCATTCATGGTTTTTTGGAGTCATAATTTGCTGATGAAATTGTATAAGAAATTCTAAAATCTAAAAAGTAAAGGAAAAAAAAAATTTCAAAGAATAAGTTAGACGTGGTCATGAGCATCAATTCTCAACATGTTGATCCTCACTTAATTGAGTGTAAAGATATTGCTCCAATATCGAAAGGGCTTGTTTGTGCAAATTTTCTGCAAAATACATAAACCAACTGACAAAATTAACATGCTATAATTTGCTGATAGAATTATATAAGAAATTCTAAAATCTAAGAAGAAAAAGAAAAAACTAAATTAAAAGATTTGGGCGTAATAAAGTTCTAGGCATGCAGAATAAATGTTATCATGGTCTTGGAATATTTTGGCAAACAGAACCTAGTAAACAAAAAACTAAAAATTTAAAAAGAACGTGAAAGAGAAATAGGGGTGTTTAGCATATAGTTAAAATACCGTATCAGATATTTGTCAATAAATTCCCACCTACACAACATCAAATATAAATAAATAAATAAATAAATTACAACCCATAGAAACCAAAATTGGAGATCACAAATTCACAACACAAAAACTCAAATGTCATAACAAAATATTGAGAGAGATTAGAGTACCTACCTTTTAAATTCTATTTTGAGGGATGGCACTTTTTTTTTTTTTTTTTTGCACTTTGTCTCTACATTTTTTCTAATTTTTTGCTTTGATCATAGTACTCTCTAGCTCTTAACGTAGCAAGATTTTTTTTTTTTTTTTTTTTTTTACAATAAAAATAATAATAAATAACTTTTAGAACCCTCTTAATATATACAGTAAATACTACAATTTTTTTGTAAGAAGCAATAAGTACCACCATTTTAGCATTAAAATATTAACCAAATCTAAACTTGCGTGTCATCTTTATCCCATCATCCACAAAACATTCAACGCCATCACTATAGTCCTTAAAATAATATTACTACTAAATTTGTACATTTCTTCGACCTCTGCTGCTAGTTCTATTTTTCTTTTGGGTTTCAGAAACCTAATCTTATCGCAGCACTCCACCATGACAGTTTTCTCTTCCACAAAGCAAGGTTTGTTCACAATTTGAAGCTTTGGTTGAACTCATTAATGATCAATTTTTGATGTAACTGCATCTTAATTGGCTTTTTTTTCGATTAGATCAATTTATTCTGATGAATGGTTTAATTTCAATGATTTGCAGATGATCGTGACCATCCAAGGACCTCTTATTTTAATTCACCACCGTTGGATATCTCTGTTGCGTTCCCACAAGCAACTCCAGCTTCCATTTTCCCTCCTTGTAGTAAGAATTAATAAATTTTTTTTTTTAGCTTTTGTGATTTTTAGTATTGTTAAAGGCATGACTACTTTTCGAGGTCATTTTCACATGGTCCCACTACTGACAACTTTTTATTATTATGTACTAATCATAACAAGTAGCTTTAAAAGTTGTGAAAAATGATGTGTATGCGGACTTACTGCTTGTGATTTCTGTCATTGGTGAAGACAATTCATGCATTTAGAACTTTGTGCAATAGGGGAACAAATTTTTATATGTATGTATGTTTGATAAGGTGCATTTTGAACCAAGTGGAGAGAAAATGGAAGATGGATTTGATATTTTCTCCTGTTTGGTACAGTAGAAAAGTGGGATGGGAAGAAAAAAGTGAGGGATGATTAATTTATATCCCGGACCGCTATTTTTAATCTTTTGAAATGGGAAGAAAATGGGAGAGAAATGTCTTATATAGGTAATTTGAGATTCTTATCTTTCTGGTTTAATTAAAAACAATTCAATACAAGGATATAATTCGAATTTAAGACAAGATGCTTTGTTTTCGCTTCACTTTTCTATCTCTTTTACCAATCGAAGTTAAGTGTCTTTTGCTAGTTTATCGTTCTAAATGTGCCACAGGCTTCACCAACAATCTCTTGGTCTTGTCTGTTCTAATGTAGATTGTTGCGATTTCTCTTCCTTTTTTCAAATAAGAGATTGCTCGGGAATTTATATCTCAACTATTTCTATTCACATTTTGTAGTTGTCAAAGTCATCATCTTATATTTTGCCTTCTCTTTCATTGTTCTGTTTATCATTTCCCCAATTATAAGATTTGGTGCATATGATAGTTTATTTCCTATAACTGGTAACATATGTTTTGTACTTCTAGTGTTTCACCTGTAGTTGCCTTGGCATGCTGCACTATATGAGAATAACCAAAATTTTCTTTGGTGGGTCACTTTCTTATCTTTGTCTCATGGTATATAAAACTTACAGCGTCAGACTATTATCAACTTGATGATCTATTGAGTCCCGAGGAGCAGACTGTGAGGAAGAATGTAAGAGAGTGTATGGAAAAAGAAGTAGCCCCAATAATGACTGAGGTATATTTTTATCACATTACTCTTATCATTATTTTTATTTTCAGAAGATGGAAACTATAGTTTGTGAATACAATGGTAAAATTCTGGAATGGTATTTAGTCATTGGAAAAGTGATGCTTTGTCTTTGAAGACAATAGATGTTCAAATGCAAATAAATAGTTATACTTTTTTTTCTTTCCAGTATTGGGAGAAGGCCAAGTTTCCCTTTCATGTTATTCCAAAACTTGGTGCCTTGCGTATTGCTGGTGGCACAATCAAGGTATATGCATTTTTTTTCCTTTCCCTTTTGAGCTGTTAGATAGATGTGGTGAATGGGATGTTTAGCTAGTTCTGACTCTCAGGGTTATGGGTGTCCTGGTCTCTCCATTACTGGAAGCGCTGTTGCTGCAGCAGAAGTTGCTAGAGTTGATGCAAGCTGCTCTACTTTCATACTGGTGCATTCATCTCTGGCAATGCTCACTATTGGTGAGATCTCCATATTACCTTTCAATTGTCTTGACCTGATAAAAGTAGTGGAAGGTTTTTATTTATTTTAATTTTTTAATTAAGAAAAACAAGATGCTGTTAATAAATCTTAATATTACTTGTCTGGACTGCCAATTATAGCATTGTGTGGATCGGAGGCACAGAAGCAAAAATATCTACATTCTTTGGCAGAGTTAAAAACTGTAGCGTGTTGGGTAAGAAGCCCTTGGCATTGTATTACCATATGGGATTCCAAAAACATGTTTAATATGAGTTTCTGTCAAACTTTAGTTACTGAAATATGTTGTTTCCACATCTTTAGGCTTTGACCGAGCCTGAATATGGAAGTGATGCTAGTGCATTGAAAACGATAGCAACAAAGGTTCTTGCACTCAACTTCTTTTCTATTTATTTATCTACCACAAATAACACCAGTTTTCATACATACATTCATATCTGGAACTTAATGTTTTTGCTGTTGTATTGGGATGATCAGGTGGAAGGAGGTTGGATACTTGAGGGCCAAAAGCGCTGGATTGGAAACAGTACCTTTGCAGATTTGTTGGTTATTTTTGCAAGGAACACCACAACAAATCAGATAAATGGGTAGGTGATCTGCTCTATGATATCCAGGATGCTTTACCCGAGCATTGACATGCTGGAAATTTATGGGCTGGAAACCTATTCGAACATATGTGTGGGTCCTTAAAAGAGCCTAATTGGTCTCTATGTTGTATAGTGCTTCTTTCCTCTTTCTTTTGTTCTACTTACAAACATATCTTTTTTTTTTTTCCCTGTGAAACTTGTCATGTGTTGTATAGTGCTACTTTCCTCTTTACATTGTTCTCTATTGTTCGTAGAGAGAAAAACACTTATGTACAAATTTATATGTTTGTTCCTTGTAGTTTGTTGGTAAACGTGCACTTATGCCCTGGCCCTCTATTGAGGTTTTGGATGGCTGTCAAATTGGACACGGTATATCCATGCCTGTGGATTTTCTGTTATTTGTCATCCTTCTTTTCTACCCATGTCGGACCTATTATAACATCCATTCTTCTTTTTAAAAATTCTCTGTTGATAACTAGATGAACATCAAATTAACATTCTCAAAGCAGTGTATGTGATATCTAAACATAATTTGCACCAAGTGATGCCTCAATATATACTCATTAGAGTGTCAGGATCAATCCTTTCATCTGAGAAAAGCAGAGACCAACAACCCACAAAAGTTAGTATTGGAGACTCTATATGAAAGTAAAAATTAGAATAAAGTACACTTTTGTTTTCATTTTGGCCCTTGACATTTCAATATTTTCATTTTAGCTCTTAATGTTTGATTCCCTTTTCATATTGCCATGCTGTCTATTTCTATTAGTAATATGACTGTCCATAATATGTTTTTCTGTACAACAATATAATTCTTACATTCCACAGTATTTTAGACTTTAGAGTTAGTATTTCATGAAATAGTTAGATATGAAGGGAACTTAATGAGTTAATGGTTAGATTAGTAACGAAAATGAACTGCATACTCAATATGTAAACCAAATCAAACATGAAGGGCCAAAATTAATATTTTGAAACGTAAAGGGCCAAAATGAAAACAACCCCAAATTTTAAGGGCCAAAGCAAACCTTGAAACCTTCATCAATTGCCCGTCATTGCTCAATTAGATGATCTTTTGTAGGATTCCCTGTATTGCTGGCGGATTGTCATCCTAAACTTGTACATTTAAGTGGTACAATTTTACTGGCTTTTGTTTGAAAAGGCAGATAGTTGGTTTTCTGTATTGGCATCCTCTTCATGTGTGATATTTCTGCTTTCTGTTTCAGATTTATAGTAAAGAAGGATGCGCCTGGATTAACAGTAAAAAAAATAGAAAATAAAATTGGCCTACGGATTGTTCAAAATGGAGATATTCTCTTGAAGAAAGTTTTTATTCCTGATGAGGACAGGATACCTGGTGTTGATTCTTTTCAGGATACAAACAAGGTATGGGTGTGATGAGTTGTCTTAAATGTTGCTTGTCCTTCATCATTTGTATACTTCCTGCTGTGTATGGTTTTTTTTTTTTTTTTGGCTGACTATCATCTATAAGTGGGCAGAATGGCGTCTTCGGTTATGATAATACATCATTTATTGTGCGAATAAAACCCAATGACTATCATATATCATGTATCATCTACTTTGGTCAGATTTTATCTTTTTTACATGTCAGTGTTGGAAACATGGTAATATTATACTTATAAAAAAAGAAAAAAAATGGTAATATTATAGAGGTAGTACCCAATACACAAAGCTCCCACTTTTGCTTGGTTTGGGAGAGGTGATTGGTAGGTAGCCTTACCCCTAATATCATATCAACACAAAATGATTGCTTTTAATATCTTTTTATTGTGTGAACAACTTTCTTAGTCCTTGTGCAGAGTAATCTAATGAAAAAATCAATACCTTGTTCCTTTGAAAACAACACATAGCATGTGCTATATCCAGAACTTCAACTTTAGTCTTGTAGGTTCTGCAATAGTTTGGTTTTTTTTCTTTTCAACCAGATGAGAGAGAGAGAGAGAGAGAGAGAGAGAGAGAGAGAGAGAGAGAGAGAGAATTTGAACACCTTGGGTTTCAAGCCATTAGACTTGAGTGCACCAAAACAGGATGCTAGCCACCATTGTGCAAACATACCACTTTTATGTGTTCTTCTGACCCCATTGCATTACTAACGTGTTCATTGCTCACCATCTGGAATGTCGGGGCATCAACTTCAACCAAATCAATCAGTAGTAGTTCATTCAACCATACACACATGAAATTGCAGAGTCCCAGCAAGAGAGAGCGATCAAAATGTGTTTGTTGTGTCCATAAAGCATCTATTCCTTCAAATATATGATGCTGCCAATGGTAGTCTTTTGTAGAAATACCTGCAGTGCTTTTGTGCTTGAATTTTCTGCATATACTTTACTGGTTTTCAATTTCTTTTTCCGTGTAGTTCCATGATTTATGGTATTCATGTGTGTTCCTGTTTTTTCATGTTGCTTATATGCAATTGCTGCCTCAAAACAGATTCTTGCAGTTTCACGTGTTATGGTTGCCTGGCAACCAATTGGCATATCAATGGGCATCTATGATATGTGTCACAGGTACCAGAGTAAATTATGTTCTTCTGCACTGTGCTATTTCATTTTAAGCTTTTGGAAGTGATGTGATTATATTTCCAATTGATTTAAAGATATCTGAAGGAGAGGAAACAGTTTGGAGCACCACTAGCAGCTTTCCAAATCAATCAACTGAAACTTGTTCAGATGCTCGGTAATGTTCAAGCAATGATTCTTGTTGGTTGGCGACTTTGCAAGTTGTATGAGAATGGTAAAATGACTCCAGGTCAAGCAAGCTTGGGAAAGGTACAATTAGAAATCTTTAAATTTGTGATAGGTGCTGTAAGTTCCTTGTGCTGACATTTTTTTCCCCATAATTCTTCAGTCATGGATCACCTTGAAGGCAAGAGAAACTGCTGCAATTGGGCGGGAGTTACTTGGTGGTAATGGAATATTGGCTGATTTTCTAGTTGCAAAGGTATTAATGCTGTAATTTTATTAGAAAAAAGTTTAAATTAACAATTGCAAAGGATTGGTTTGTGAAGGGTCTAAATTAGAATGTGATTTTATGAGACATAATCCAAGTGAGAGATCACTTGAAGCACAATTATTAATTGAACTTGCTAGCTATCAGATGCCCAATCCAATAGATAGAACCATTGCTTATTTACATAACTAGATAGATAAATGGAATCTGATAGGAGATTTTAGACATGCAATTGACGGGCTGACGAAAAAGTCTAGGGACACACTTTGCCACAACTTACACATGTCAAGTGGTGATTGGATTACTTTTCACCTCATGTGTAAGGGATGTAATTCAATCACAAGTTGACATATGTGCAAGTTGTGACAAAAGTTGTGGCAAAGTTTGCAGTTATAGAAGAATTGGGACTGTTTCTTTTGAGAAAATTGAGCTGCAATAACCCATCCCCATACAATTATTTACCTATTTTTCCTTTTTCAATTTTGGGAGTTTCATTTCAGGCATTCTGCGATTTGGAGCCGATCTACACGTATGAAGGCACCTATGATATCAACAGCTTGGTAACAGGTAGGGAAGTCACTGGCATTGCTAGCTTCAAGCCAGCTGTATCGAGCCGAAGAAGCCGTCTCTAGAAATGTATACTTTCTTCCTCAACCCTCTGGTTGGAAACTTATTATCCCTTCTCTTATTGTGTTAGCTGTGCTGCTTGAGGCAATGTTTCCAATGAGAGAGTCTTGATGCCCATAATAATTGAATAACTTATACAAATGGTGTATAGAATGTGTTGATGGAAATGAAATAAAATGCAAAATTTTCATTTAGCTTTCTTAAATCTACTGGAGTAATAGTAGACATGACTAGACAACTAAAGTTACCATATATCAGTCTCAATGACCCATACCAGGATTAAGGGCGCTCCCATAATCAAGGGTTCAATTTACCTCTTGAAGTTGCTCAGGTCAGTGGTCCCTTTTTTGAGGTCACCGTATTATACTCAAAAAGTACCAAGGAGACGCAGCAAGTATATTCTAGATCCACTCAACCCTAAGGGATTGGTTTATTGGCTTTCCGGCCTCGTGTGATCTATGAGGTTCTGGATTTAGTTTTCCTAGCTAAGGCTTTGAGAGTGGTCCAAGGGATTCTTTATTCCTCGTAATTAATCAGTGTAAGAATAATATATTGAGGCAGTACTCAGGTACTCAAAAGAGTTCTGGACACCTATGTTTAGAAAAAGAACCGAAAAAGTAATGTTCTAGATCCATGCTTGTGGACCCATAAAATTGATCATCACGAAGGCTATCAGATAAGCATCGGCAATTCGATGAATCGTTGTGTACTAATTAATTTTTTGACAGCATCTTTAACTACAAGCATAATTTGGTAGAACAGAACTTGTCCTCTGATGGCTTAGGTTTAGCTGCTGCTGAAGTTTTTACTTATTTTGTGTGTTATTCTTATATTTAAATTAGAAAATTATTATTTCACGTTCCGCATACACAATAATGTCTACACTTTCATATTTGGTATTCACATTTTTGAAGAATACTCCGTATACACAATGTCTGCACAAGGTATTCACATTTTTCAAAAATACTCTATATACACAATGTCCTGCACT
Source organism: Quercus robur (assembly GCF_932294415.1). Classification (NCBI taxonomy): domain Eukaryota; kingdom Viridiplantae; phylum Streptophyta; class Magnoliopsida; order Fagales; family Fagaceae; genus Quercus; species Quercus robur. Next base: position 14,394,553 of record NC_065540.1, read on the forward strand.
TTCAGATAAGGTATTCAAAGAGAAGTTATTCACATTTTTCAAGAATATTCATGCTTAACACATGATGTGAATGGAGAGTGTGGAAAAGAGGGTAAGACAACCAAACTACCAAAGCCCAATTTGGTATCTACAAAAGAAAAGAAATTTGGACTTAAAATATCGAAACCTACACACACCAACTCACAAATCTGCAGCCTCATGCCAATGCAGATTTTCTTCCTTATCTGCCATTAAATTAATACACTAGCATGGTAGAAAATAACACATTCTGTCTTTCCAAATCCCAAATAACATTGATCCTAGAGTCTTATTTGATCTAAGCTTCATTGTCTTCTTCTTCCTTTCTTTTTATTTATTTCTTTATCCATAGTGGATAAAGCATATGGTTGTCTTAGATGATAGATCACCGTTGATTGACAAAAATGCAGCCCCAACCAGACCACCATAGATCATAGAACTCTACTGTCAACATTTATCAATAATATCAAATTCTACCTAGCTAGCTAGTACCTACACACCTCATACTTTTACCAATTACACGGGGCGAGTTGAACACAAAGTTATGTCAAATTATGTGTACCTAGTATTGCTCAATTTAAAACCTACCATTCATTATCACTTGATAGTTGATTCTTGTCTTTCACCTTCTTGTCTCTGCAATCCCCAGCTCCTGATCTTTAGCTGAAGCTGAGCCGCCCCAGCCAAAAACCTCACCTTCTGAGCTGGCCTCAGTATCTCCACCACCTTCATCGCTGTCCTCATCCTCAACGAATCAGCATTCGCCACCACACTCTCCAATGCCACTCTCAACGTAGCCGTAGCCGTTTCCTCTTCACTCGCTGCACCGTCCACTAACCTCCCGCTACGTCTTGCGGCCTCCAACATTGTTGGACCCGCCACGCTTTCATGAACCTTCGCTAGCTCATCGTTAAGTGCACGTTCCTCCAACTTAGTCTCCTCCAACAACCTATTCATTCTCTGTGTTTGGTCTTCGGACATGTCAAGCACCGAGTTGGTGACAATTCTGAAGACTATTCCGGGCTTAAACCCAGCTATCCAGAGGAAGGTTCGCTCGAACGAGGTTAGCCACGTGGGAGAGAAAGCAAGGAAGACATCCCTTTGAGCTATTCTTGACTTGGCTTCGTAGTATTCTTGGTAATGGGCGAGCATACGTGAACATAGTTCTTTGATGTCCTCGTCTTGCATGTCATGGCAGTGTTGCTGAGCTGAGAGAAGCTCATCAAGGTAGTGTTCTTGGCGGACCATCCAGCCTTCCAGGAAGGTTTTGAATGAATCAGCATTATTGGTTTGTGTACCTGTGGTTGATCTATCAGGCATAGCTAGTGAAAGAAAGAGTGAGTGAGTGATATTGTGAAAGACAAGCAGCAATGCAATGTTTATATATATATATATATATATATATATATATATATATATATATATTTGAGTTGGTTATGAGAATGTGAGGAAAAGAGATTTTTTTTTTTTTTCTTACCAAGGAAGTATTGTGTGGAATACTTCGAGAGCAAGGTTGATGCTTGATTTTTAATGGGGTTGGAGGAATGGACAGAGAGAGAGAGATTGTGAGGAAGAAAAAAAAAAAAAAAGAAAAACTCCTCGAGAGTAGAGACGTGTGGCAGGTCAGTTTAGCAAAGCCATGATAAGAGGGTTTTAAATTTGGAGTCGGTGGTGAAGAATGCAAAGAGAGGATGAGCGGTGTTTCACATGCAGTTTCTAAGACCACCGACTGAGAGAGAGAGAGATATCTCATATCTGAGAGAGTTTTAAGGAGACTCGGTGCGATTTGTCTCCAAGTGGAAAAGACATCGTGAAGATAAAATAAAGAGAGAGCAAGATTTTTATGGGATACAAATGAGAATTCTGGAAATGGCCATTAAAGGAAAGGAGTGAAGGAATGTGGTGTGTGTGTTTCTAAGAAGGCAAGGCTAAAGTACTTATTTGGGTTTGGCTGCTGATCACTCCTAGTCAATTGGCTGACTGGGTGACACGTATTAACATTGCCCAAATGGAGATAGACAAGGAAGCCATGTCATCACTTCTACTTTAACTTACCAATAGGAGAGAGAGAGGGACTTTAGAAAGTTTGGTAGGATTCTGGGCTATGAATGTTGAGTGAAGGGGCTAAAATTGTAAGTCAAGTCAAATAAGGTTGGCCCAATTAGGAGAAGTAAGAGTATGAGTCGGTTGAGGGACATGCGTCTCCAATGGATTTGAGCTAAGAGTGGCAGCAGCGCTTTTAATGGAGACTGTGTGTGGAAAAATGGTATCTGCCTGCAAATGCAAATGGTCTACTAGTGGTTTACATGTCAATGGCCGTTGGTCACCAAGGTGATGACCTTAGAATGAGAAGGGGAATGATGGAGAAGGAATATCATGTATATGATGTATTGTTGCGATATATTACATGTCTATTAGTCAAGAAGGCGTCGTGCATTTTCATATATGTACCATTTTTTCTCATAATATATGGGTTCCACGTTATTATTATTATTAACAATTTGAAAATAACCATTATTTTATGCATCCAATTTCGTATGTATCTTTTCTCTCCTAAGGTGATGGCATAGCTCATACACTTTAATAGTCAAATTACATATATTACATGGAATCTACACATTTTAAGATGCCAGGTGCATACATCGAGTCATAATATATATTTTTTATGATAGGTAGATAATGGGGTAAGAGGTGAAGTTTGAATCACAAATATAAGACAATATAAAAAATATCATTAATGTTGAGCCATCACTTGTGACATTTATTATTACTATTAACAAGTTAATAAACCATAATAGTGGCTAACTTTGTGTTTGGATGTACTACTATTTTCTTAAAAGTTTATAACTTGAAAGTTGATAATTTTTTTTTTTTAAAAAAATCTATATATATAAAAGTAAGTGTTAAAAAATTATATACAAAACAAATTAAAATACTTAAAAAGTTGATATATATATAAAATAAAAAAATCTATTGGCAACAGGAAGTAGGTTTGATTGAACTTGGTGGGTGGCGGTTATGGAAATTGAAAAGAGTCCTTACATACAGGATACAGCTGTAAAATATGGCTATACTCGATTGGGAAAGCAGGATGGTGGAACTGGTATTCGGTGCAGAAATGTTGGCAAGTGTTGATGATGTATTAGATTTTTGGTGGGCAATACGATGCATGTCTCTTTTTTCACGTGGTTGATAAGACTTGAGTTATTCTAGATCAGACAAGGCCACCGTGCCACTTATAGCAGTCATCAGCTTCTTCAAAAAAAAATCCCTATTTTATGTGCTTTGCTATTGCGTAACTTTTGTTGCTACTCTTTGGCTTGTACCAACAAAACAAAAATCAAAATTTTTACGTGATAAAAAATATATAATCGGTTGTCCAAGTTTTGTAGCTTCACAAAGAGGTAAGAGATTGTGTTAGGTTATAATTAGTTCAACTGGTAAAATTTTTAATTATAAAATAAGATATTTTAAGTTCAATTCTCTTTTACTCAAAAATAGATTGATATCTTAGTTATCATTAGAAGCAAATATTATAAGTTAAAATTTTCTTAAGAAAAAAAATTAGCACACTGATATATCTAACAAAAATCAAGTTAGTTGGGAGATAACTACTGAATTAATGCATGGGTCAAGACAAACTCAAATCACATATATACACTAACTGAAAATAATAATTATATAAAATGTAAGCGTTCACATGTGTGAATATTAATTTTCTAATACTGAAAAAAAAAAATTTGTTGAATAATATTAAAAGAGTTTTGACCCATAAATATATGATCCTTGTGAGGACAGTATTTGGATTAGACCCAGTATGAGATTGGGTTTAAGCCTAACAAACCCAAACAATGAATTTATAGAGCGTAGGTGAAAGAACTAGTTCTACTCTAAAAGATGGACCATAGAAGTTGCTGAATTAAGATTGTTAAGAACAAGTAAAGTAAGAAAATCTGTCCTCGGCACAGCCTGAGAAACTTATTTTATAATATCTTGATGATGAACACAGTTACCAGAATCCACAATGTTATTGCCTAGATTTTCTGATTTTTTCCCGATCCCCCTTTTAGGTCACCTTCCCGTGTTGTATATTATAATCTTGGTGTTATCCCTACCATACACGTGTAGGTTGGATTTTAGGAGCTCTTTTTTGTCCCATCCAACACCTCCCAGAATCATCAAATAGTAGCTGTAAGGTTGCTTGGTCACTGTTTAGGTATCACCTCCACATTAATGCGACCAGAGAGTTAGTTGGGAGGCATTTAATGTGGAGGTAGCAGTTTTTGAAGATATTTGTTGCCTCCTTTTACTTACCCCTTGTCCAACGTCCAACTCCTAGTTATGATATAACTTTGAAGAAGGTTTAGGGTGATATGATACTTTTAGTAACCTTGGATCCTTGTTCCCGAGATAGCTTTTCTCCTTGGACGTGTTTTGGACTTATCTCGTACTATCTTTAATTTTCTCTTTATACCATTCCCATTATAACCTCATTTGGCCATTCTCGGATTAGTTAATATCCTCGGATTGGGCCATAGGCCCGATTCGTATAGTCTTAACAGTACCTCCTGACTAACTAGCCCCCCACAATACTATATATAAAAATTATCAAACTTTGATATTATATATGCAAACTCCAACATTTTTTAAGAAACTTATAATCATTATTGAGTGTACAAAGCTGTATAGTTTGTTATACAAGTGTAAAAAATATAATAAAATAAAGAACTTAGCAACTTTCATCAAAGCTATGTTCAGTGACAATATTTTATATAATAAATTTCATCCATTATTATTTTCATGTGGATGCTTTGTCAAATTTATATTGTTACAATTGAAGTCACAATGAGTTGTTTAAAAAAAAAAAAAAAAGTGCATATAGCATTCTTATAATTTAGTTGATCAATACTTTTTTTTGGGGGGGGGGGGGGGGGGGGGGGGGGGAAAACTCTTACTTTTGGGGCACAACCTTTAAAAAAATTATAAAATATGCATATACAATTAAAAATAAATAAAAATTGAGGGGATGTTCATCCCTCCGCCATTAATAAGGGGGTTATCCCTATTTTTAAGTGAATTTTCTTATTTTGAATCTTATTGGTATATTTGTTCTTATCAAAAAGAAAAATAGTTGTGATTTGTAATGCATTTTTTTTCTAAATAGATAAATATGCATAATGCCAAGAATCTTGTAATTAAATTGGTACTTTTTAGTGTTTTCAACGAAAACATTCAAAAGTTTAATTGTTTAAATTCCTCCCTTCTAACTATCGAATTATCATTTAAAAAAAATAATCATGTAAATGTTCATTGATTGCACAAACAAATTCAAGGACTATAGAATTATCATAAATAAACAATAAAAAAATCATGTAAATGTTCATTGATTGCACAAACAAATTCAAGAAAATTATGTACAGCCTGACTACTTTTTTTTTTTTCAAAAAGAATGAAAAAATAATAATAGAGTCAGAATTGAACAGCCTTAATTTACATAGCTTCATTAAATAATAATTTAATGCAGCTTGACAGAAATGCATTCTTAAATAATAATAATAATAATATTTTTTTTTGAAATGAAATACTAATAATTTAAGAGTTAGCTTTTAATATTGCTCACTATATCATGTTTTATTTTATTTTGTTTTGTTTTGGATGAACGACTATATCATGTTGCTCAGATGAACTAAAAAATATCATGTTGCTGAACTAGTCAAATCAACACTTGGATTTTGTTGTCTACAATTATGTATAGAAAAATGACAATTGCTAATCACTCAGGACATCATAGATAAAAAAAAATTAAAATTAAAATATGATCACTCATAGAACAGAAGCTAAGATTTCAAATCCAGTCTTATGAAAAAACAACATGCAAAATGCCAAATAGGAAATGGGAAATAATCCTAGGAGAACCTCGTACAGTACCCTTCAAACTAGAACACAAATTAAGAATTTTTTTTTTGGGGGGGGGGGGGGGGGGGGGTGATAATGAGTAAAATAGTAAACAGATCAATCCAAGAGTTCAAGGTCGGGGGTTTAAACTAATAGAAAGATTGAGAAAAAGAATAAAAACATGAGCCAATAAAACTAAATTAAACTGGACAAACCAACAATAAAATATAATTATAATCAAAGGGGGACAATGCTCTTGCATACCTTAAGCCTATCAAACCTACTGCAGCAGTCAAATCAGCGAAAGAATAGAATCAATAATAACTAATAAGCATCTCTCAGAACAGCAAGAATTTTGTTCTTATGTATACTGAAATACAATGAAATGATTTGAGAGTTTAGGCAATAAGAAAAGGGAAAGTCACCTTAACGTTCATCTTTTATTTCTTGAAACCATACATCTTCCATTCATAGAACAAACCTGTTAGGATATATATACCCATCTCTGTCTTTCTCCTGCAGCATGCAATCGTAGCAGTGATGGGCATCAGAGATCCCCACCCCGCCACATACCCCCAGCTCTTAAATCCTAGTATTCTATGAAAATTCTAGCAAATAAGAAAGTAGTTCATTGGTGGAATCGTGAATGGCACATTATCTCAATCTTCGTAAGATCGTCCAAAACTATAAAGAGGAAACTGCTAATTTCTCCAACCTTATATCCTTGTAATAGGATTCACCTAACTTGTTTCAAATAGATGCATCATTATAGCCATGATTGGTTGTATCATAATCCAATTAGTTAGAAGCTTCTCCGTCCATGTCTTTCACACACACCAAGATTAATAATGTTTCCCTCTTCCATTCAAACTAGTAATAATGTTATAGGAAAAAATAGATTAACAATGTTTCCTCCTTCCATTCAAACTAATGATGTTATTGGAAAAAAATGGTTCAATTTTCTTCAATACCCCTAACTTGTTATCATAACATTTACCAATTCACATAACAAACGCTTAAACAAACCAAGTACATAGCATAACTCCAACATAATAATATCTAGAGGAAAACTCAAAGTATGCATAACAAGATAAGTTTAATATTACAAGTTTCAACATAGAACACTCCCAGCATCATAATGCAAATCAAATAAGCAAGCAAAAGGCATAATCTGGTTTAACTATATATGACAATATTCCATAACACATGATAAAGCACCCTGGTAACTTCATGCAATCCACTCGCTTGCTCCAATTGTAGTGATCACCACACAACTAACCAAATCTCAAAATCAATACCAAGCTCAATATACCAGTAGAATCTAAGCAAAAGTTATTAACACGTAAAGACTGATATGTGCACAGGAAAGAACAGAGAATCCTAAATTAATAGATGAGGAAAGTGAGAGTAATGTAATTGAAGTGGGAATCATTAGAGAAGGAGATGGACCTTTTCTTTTGGCCTCAAACAATAGCTCTTTAAAAGGGTTTACAATGATTACAGAATAAAAAGGGCTTACTAGAAAAGTGTCGGTTTCTTCTTTCTTTGAGTCAACTACAGAGCATAGTACATTGCTAACAAATTCTGGAACCAAAATTTCCAAACTAGATTTCTCTACAAGCCCAGCCATCCCATTATGCCTCATCCCCAAAGAAAGAAATCGTTACTCCATCTTATATTTATTGATTTTATTTACAGTAACGATCAGCCTTCTTCTTGACACGGTCATCAAGAGCATCTTCGATAGACTTGGTTTTCGCCTTTGGATCATAACTGAACTTCTTGGCCTCAACTGGGAAGAGCTGCTCATACTTCATGCGCTTGGCTGCATCGATCGTGTATTCTACTCCTCCTGTTTGTCCAGATTCATCACCACCTGTAGCATCATCGCCCTGAATCCCCGCTTCCACGTCTAAAATAGGTTCATCATTCGTGGGGTTCTTATCCTTGTTCTTCTTTTTCTTTTGCTTCTTCTTATCGATGGATTTGCTGCGAGTGGCGAGACTTCCCCCTTTGAAGGTCAATCTCCCCCCTTTCGCTTTCTCATATGGATCCGACATTTTACAACTACACCACAACACAATGCATCAAACTCTTCAACTTTCAGTACCACACCACACCACAAAGAGGGTTGAACTTTATTCATCGAAAATAAACAACGAATCAAAAGCTTCAATTTTCAGTAGCTATATCATATTCAAGCAAACAAAAATTTCCTTAAATCTACCTCCCAAAAAAAAGACCAAACTACAATTTTGGTCCTGCACATTTGTCACGGTTTCAATTTTATCTTATAATTTGATATGACACAGACACAACACAAGTCCAAAAAATGACCACATTTCGGTCTTGTATCCCGCCCTGTACACCTGAACACTAGACAGCCTTTGCCCTAACTTTCAAAATCGCTCAATTTTATACTCAAAATTGACCTGGTTTTGAAAGTTGAGGACGAAATTGACACAAATAAATAGCTGATAGATAAAATTGCCACAATAAAATGTATAGGGACGAAATTGAAAACTACCCCCTTGTAAAAGGATTTCATCAAGGTCACACTAATGTATCTGAAAACGAAACGGTGAAGTTCAGTTATGATTATGCTTAGATCAATAACAACACAAAACAACCCAATTTCAGTTTGGAAGCGTAAATTTATTGGGAAATTAAAAAAAAAAAAAAAGCTCAAATCGAAACAAATCCCTAAAACCTAATCCATGTTTAGTAGCTTAGAAAAATTGTATACGAAAGAATAAAAAAAAAAATATAGGAATAATAAAAAGGGAAAAATAAATATTGAGCCCAAAATTTTGTAAATCCCTAAAAGGTATAGATAGAAGATTGAAGGAAAGAGTGAGGAAAATTGAACTCCGGTCGAAACATAGAGAGACCGATCGAATGGAGAGAGAGAGAGAGAGAGAGAGAGAGAGAGAGATTACCTGACAACCGTCGCAGTGAGAGAGTCTGAGTTAAGACTGAGGAACGTGAGCGATGGGCGCAGAGGCAATGAGAGATTTTTTTTTTTTTTTTTAAATATATCCCAGTACAGTTTATTTGGTCCATTTAGGACCAGTGCAGTATATTTGGTCCATTTGGTCTGAGTCTTTTGGAGCATGGTTTTTGTCTTGTTGAGATTACAGATTTTGACTAAATCACAAAAAGCAATTTAATTAAAATCAAATTTTCTTTTCCTTTTTTGAGAAAAAGGTAAGAGGTGCTTTATTAAATAGAGAAAAACACATGATAAAATTACACTGCTAAATCACCCTAGAAGATAGCATCTAGGTCCTCGGGTAGTTCTTCCACCCAAACGTCCAAATCTGCAGATAAAACTGCTCTACGGGCAAGGGAATGTGCTAACTTATTACCTTCCCTCTTTACATGATGAAAACTACACAGCTCCAAACAAGAACCCAATCGGCGAGTCTCCTCTACCACATGACCAAACATAGTTAGGCAGCTGCCATGGCCGTTCAAAGCCTGAACAACTCGCATATAGTCCCCCTCAACCATGACCTTGAAGATACTCAGTTCAGCTGCAAAGGTGACCGCCCGCCTGGTTGCCCGTGCTTCCGCCAACTCCACCGTTTGGGACAGTTTGATCTTCTGACTTAAAGCTGCGATAATATTGCCACCTGAGTCCCGAAACACCACACCCAACCCAGCTAGACCCAAATGCTCAAACAAGGCTGCATCGAAGTTTGCTTTGTAAACAGGTTCCGGAGGTGGGGTCCACTTGACTGAGGGATGAGTGATGTCCGGTTTCGTTGCTCTTTTCTTTTCCTTAAGGTAATGCAATGCATGAGGTCTCGAAAATTAATAGAGTCTACAAGAATTATTTTACAAAAGTTGAACGATGATTAGTAAAAAAAAAAAAAAAAACTGATAAATTTAGAAAAAAAATAACAAAATTAATCAAGTACTAAAATATTTATAACGGCAAATCTCTCTATAATCCTTTTATAGAGAGATTAAAAAAAAAAAAAAAAACTCTCTATAATCCTTTTAAAAAGAAAAAAAAAGTGAAATTTATACTTAATATTTTAAAATATACTTTAATTAAAATTTTAAATAATGAGTTTTAATTACAAAATGGAGTATAATTTTTAAAACTTACCCTAAAGCAAATAATAGATTAGTACACAACATTTTTAATAGTAATTTAACAAAATTTGATTAATTAGATGTTTGGGTGAAATATGTATTTTCCTTTCAATTTTGAGGTAGAATCTCGTTTTCTCAAATCTTAATGAAGAAAAGTGTAATTAGACCGTCTTAAAAAGCCTAAAAAGAGATAGATTTGATGGAAATGGGTCCCCAAGTCTTACACAAAGAGGCCTAGCGGGCCGAGTTGTGAGTCAGCCCATTAAGGGACTTGGGGCAAAAAGAGAAAGATAAAGCAGAGAAACGAGGGATAAGACAAGAGTGTGGATATATGAGATGGTAGATTGGAAATCTCATCCTAATCTCAAAGATGGACTATTAATGGAGTCTATCACTGTTTTTGCATTGCCTTCAAACTAAGCTACAGTGATTGCCAAAAGAAAAGCTTCTGAGTTACATGGGATCCTACCAATGTGGACCATTATGATTGAGCTTTGTGAGTCTCTAGTCTCTACTTGTAGAGAGAAAAACAAGATATTAATCGGTTTTTGATATTAATCGGTTTTTGGTGTAGACATGAATAAAACTATATATTTTTTATTCAACCTCAAAAGACTTTACCAGTTGAGTTAATTAAAACTCACTATATGCCTTTATTAAGTACTATAAAATTTAACTTCATGTGATTATCATCATTCCTTAAAGATGTTGCGGTCACTTTTAACTCATTTTGATATTTACTACTTTTTTTTTTTTTTTTTGAGAATCCAAACTCGGTAGCATTTTATTAAGCTATAGGAAAATCAGTAAATACAAAATGATAAATATCTGGAGGAACATCTTCCATCCAGATTAAAACAGGAAAAGAAAGCCTTGCTCTTTGCTCTAAGGCATGGGCCACAGTGTTTCCCTGCCTCCTAACATGAGAGAAGGATTTGGTTTGTAGCAAACCACTAATAGACTCAATGTCTTTTACAATGTGGCTGAAGCTAGGGGTAAAGCAATTTCCATCAGCAAGTGCTTTAATAACCGTTACTGCATCACCTTAAAAAATGGAATGCTCAAAACCCAGCTCAAGCACGAACTAGACTGCTTTGAGTGCTGCCAAGACTTCCAGTACTTCTGTGGACGCTGGTTTGGGTACCTTCTCTACTAAAGCCGCCATGACCATTATTTCGGACAACCACCCCAATCCCTGCCTGGTTTGATTCAGCAAACATAGCACCGTCAAAATTTGTCTTCACTATCGCTCCTTTTGGTGGTTTTCATTTAGTGTTTCGCTGCATCGAAGCCTTCATATCAGACCGAGAGTGGCTTTGAAAACCCCTCAGTAGAGTAACGGCACTTTCCAATATTTTTCCCAGTGGTACACTTGGTTCATTACACCTCACCTTATTCCTCCAGCCCCAAATAAACCACGCTATCGTAGCAAACAATTCCAGTTGGTTTGCGTGCTCACCAACAAGAGCAACCAGATTAGTGATCTGCGATACACCTAGGTAGTCTTTAAAAATCCATCCAAAGACCTTATACCATACCAAAGTCCAAACGTAGTTGACTGCACCCCCATAACGCGTGCAACGTGCTTTCATTTTCAGTACCGCACTGTGGGCATGTCGGATTGTCCAGCACTTTCCTTCGGGGTAAATTGCATCTTGTGGGCAGAGCTTCAGAGCATGCACGCCATAGAAAATTTTTTATTTTATTCGGTACCTTCATCTTCCATAGGCGCCTCCAAAAAACTTTCATGCTTGTCATATCTGATCCTGATGCGCTGTTCTAAGCGTCCAGCTCATAAAGTAATTGATATTCGGACTTTACCAAATACACACTGTCCCTAAATCTTGGCCAAACAATGCAGTCAGCCTGGTTAGTGGTACACAAAGGAATGGATTTTATTTTTGCTGCTTCAAACGGTAGGAAGAGGTGGTCAATCTTCGCACCATCCCACTGCTTAGTATCTTGGTCAATCAGGTAAGCAACTCGCACATCTCCAGGGGCAATTGTGGTGAGCTAATCTTTGAGGGGGAATTTCTAGGTATCCATTTATCCCAGTACACCCGAATGGTTGAGCCATCCCCCACTTTCCACATGAAACTAGCTTCTACGACTAATCTAGCTTTTAAGATGCTCTGCCATGCATACAACTCGGATGATTTTTTTGCTTCAAACACCGTCTTATGGGGGAAATATTTGGCTTTGAATACTCGGAAAAATAAAGAAAACTGACAGCAACCTCCAGACCTGTTTTGCAAGCATCGCCTCATTGAACCTTACCAAGTTTTTGAAACCCAAACCACCTTGATCTTTTGGCTGGCACATTACCTCCCAATTTCTCCAATGAATTTTCCTTTGTTCCCCTCTTTGCCCCCACCAAAATTTCCTTATTAACATCTCGATGTCATGACAAAGGCCCATTGGAAGCTTGAAACAAGACATGGCAAAAGTTGGGATGGCTTGAACCACGGCTTTTAGAAGAACCTCCCTACCTGCTTGGCATAAAAGTTGCTCTTTCCACCCTTGCAATTTATTCCATACTCGTTCCTTAATATAGTTTAGGCTTGCTCTCTTATATTTTTCCCACTACCACCGGTAAGCCCAAATATTTTTCATACTCCTTAACCTCCTCCACCCCCAAAAATTTGAGATCTCTTCTTTTCTTTCCTCAGTGACAGCCTTGCTAAAAAAGATTGTTGTCTTCCCTCTATTTATTTGCTGGCCCAAAGCTTGTTCATATAAAGTCAAAATCTCTTGTATTTTAACCAATCACCCATTACCGCTCTAGTAAAGAGCAAGGTATCATCTGCAAAGAACAAGTGACTGATTTGTGGTCCATTCCTACACAAAGAAAAACCCCTTATCTCATCCTCCCTAGCTGCCGCTTGAAGTAACTGGTTTAAGCCTTTAGAGCACAATAAGAACAAGTAAGGTGAGAGAGGATCACCTTGTCTTATTCCTCTAGAAGGTTTAATATCACCCTTTGGTTCTCCATTCACCAAGATAGAGTAGGAAACCGTACTAATACACTCCATGATCAACTTCACCCATTTTTCACCAAAGCCCATCTTCTCCATGACTTTTTTGAGAAACTCCCATTCAACTCGGTCATACGTCTTACTCATGTCAAGCTTCAAAGCCAAGAATCCCATTTTTTTTTTTTTTTTTTTTTTTTTACATCTGATTCTTCATATGATGTAAGGTTTCAAAAGCAACCAATATGTTGTCAGAGACGGCTTTATCTGACTGAAAAGCACTCTGAGACTCCGATATGAGGTTAGGTAAAATTCTTTTCAACCTGTTTGCCACAACTTTAGACACTATTTTATAGAGAGTATTACAAAGAGAAATAAGGCGAAATTCAGATACAAGAGAAGGGCTTTTAACCCTAGGAATAAGTGTAATGAAAATATTATTTAAAGATTGAGGGAAGGAACCTGAATTCAAGCAGTTTAAAATCGCTACTGACACTTCATCACCAATAATTTTCCAATAGTGTTGGAAAAATAATGGAGGCATTCCATCGGGTCCTGGCACCTTTAAAGCTTCCATCTGAAACACTGCCCTATCCACCTCTTCCTGAGTATACACCTCCTGGAGCATATTGTTCATTTCAGTTGTGACTGTGCATGGGATATCTTCCATGGCTTAGTCCAAATTGCATGGAGAGGCCGAAGTGAATAAATCTTGATAGTAGCTGATTAGGATTTGTGCAATCTCTTCCTCATCCATACACATCTGCCCCATTGAATTCCTAAGCTCACAAATTTTATTATGTCGATATCTATGAGTTGCCTGGCTATGGAAATAGCGAGTGTTCTTGTCATCTTCATGTAACCATAGTGCCCTAGACCTCTGTTTCCACATTTTTTCCTCTTTCATCAACAAATCACTAATCTCCCTTTTTAATTTCAGCACACCCTCCACTATTCCACCCCTAATCGTTGCTTCCTCTTCTCTTCTTAATTTTTCCTTCTTTTCCTTCAATTGTTTTGTTACATTGCCAAATGAGTTCCTACTCCACCATGTCAAATTCAATTGGCACCTTTTTAATTTGCCTTCCATTTGCTCCATCAGGTTTCCATGAACTGGTTGTCTCCAAGCCGACTCCACCGAATCTTGGCACCCTTCTTCATCAATCCACATTTGTTCAAACCTCTATGGCCTTTGAAGTTTCTTTGGTATACCTGATGGAAAATTCACAATCGGCTTGTGATCTGAAGTGCCACACTCTAAGTGCACTATTTTTGTATCTGGAAATTTCTCAATCCAATCAATCATTGCAACCGCTTTGTTAATCCTCTCCCAAATTGTGTGACCATCCCTTTGTCCGTTGCACCATGTAAATTTTCCTCTCATATAACCCAAATCTCTAAACCCACATTCATCTAAAACATCTTTGAAATCTTGCATCTGCCTAAATGGGCGTAATCGGCCTCCCAATTTTTCATGTGCTCTTGTAATTTCATTGAAATCACTTGCGCAAATCCAAGGCAAAGAGTGCCTAGCTTTTAGACTGCGTAACTTTGCCCAAGAAATATGATGGTTTTGTGTATCCGGTTCACCATAGAACCTTGTGAACTGCCACGCATCCTCTTTTCCTTTGTTAACAATGGCATCAATATGGTTGGGAGAGAATGTATCCACTGAAAAATCAAAATTTGTTTTCCAAAAAACCACCCCGCCTCCTCTACTTTCTCTAGAGACTTTGATCATACCTCCAAACTTGTAACGTGCCCGAATTTCCTCCAACCTAGCTTTTGTCAGCCATGTCTCAACCAAGAACACGACTGAGGGATCTTGTGCCCGGATTAAATCTCCAAGCTCTTGCTCTGTCTCCGAGTTCCCAAGCCCTTGACAGTTCCAACATAGTAGACTCATTGGGACTGACGGGGCTGTGTAACAGCCTCCGCCAATAAATCTGTTGTTGCACATCCATTCTGTAACTCCAACTTTTTCTTCTTTTTTTGATCTCCTCGAACTCCATCATTCTTAGTCAGGTTTCTTTTTGCAGGCAAAACGGCATGCAAAGCTCCTTCATACTCTTCTGAATTTTCGTTGGTTGTTTCTTGGCATAACCTTTTCCACGTTCTCTGTCTAGGGTTTTTTCCTTGGCTCCCCTCACATGGGCTCATGTGCTCATTAATCCTAGGTGGCATGTCGATGCATGACCCACTCTCCTTCACGTTACAGGCTGACTTCTTGATTTGAATTACTGGACTTTCCGTTACTCCTTGATTCTGTACCAGCTTAGCATTATTAGCGGCAATAATCCTTTCATTTAAATCACATCTCCTTAATTCCTCATCATTTTCCTTTAACTTCCTTTCCTGGCTGTCCCTTTCCAAATCAAGTTTAGACGTTTCTATCTTTGAGTGGGCAGAATTAACTCCACCAAAATTAATGCACTCATTAAATTCCTGCGCCAAATTTGCTTCTGTTTCTGCCTGCTGTGTCTCCACCGTGACTGGCAGTTTTGACCGCCCCATTACCGCTCTTGAAGTGTCAGCCCTGCCCCACTGGTTTACTGGTTGTTACTTCTTTTTCCTAGCTTCAAAAAAACCTGGTACATGAACAACGGATTTTTTGTTTAGTGCAGTCGCGGTGGTTCGTATCCATGGTTCGTACTCTTTATCTTCGTCCTTGAGGCTTCCATCATTCTCTATCCACCGGTCACAATTCTTATTGCTATGGTTTAAGCACCCACACCAGTAACATATGTTGGGCAGCCTCTCGTACTTAAAGGATACCCATGCTTCGTCCCCCTCATCAAAGGAAATCCGCCTACCTCTACACAGGGGAAGAGATACATCGATTACCACTCGTACCCTCATGAAACTCCCACCCACCATCTCTGAGAACTGAGCCGTCTTATCCACTATTCCAGCATTTCCACATATATCTTCAGCCACCTCACATGTCATATAAGGTGCTGGAATATCATGAATCTGAATCCATATAGCTACCTGCTTAAAAACCAACTCATGAACTGGTACCTTTTTCTCGTATCGTTGCAGCAGCACTATGTGCCTATCAAAGCTCCACGATTTAGCTACTAAAATCTTTTCTACCTCCTCCTTATTCGAGAACACAAAAAGCATTATATGATCACCTACATTTCGAACTTCAAACCCATGTTTAGATCTCCATAAGTATGAATGATTGCATCAATACTTAGTGCCTGTTTTGTCAAGAACTTCGCTGCAAGTATAAACTCAGTTAGGCCCCTATCCTTTCCAAGATGGACTCCACCACCTTCTCTGTCATTCAGAGAGAGATTACTCCAGTGCTTCATAAGACTCTCCATTGCCGAGCTCATTTCACTCCCACTTGTGTTTCCCCACCCTGAAAAACCAACAACCCACAAGCCTACAGATAACTTTGTTATCATAGGGACCTAACACCTTACTAGAAGGGACACTCTGTTCTACTACCTAAGAGAAGCTTGAATGACATAAAAAATATCAAATAATGGACATGTTGATCATGGAAATATGCACTAAAAATGATTTATAAAAAAAAAAAAAAAAAAAAAAAAAACAAACTAAGTGCAAAGAAACATTAAAACTGCACTTAAATATATCATTCACTTTAATGATTTAATAACAAAAATTCCATATATGGTCATAAATTTTGTTAAATAATTGCACAATGCCGAACTTATATTTTGTATCATTATAGGAACCATTAGTCTACAATTACATACTCAATTCTAATTTGCAGTGAAAGTGTGTAGAATCTGTACGAAATCTTAAATAGACCAATTACCGATTACAAGTGCTAATCCAAACACAAAGTACAAAATTTAAAGCATTTGTTTTTCTCCATATTTAAAAAAATTCTAGATGACTATCTTAGGGTCTAGATCCCATAATCATTATGTAGGTTTAAGTCACCAAGTGAAATTGATGCCCGCAGAATGCCAAAAGAAGTAGAACACTTTTACTTAAAAAAAAATTAAAAAAAAAAAAAAAACCCTTGAAACCACTAGGAGAGAAACTAGAATTTACCATAAAATAATAGAGAATGCTCTAATTTTATTAAACTGGATACCGAGCATAATTTTTGTTTACATATTTTGGAAGGCTTGCTAAAACTTGATTAGCAAGTAAAAATATTCTAAAACGGATCATAATTGATACCCTACCATAATAGGATTCTAATTTGATTACAAAAACATTAAATGCACCTAAAATCAAGAAATTAATAACCCTGAACCTAAAATTCTAAAAATTACATGAAAACACCAAAATTAATAAATAACAAAAATTTAATTGCAGATTATGTCCTACATCATAGCCCTATACTTGAAAAAATAAAAATAAAAATAAAAAATTGTCCTCGGGTTGATATTTGAAATTGAAATCTTCAATGCAAAGCAAACAAATATTTTAAATACTTCAATCCTTTTGTATTTGTTCCAAACTTGCTAAGTCACCAACTGAGCTATTGAATATAATGGTCTGCCACTTCTGGGTTTGATATGTGAGCAATCTATTCAATATTCAATTGTTTGTAATTGCTACCTACCCATGTAGGATGAGGTTGGCCAAGAGGGCCTTCAAGATGTGTTGATAATCTATTGAAACTCAATTGTTTGTAATTGCTACCCACCCATGTAGAATGTGTAGACATGGCAAAACGGGTCAGAATTTTTTGACCGGACCCGAAAAATACCTAACCTGAACCCGATTTTTTTGACCCAAAGCAAAAATAGGTTGACCATGACCCAACCCGTGTTTTTTTTTTTTTTTTTGCGGGTCAACCCGACCCGAACCATTTTTTTTTTGGGTAAAACAAATAGTAAAATTAAGATAATATTGGTTTAATTGTTTATTGTGAGCTTTAAGGAAACAATGGATACATTTACATAACTGCATGCAAATTAATTGAAAGATAAATAGTTGAGCATTCTGTAATGAGTAAAGATTTTTAGATATCAAATAGTAAAGTATATGCCAAGATAATCTATTACAGTAGAGTTAAAAACATAAATTTAAAATTGTAGACATGTATGAGAAACATTCACAAGTTTGAAAATAGTGAAGCTAAAGTATCAAATTAGCATAAATTATGAATGCTTAGACCTATATTTTTAACAATTTATGTCCAAAATAAACGTTTTTTCAAAATAAACTATGATATTTCTTAGAGTATGTATTGCTTAACAATGATATGATATTCATAAAAGAGACCATGTATAAATAAGTAAGCAATCAAACTTTAATGTATATCTCAATTGAAATAGAGTGCCAACCACAATTAATAATAGATTATAAAATTAATTTTCAAGATTGTAAATTTCTTATAAGTTTTTATTATTTATCAAATGAGTTATCCAATAAGTCATTTGTAATTTTGTTTTATATTTTGGAATGTTGATATTGTGTAGAAATAAAACTTGTGTATTTGTTTTACTTATCTTTGTGTTATTTTGTTTTAGATAGCAATATTAGGATTTGTATAATTTTAAAATTATTGAATAAGTTATAATAAGTTTAACTGAGTTCATTCTTGATATAAATGGTGAATTCAAAATTATGCATTTTACATCAAGTAATTTGTTGCATAACTTTCCAAATAGCAAATATATGTTGTTTTCTTTATTATAAAAAAAAAAAAAAAAAAAAAATTCATGTGAAAAATACGGATTAACCCGACCCGACCCGACCCGACCCGCAACCCAATTGACCCGAACCTCCTTTTTAACCCGCTTAAAATGACCCGTGACCCATTTGACCCGCAACTCAATTGACCTGACTCGAACCCGACCCGACCTGACCGTTTTGCCATGTCTAAGGATGTGATTAGCCCATTAAACCATGGGACAGGGCCCTTCAACACATGACTACCCTAGAAAGTCACACATAAATTCAACCACTTTAATGCCCCAATTGGTGACAAGCCTACGTTACCAGGCTCGGCTTGGGTTTAATTAATACAATCAAAATCTAATTTGCCTTACACCAACCCTGCCAAGGTGATGGAGATCCAAGCGTCAAGATAAAAAACTTAAGAGAGAGAGAGAGAGAGAGAGAGAGAGAGAGAGAGATTTATCACAAGGAGGCTCAAACTCATAGATGAATGAGAAGAATTTTCAATGCAGTCATTAACACACGTTACACGCATACAATGATCTCCAAACAAAAAATTGCCCACCATGGAGAGAGAGAGAGAGACCTACATAACAGTACAATTACAAATTATATTACCACATGAAAAAAAAAAAAAAATACATTGGTCTCATCTAATGAAAAAAAAAAAAATTCACAAATATTACACGTGAAAAAGCTAGTAGACTGATATATTTGGAGAGATACATTTGATGGTACATACTAATATATTTGGAGAAACGCATTGGGTGATACAAACTTTGTATTCCAATCTTCCATACATCGCTAAATAAATAGATTTGTTAACCATGATGATGGCTCAAACACAAGAAAAAACATACTTTTGGGATTGGGATACTTTCTTCATAGTCATGCTGGATTTGTGAGGTTGATACATTTTTACAATATTACATGGTTGCAAGATTGAGGGCCCATTTGGTGAATGTGTTTAAAAACTGAAAATTATTGTTTAAAAACATGCGTGAAAATACGTGTGGGTGAAAAAATATGTTGAAATATGTGTAATATTGTTTAAAAACTGAAAATTGTTATTTGAAAACACAAACCAAACACCCCCTGAGGATTTCATTGCCCTTTGTGACATTAGATCTCTCCTCTTTCGTGTTTTTAGGAGTTATGAAACTACTTGATCCTTCCTTCCACTAATCTTTCAAGTTCAAGGCAACATATGATCCCTCCTTCCACATATTTTCGGGCTTATCACGCCTTCAAAATCTTCAATAAGCCCTAGCTGTTTTAGAGGAACATATATCCCATAGTTGATTAATCCCCAAAGGAAAATATTAAACATATATATATATATATATATATATATATATATATCAACATGCTGAATTATGAGAATTAAATAATTCCCAAATGCTGATAGAGAAAATTATGGATTATACGAAAGCAATATCAACCCATATGGTTCTATTTTCAGTTCTCTCTGAAACTCATAGATAGAAATTGAAATTAGTATTTTCTCTATTATGAAAATGGTCCATTAACAGAAAATGGAACTGTTTACCCAAAATACAGATTGGAAAAAAGCACTGATTGCAAATGATTCCAGTCACAATAATGAATTTGTATGATCGTATCTGCTACAATTTCTACATTTTTATGTTCTGCCTTTTTATTGCAAAGAACTAAAGCTGCCGCACAATATTTCCTCATTCCATAGAGGCTTCTATAACAGATATTGGAAGAATTATGAACATTAATAAAACTAAAATCATAGGATTCAATGAAGAAGTATTAACTTGTTGTAAAATTACAGAAGATGCATACATTTTTCAAATTTAAATCTCAAGCAATGCAAAAATAGCAGCACAGAAAGAAGTAGATTGAACATACCAATCCAAGCAGGCATCTTGCTCCATGATTCCACAAGCATGAGGAGCAAGTGTGTGCATCTGCAGTGGCAGCCATCCCAATTTGTCTGATTCCTGAAAAGAAAATCATCTACTGAAATTTTAATAATTGGTGTTTGATGTTCTTATAACTACAAACTTGTATATGTAAATAATCCATTCATAATAAAATAAAGAAATTAAATTTTATGTTGGCTTTTAAACTATTACACTACCTAATTTGTTTTTAATATAGCTTTAAAACAATCATGAGCAATATATGACACAGAGCACTTATACAAACAAAGCAAATTTTGACTTAGGGAAGAAAAAAAATAATAATATACTTGAAATAAATTAAATGCTATAATCATGGTGGGTACCATAACCTAAAAGTAACATAGAAGAACACTTCTCCAATTATTTTAAAGAAAATCACAAATGGAACATGTCAACCCCTCTTGTAGTGGGTGAAGGGCTAATAAAAAAAATTCAGATAAAAAAGATACACAAGACACTAAAATTTATAGGGCAATAAGTACTTGCCATTCGATGTTACTAATAATTCTATGCAAAATGCCAAAATCTTCTGGTAAATCATTGATCCGATTGAGTAGTCTCCATGTCTCCTCAAATATCTTTCTCACACTTTGATGAAAGGAAGAAAGTTGGGAGGAAAATGTGACTGTTGGGTGCGGCAACATGAGTACTGATCATGGAGAAGAAACATTAATTTTGAGATCTACAAACATACATTTTCCCTATGCATATTTATACCCACAAGCATTAGACAAAAATAAATCAATCACATGACGGGGTGAGGCATTTTTGGAAACACTTAGGTGAATTTGCAAATCTAGAATAACAGATAAGAATGGCTGATTACAATTTATTACTTAGCCTATATAAGAGGGGGTGCCATTTCAATTTGTGTTAGGGACAACTTATTAGCATTCTCATGATCATCACAAAGTTAATGATATATGTCAGGGGCATGACAAATATTCCAGTTTTTGGATTACCACAAATTCTGTACAAAGATAAACATGACGGAAAACAAATGCTTTACTTTACATGCCAAATGCATTAGAAATTGGGATTCTAGGAATTAAATGCAATCCAATTCCTAGTCCTTTTTTGGGTATGTAATTTATAGTCCTATCAAACAAAGTTTTGCCATTAATTTTCTTGACAGGAAAAAGTATATTTGCTCATCAAATGTAAATACTTTGCCAACCCAAAATGCATGATCGATTGAGCAGACTTGCAAGTTTATGTGGTGGATGCAAGGGAAAGAGTGTCCATCTTGAGTGTAAGATGAGCACATTTCGAACCATTGATCTCTCTGTTACCTACCAAAAAACAATTATTGAACAAATATCAAAATAAAAATAAAAACACTTAGAGCACCCACACTAGATGTGGGATATGTGCCAAATGCTAAATATTTGGCACATATCCCACACCAAACCCAATTTTAGCCCATTTAGTAGATGTGGTAAATTTTATTTTTTTTGCAACATTGAACAGTACCGTGGCAAATTTGCCACGGTACGGAAGAGATGTGGTATATTGTTTGTTGTTTATTTATTGTGTTGATGTGTAGTAAATATTATTTTAATGTGTAGTAAATATTATTTTAATGTATAGAATTGAATTATAAAACATCTGATAAATGGGATGTTGTAAAATGATGTGATAAAATAATAAAGTAGGCATTTGATGTGGTAAAATGACATAATTTTTGGAACATCTGTTACGGATGCTCTTAGAAGGCAGAAGGGCCTGTAAGCGACTAAATTTCTCGTTTCGAAATAAGTCAAACAAGTGAAATAGTTTCACAAATGCGAATTTGTATTGATGATTGTGTGGTACAATTCTCTTTGATTACAAAAGATTGATCCTCTGATTCGATCTCCTTCAAAGATTTATTGATTGGATTTGTAGTGATGTGATTTTGATTTAAACACAAGATATCCCTTAATTTGGTTGAGGGATGGATCGAAGATCTTTGGAACAGAATTACAATGAATCTCTGGGTATGAGCTTGTTAGAAATCCTTTGTTCTTCACGTTCTTTGTGTTCTTCGTGTGTTCTTCGTCTTCAAAGATTTGTGGTGGAAGTTCTCCGGGGCTTTAGAGGCTTGAATCCGTGGAGCTTCACTGATTTGTGGTTGTTTAAGGTTTCTGGAGGCTTTTGAGCTTGATTCCAGTGAACTTTGAGATCTAGGAAGATGATTTGGATGATTCCTTTTCGAATGTTCTTTGTATTTGAAGATTTGTGGTGGAAGTTCTTCGGGGCTTTAGAGGCTTGAATCTGTAGAGCTTCACTGATTTGTGATTTGTTGATATTTTCGGACCTTTGAGCTTGATTCCCGCAAACTTTAGGATCTAGGCAGACGGTTTGGATGATTCTGCTTCGAATGTTCTCCGATTTTGGGGTTGAAGTTCTTGAAGTTCCTGGAGGCTTTAGAGCTTGATTCCAGCAGAGCTTTTTCACTTCTGAATTATGGTCTCCTGAATCTTGGTCCTCCTGAATCTTCATCCTCTGAATCTCCGTCCTCTGAATGTCTCAGGAAGGCTTCTATTTATAGGAGTTTTGGGGTGGGTGAGCGACACGTGGCGGAACTTGATTGGTGACACATGTCACAGCCTGATTGGTCCGCTTGTGTCATCGCTTACACATGCTGGATTGCTTGAGTCATCGCTTACACGTGCGAGGCTGCTTGAGTCATCGTTTACATGTGCGAGGTTGCTTGAGTCATCACTTACACATGCGAGGCTGCTTGAGTCATCGCTTACACGTGCGCTGATGCGTGATTGGTTATTGCATGACACTTGGCAAATTTCTGTTGGCTTCTGAATAGTGATAGCAAAACCTAGCAGCAATACATGGTGTTCTGTAATTGGCTGTATTTTGTGGACTTGGTAATGTGACGTGTCAGCTTGTGATAGGTCGGGAATTTTCCCTCTCTACAAATGCCCCCTCGAGACTCGTTCACGCACACAGTCTCTGAGTGTGGTGTGGGAATGAGTTTCGAAAAAATTGATTTTTGGTACTTGACTCTTTAAGTGAAGTAGTTAAAGGTAGTGGAGTTGTTGAGGGTGGTGGAGCTGTTGAAGGTGGTGGAGCTTTCAGAAGGATGAGATAATTTCCGAAGAGTAGACCCACCCATATGAAAGGCTTTGATGAGACTGAAAAAGGGTTTGCAAGTATTTGAACGTACTTGCATGATGGAGCCTTCTTAGCAGAGGTTAAGTTGAAGTAGTTTCAAAAGAGTATTTTGGATCATTGGCGGCGATCACAAGATGTTGAAGATGAGAGAATGGTGGCTGGATACAGCATGCAGGGTCATGGAGCTAGCCTCGTGTTCTTAAGAACTTCTGGTGAAGTTATTTCAGAAGATCATGCTTTGGATTACAACGAGGACAGGTGAGAAAGTGGTTGAATGCGCCTGCGTAATTGTATCACTCAAGTTAAGTCGAAGTAATTTCAGAAGCTTATGTATTCTGGGTATGCTGGTGGTGGCAATGAAGAAGATGGAGATGAAGCAAAGCAAATGAGCAAAACTTACACCACCATGGTGCTGGCCCTGAATGCTGTGACCCTTCTGGTGTAGATGTTTATGGGAAGTACACCTTTGAATATGAGACTGACTGTATGCTGAATGAGGTCCAGCAGCAAGTAATTGAATGTGCCTGTGTAATGGGACCATGCTGACGGACGTTAAGTTGAAGTAATTTCAGAAGAGTATCTTCTGAAATCCTTCAAGCTGATTTTAAGTTGGAGTAATTCTAGAAAGTGAGTTTTGAGGTACCAGCAACGATGACCTTTGGGTCCCATAGTAGTGGGAACATGGAATAAGGCTTTGGTGACCATTTACCGGCACCAAAGGCTGAATTCTGATGAGCTGGCACCTTGGAGGTTGTTTTAAGTGTTGGATGAAAAACAATTTGTAGGATACCCCAACACTTTCCACCATCTTCACTTACTGCCACTTGTTGGAAAAGTACAGAAAAATGAAAGATGGAGCTAACTTGTGATTCTGGTCTTAGAAACCAGCCAAGTTGCTGTTTGTTCAGAACCACTGCTTCTGCTGGAAGACCAAGCAATTGGAAAGAGACTACAGGAGCCCTGAGGTTAGGAATAGGTGTGTCCGCTGGACTTGGATTTCCTGGCCAACCAAGTCCACAGAAGCATGGGAGGTCGATGCAGGCCTTGTTATGAGTAATTTTATGGACAAAGGT